>NC_068940.1:66582034-66884534 GCF_026419915.1 Harpia harpyja | reverse complement strand
ACAGTCATATATGTTCTTTCCATATGTCTGTTATCTCAAGACTTCCTACAGCCATGAAGCAATTTCCAATTGCCATTCACATAAAACCAGTATGAAACAGCACACTTGCTATGGGACTTCTTGAAGTCTTACTTTTCCTTTCCAAATCTAAACATTGTCTGGGACACTTTTTTCACTTGCTGTTCTGGGCAAGGTCGGTAGGGAATGAGTCCAGAAAGGAATATTAAATTTTGGGACCACTTATTGTAGGAAAGCCACTGTCCTGTATAACATCAACATGTTACACAGCAAAAGAAAATACTTGCAACATAATGTAGGGCACTACACCTACCACCAAATTAAAGTTGCACAAAAAGTGATTTCTCTACCCACTTTCAGGGAACAAACACAAGCTGTATCTACACTAGTAAGCAAAACAGGACACATCCTGTTGTGTATACCTGACAAGTCGCTCAGCGTGGCTTGCATCCACACAGTTAAACTACACTCCCTTTTCAGTAGGGTAGCTTTGTCCATAGAGTGTAGTTTATTAATGTAGACATAGCCCTAAAGGCCAGAACATCAGTAGAGCACGTATTGCAATACACACTGCGTACATCAGTAAAAGTGACATTTGCAAGGTCAGGGTTGCAGAATACAGGGACACTCCATTTCCAAGTAGAATTTGCAAGTGGAAAACATTAATGAGAATGACATACAAAATGGCTCCATATCCTTTCACTGTTCTAATGGAATCTGGCAAGAAGTACTCCGATAAGATGCTCAATCGTTTATTGAAAAAGCTGCGCTTCCAACTTTTTAAATAGCAATATGCTATTTTAAAGTTTCAATCTAAAAATTGAAGACCAAGAAGAGCCAGACCAGGTTCAGTGATTCTGGTTAAGAGAAGAAAGTGAGCCATTATAAAACCCTCCCAAAACAAAAACAATAAGGCTAGATAAAAGGGTTCTTCTATGTAGTTGGTAGAACTGGAACTCAGGTAATGCAATAATGATCAAAGGTTATATAAATGGGACCACTGCAATGTACATGTGGCAAACAGTTCATTTTGATCAAGAGTTCATACATCAAGTGGCAAGTTTAAAAAGTCATTATGTGTATAGTACATGTACTGTTTATATAAAGTGGCATTGTTATGGGAACAGCAAAGCAGACATAATGTTCCATTAATGGGCAGAGAAAGCTATCCATGCATGTGTACCCAGAAGTCAAGGACACAAATTTTCCAGAAATACAAAGGATATCTGCCCTTTTACATCTTCCCCTTACCCTCTGCCTTGTAAAGTGTTTCAACAGTCTCCAGATACTTTTTTTTTTTTTAATGTTTAATATCACTGATGTGTACATGGTGCTATTTTCACTAGTGAAAGCTGCTGTTTATTACACTAAAAGTGAAGTACCTGTGCTAGAGCATGTTCCACTGGCTAAAGCTGGTATCTGTAGACCCTGGGCTCACCACCCACTTTGTTCTTTGAGGAGTTATTGATCACAGACACATGGCTAACCAGGTGACACGTTGACTGAGCAGGACACACGGTATGGCAAGCCAATTGACATGACTAGTACTAAGCAGAAACAATGACTAGATCAATGAATTTAAGTTGTCCAAGCTTTGATTCAAAATTTTGAAGGGAGGTAAACAATGAAAGCTTAGAAAAATATTGCAGTCTAGAGAACAATGTGATTATTTCAGAGATAAATTCTACACAGGAAACAAGGCAGGGGGGAATCTTTGTCAAGCTTTTGTGGAAATGGAAAGAAAGGGAAATTTAAATGACTAACAAAACTGGAGATAAAGATCAATGAACAAATGAGTTAATGAAAAACAAATGAATTCTCATAAGCCATGTTGCTCCAACTCAGAGAGTCAGGAGAAAGAATAAGAAAAAACTCTAAGAGGCAATTTCACTGTGGAAGAGATTGTGTCTTTGGAGCAGTCATAAACTATAATCAAGAACACCCACAATATTCTGCACCTGTAAGACTGGATGCCTTTATTTTGTTTTCTTTTCCCTGAAGCAAAGTGAGCTATCATGAGGTTTCAAAACAAAGAAGTCTTTGGTGGTTTTGATATCAACTCCCTAGTTATCTCTACTCAGGATGAAGTTGTTGACCACATAAAGACCTAGTCTGACAGGTCTTCAGGAATCATTCTTCTGCACAAAGTTAGCCACCCGAAGAAGAAAAAACATTTTCAAACATTCCACTTCCAGTTGAGACCCACTATGCAACAAACTCATGAGAGTCCAGCTTCAAAAGAAATAAATATTCTTCCTGTCTTGAAATGGATTTCTCCTCCCATCTCCTGAAGGATGTAAAAATATTGCTTCCTCAAAGCCCACTTCTCAGATAGGCCTGTCACCTCTAAGATATTTGTGTCTTATGTATCTCCATGGATGTGTTTAAGATCAAGAAAAAAAAACCAAACCACAAAACAAACACCACATACATCAGTAACACTGTCCTGGTTTCAGCTGGGATAGAGTTAACTGTCTTCCTGGTAGCTGGTACAGTGCTATGTTTTGAGTTCAGTATGCGAAGAATGTTGATAACACTGATGTTTTCAGTTGGTGCTAAGTAGTGTTTAGACTAAGTCAAGGATTTTTCAGCTTCTCATGCCCAGCCGGCAAGAAGGCTGGAGGGGCACAAGAAGTTGGCACAGGACACAGCCAGGGCAGCTGACCCAAACTGGCCAACGGTGTATTCCATACCATGTGATGTCCCATCTAGTATAGGAACTGGGGGGGGAGCGGGGGAATCGCCTCTCGGGGGACTAGCTGGGTGTCGATCAGCGGGTGGTGAGCAATTGCACTGCGCATCATTTGTACGTTCCAATCCTTTTATTATTGCTGTTGTCATTTTATTAGTGTTGTCATTATCATTATTAGTTTCTTCTTTTCTGTTCTGTTAAACCGTTCTTAACTCAACCCACGGGTTTTACTTCTTTTCCCAATTTTCTCCCCCATCCCACTGGATGGGGCGGGGGGGGGGGGGGGGGGGGGAGTGGGTGAGCGGCTGCGTGGTGCTTAGTTGCTGGCTGGGGTTAAACCACGACAAACACCATGACCCCAGCTAATACTAATTGGAAGATTAAATTGAAAGCATGTTAAAAAAAATAAGTCTTCAAACTTCTGTGACAGTAGAAACCAGGGAGTGCTACAAAAGTGTTCTCAATTTTAAAAAGCTCACGCAACTCATTACAAAACCATTACTTCATCCCTTCCTTCTTTATCTGAAAGCTCCGCTGGCCAGCCAAAGAAGAGTTAGAATAGAACAATTTGCATACCCCCATTTCTCAGAGTTGGTTCTTTGTTTTCCCAGGAACCAAGTAGTTCCTATATTCCTCTGGGGAATTTCCCCAGGGGAAAATTCCTCAAAATCACAACATTTCAGCCAGAAGTTCCATAACTACATAAGTAGAAATAAGAAACTTTGTCACAGAACACGATTGGACTATTAAGGCTTACATTTAAAAAACTGAATTGAAACTGAGCTGATCCACTGTAGAAGCCATACAGAGGGCTCCTCCAGAAGCCAGGATGGCTTTTGCGTATATACACACACACATATATATATAGTGTCTACAAGCATACAAAATCTGAGACACAAATATACTTCAAAGATGGATACAGAGCATGTTTGAGATGTGAAGATAGAATTACTGATGCCATGAAACCAGCAGCATTTCCTGGCATTCTGTGGATGGCAAAACATTTAGCATAGAATTTAAGGAATACAAAATAATTTCAGAAGGTTTCCATTAATGTGGTCTAATTGGTTGAAAACATTGGGCTTCACTAATGTGCCTTAAAGCTTATTTTCAAGTGGGTTTTATGTGTTACATCCATAAGTTGCTTCAGAAAAATATTCTTTCCATCCAAACACACACATTTCTTACATTAGTAAAAACCAAGTTGAACAGTTTGCACAGATTGAATTCTTTTAGAAACTTGGGAGAGGCCTTATGGCAACAAAGTCCCATAGCATATCTAAAGAGCAAGAGCATTTTAAAATTTGTCAGTTAATCCCAACACAATTATTTTATATGGAATACATTTGTTGCATGGCAATGGCTGTAGCCAGATTCAGGAGTATTCCCTCAGGCATATTCTAACCTAGCACCTAATGCCTCTGGGAGAGCCTCCAAGAATCACATGGTATCATAAGCAGTAGCAAAACCAACAGAAATAAGCAAGCCATGGGTTGTTATGCTAGTTAGGAAAGGACTGAGAGCAAAGTACTTTAATGACAAATATAGTGTTATGCAACATATATGACAATGTTCTGATATTTCAAAGGATCAAATTATACAACCATGCAGATAGAATACCATCTTTTGTGTCATGCAGGAATATCACCTCTTAAGGGATAACTGCTTCTCTTTAGGAGGTTATACTGAAGCAGCTAAATCCTCCTCCTGAGACACAAGACTGTTTCAAGACACATGGTAAGATACAAACAGAATCCTGCTGTAGGCCAAGATGATCTAAGCAAACAGAAACTGCCCTTTCTCAGGTTATCCAGTTTGCAGGACCTACTTTTGAATGGTTAATAAATTCCATTCTGGCTGGTATATTTTGGGTTTTATTTCTCTAGTTTGTCCATGCATTTCCATTACCTATATGGGCACAAGATTTACATACAGCTGCTGAATTTTGGTAGGTATGGGTAGCTATTCTTTCAGAATAGCACTTGATTTTTCATAAAAGGAAATTTTTATCTTTTCTGTTAGATTCTCACTCTGTCATCAAGTTCATTCAGAAAGTGTCCATCCTTAGAAGTAGTAAGTTCAGTAAACTACTAGGCTACTTTCCCTACCTATTAGTTTTTTAAAAGCAACGTATTTCATTTAGAGCCTCTTTCTTAAGTCAGGTGGGCCCTCAAGTCACATCCCTAGGCCAAGGTGAGAACCTTTTGGGTTTAAAAAAAACAAACTAATCTTCCTAGTAAAATCTACAGCCCTATATCTATCTTCTAGTAAATCTGCTAAAAAAAAAAAAAAAAGCAAGCATCAAAAGCAAGTGAAAGTTTTAGGTCAAAGCACTTGAATGCACTATAAGTTTAATTATCTAAATATTTTAACTTAAGACTTACTACTAGATTTTTCCTAAACCTGTTGGTATTCTTATCACCTTTGCCTCATGTTTAAGATTCAAACTCTCAGAAGGAGGCTTTTAATCAGATGGCGGGGAACAGTGAGACTTTCTGTGTAAGAACCTGAGAACTATTCATTTTCTGTATTGGGTATCTGGCTCCAAAGCCAACACTGAAAGAAGATAAACCTCTGACTGATAAGGGTGCTGGTGAAATAGATTAGATAAATCACTTGACCTGAAAGGCTGCATTGGCCACTATCAACAGTGCAGAAAGCTTAGGAAATTGCTCATGACTGAACTGCTAATAGTTTAGTAGAAACTCAGAGAAAGAGACCCTGTGTAAAGAGTGTTACTAGATGAAAACAAAGGAAGAAATCCACTACCAAGTTAAGCTTCCCTTTTCGGTATTGCTCAAACATATATTTACATACACACAGGGGTGGGGGAAATTTTTATGATAAAAAAGGGAAAAGTGGCCTGTGATGTCTACAAGTTTTAATTTGTTGACCTTATCTCACAAGAAATAACATTATGTGACTGGCTTATTAATCTGGTACTATAAACTTAGACAAAACATTATAAACTTATAAAAATATTGAGCACCTTGAAACATTTCACTGAAGTATTTATAGAATGTACAACAGTATGAAATTGCCCTGAAAGATCAATAAAAAAAATCATTCAGCTTAGAAGGGAAAAAAAGATAGTTTTATCCATAGCACATTAGGCAGCACCAGGTCTGTGCTTGTTGCTCATAATTACTTTTTGCAGCAAGCATCAAATCCTCCTTGCTCAAATCAGCATCGCTTTCAAAAGTAGTGAGATGACAGTGTTTTCCTACCTCCTGCTTATTAGACATGGTTCTTGGTTATAAGAGGACAGGGGAACAGCAATGCCTGTCACCATCACCAGATGCCATGCTAGGGTGAACATGACCAGAGGTGGCAGATCTCAGCAGCACTCAGGTATTTGTATACAGCAGGGACGGAACAGGGCAGGAAAGCAGAAGGTAATACAGAGTTGTCCCTTTGAGGTGCTATGGGGGAGGTATGCTGAACAGGTACCAAGATGGATTTTTGTTTCTAATTCACCACCTGGAGCATCCAGTCTTAAAGACTTCACAGGTTGGAAAACAAGTAAAAGGAGAAATAGCATTTGGCAGGGACATAGTGGCCAGGGAAGCCTTGAAGGAGAGAAGCCAGAGTCTGAGACACCACTTAAATTACTTCTATGGACTGCACACACATCCTGCAGCATGGTACTGATATTTGGTGCTGCTTTCCCAGAGGGTTGTCTTGCAGATTTTTCTACCAGATTAATCATCCCCAGGTTATCAGGTAGGCTAGTTACACAAACTTTCGTCGTCTAGGTTTGTTTTACTGGTGGGTTGTTTTGAACAAAGAGGCAGCAATGCAGTTTCAGGATTTCACAAACTAGATTTTCTATCTCTTCCTTGGAGGTTACCAAAAGAAATCCCACCTAGGAGGACCAGTATTGGGAATTCTTGCCAATTCCTAGATAAAAGCCTGAGCTTAAGAAATAGGACTGAGAACACTCTCAGCAAATTAGACCCACTAAAACTTAATAGGATTTAAGTGCCTAATTCCCCTTGGTAATCATTTACTTAATTTTCTTTTTGAAATTTAGTATTTTTAATGCATTTTAAATTAATGACTGTTAGTGAGAAGGACTTTGAATTAGACAATAGTAATTTGAATATGCTTCCCATAAAAGCCTTTAACAGAGCCATCATCCTACATTTGAAGATAAATGTGCAAATATGCACACTTGCCTTACAGAGTGCTTATAAGATTGCCCGAGTGCTATTTTTGTCAAGAAAACTAGTTGAAAATACTAAGCCTATTAAACACACAGTATTTACCTCAAGAAGCACTACTTCAATAAAACATACATAACAAAACCTAGAGGGACAAAGTTATAAACAGGATTAAATAGAGTTTGCTATGGACATGAGTCAAAGAGGTAGAGTTGATATGTGCCCTAGAAAGGCAATAAGCAGTACTTTCACACAAATTCTCTGGTCTGAGAGCACCAATTTCCTTGCACTAAGCTGCAAGAACCATCCTGCAAGTAATACTAGCCTATCTGAGCAAAACCGTATCATCCCTCAATCTCGGACTGGCCATTTTTCATGGTCTGGATGTTGCAGTCTTGTAACTCCTTTTTGAAGGAAATGTCAATCCTGGTTTTGCTGCAAAAAGCATCCAGTAACAAGATAGAATATCATACTTTAAAAAAAAAAAGCTAAGCCTGTTGCTATCTGGTGTTTGCCTTTGGGTTAGCTTTAGGGCAGCTTTTCCTTTAGACAGCTACAGGTTAGAAAGTCATACAAGAACTATTAAATGTGAAGGTGTGGACACAACCTTTGACTTGGAGACACCCTGAGCCACAGACAGCTGAAAGCAATTGATGGAGTGGGAAAAGCCTCACTTTATGCCTGCCTGCTCTCATATTCTTTCCCTAAACATCAAGAACTGGCAGCTTTCTAATCCATTAGAAGCCTGGCCCACTAAAGTGGGATACATACACCTTTGACCTCATCTTCCATTGCTATATTTCTTTACTCAAATATTTTATGTTATCAAACATGTCAAATAAATATAATTATGATCTCTCAGGGTAATTTAGAAAGAAGGTTAGTGTTAAAGCACAGTGCTAACAAACCACTTCTGCAACATATTTTCAAGGTAAAATCTTTTGAATCTCACTGTTTCTTGCTTTTCTTACCTGTAAGCTTAGTATCTTCTTCCCTGGGAAGAGTTTACTTCATCATATTTAAGTTCCTCAGGTAGGAAACAATACATATGTGAAAACTGGCTATTACAATAACCAGTTTTTTAGAGGTTAAACAAAAAAGAACTTTAAGCTTGTACTTTTCTCTAGGGATCAGCATTATAGAGTCTTTATTGCCCTTGAGAGTATTGGTCATTTACACAAAACCAGCCTACACCCTCAGGTGAGGTAGGCAAGTCATTTTAGAAGATGACTGTTTTGGAGATGCATTACCAAAGAGCCAGGAAAGTGAAGTCTTCAAAGGACCTAGTGCTTTTAAAAACAAAATAATGCTCCCTTCCCCTCCCTGAATATATGCATACATTTGGACTAGAAAGCTTCAGAGGTTTTTTGCGAAAAAAGTATAACTGGAAAATGTTAAAGACTTCTCTTGGGCAGCTTAAGTTACTGCATATGTTTCAACTGTTAGTCATATATTCCTATCAGGAGCGTAGGAGTCCCAGCAGCGGAATCCCAGCTGTAGCCAAGAGATGCGAGATGTTTTGCTTTGTTTGCTAATAAACCAGCTCCCAGGAAATGGCTACATTTGGGGTTTATGTAAAGCACAGACTCTGTTTGAAGAGCAAGCTAGGAAAGATTTTTGCTCACTCTGTAAGAAGATAACTTTAGGAAAAAATCCTACCACTCAAGGATTTATGTAAACATTTGTCAGCATGCAAGTTAAAAATAGTTCATTGTAATTCCATCTGTATTAGCATGTCCATGGCTCATATGGCAGAATAGACTACATACCCTGAGCACAATGTCCAGCATCAAATGTGAATTTCCAGACTAAAAGACGGACCCTGTTACCCAATACAGTTTAGCTGCAGCCATTCTCAGTGAGGACTGTCTACTATGTATTTTTGTACACTCTAACACCTGAAATAGACAAAGACTGCTATAGCAAATATACATCTAAAGATAACATATATGTGACTTCTTCCTGGACTAGTATGTTTAGCACTGCATAGACTGGGTTCAAACTTGCTGTTCCTTCAACTCCTCGTTTGGATTTTAACAAGCAATCCAAAGTCAAAAATAAAAAAAAAATAAAAAGCAAGATTAACTAAACTATGAAATTCAGATTACCAGGGCCAAACAACAGAAATCCATCTCTTGCCAGAACCTTTGCAGGTCTGTCAATTACATATTTCCAAAAGAAAACTGGCTCTTGGAAAAAGTTACACAGAAGAAACTATACCTCAGTTGGGAAGGGAACACGTCAGTGAATTGGAGGAAGTGGAAAGAAGGAGCCCTTGTTTCCAAGAGAGTCCCTACAGCAGGCTTTGAGCTCCAACACTGCTGTCTTGGCTCCTGTCACACTCACTGTTATGGGTTGGACGCCTGTCCAGGCATCTCTTGCTATGATTAGAGCCATGTCAGACTGTCTCTCCTGAACCTATATCAAGAGGAGGAGGAATAGTCTAAGAGACACCTCCCATCCCTAAGTTTCAGTTGAATCCTTTCTCCAGGGCAGGAGGAGCACCTACCATCAATCTAACAAGAGCAGAGCACGGGACCTTGCTGAAGAGCCATTAAGCTTGAGCAACTGTGTGCTACAAAGTCCATTTTGCCCAAATCTACAAAGTATGGGGGAAAGATCTGTTATGCTTTAATATCCTACCCCTTATGGCTTAGTTGCCAGTCCCCTCAGTTTACCCCTCAAATTTGCCATAGTTCAGGAGATTAAAAGATGGGAAATTTTGGCAGGTGCTCCCAGAAAGATCACTGGCAGTTTAGGAGGGACCATGCCTCTGTCCTCTCTTCAGGATGCAGAGTAGAGCTACAGCAAAGCTGAAGATACCAGACCTTCAGAAGAGCACCTTCCTGAACAGCAGGCTACAAGGTACATTACAGCCTGCTTTGCTGCCTTTAATGAACAGGTAAATCAGTGTCAGTGAATCTCCTCATGACCTCAAATAATTAGAGCCTATACAATAAAATCAGAGGTCAAAAAACCCTCATAATCATCTAAAAAATTTCTTTCTAGTACATGCTATGATCTTCTCTATATCTGTTAATTTTGTTCATTAGCAAATGAATAGTTAGTAATAAAAGGAATTGTTGAGCTCATCTAAAGGAAAGCAGCAAGCTTGTAGATAGGTTTGAGGCTGCTTCTGCAGGAGCTCAGGTTCAGCTTTTTAATCAACTTTTTTCATTTTACAAATGCATAACCAATAATGTCAAATTGAGCAAGCCACCTCCTTTAAGCACTCTCACTGCCAGTCAATCCCCTAAAATTGAATTGAAAACTTTGTTTTAAACAGTGTATAGCAGGTACAAAATTCACTATGAATTCAGTTATCTCTCTGCAGGAAAGAAATAATTAAAATATAAAATTTTATTCAGAGGAATAAACAAAAGATATTTCAAAATTTTTAGTCAAAAGAACGTGCCAGATTCCCATAGTTACTACAATTGGAGAGTGTTACATTACACACAAATATATTTTTGTTTAACATATTACTAAGAAAATACAATTTAAAAGAAAACCTTCCAGTGTTCTCCAAGTGAAACAAAGAATGCAAGTGTTACTTGATTTTTTTCCTGGACATTTTTCAAGAATGCACTCAGTTTATTCTGATAGAAAAGAGTCAGATTTTTCAGCCAGGTCCTGATGATATCAAATTTATTCCTCCCCCCCTCCCCAGTGTTGTCTAGAGTAATGCCTGTGAAAACAAACCTTTGCACTAGATTTATCCCAGTCCTGTTTGACACTTTTCCAGAATCCAACAGGTAGAAGTATCAGTCTTTATATTTTCCTGTAGTCTCAAACTAAGTTAACAAGCTGTTATGGATCAGACTGTAGGCTGCATGTTCTCAGACTGTGCAATTTCAGCAAACAGTAAGGATGCCAACCTCTGGGTAACATGGATTCTTTAAAAAGTTTAAGGATTTCCAGTTCTAAGTAATTGATCTTAAACCTAAATTACTGAAAAATTACTGAAAACCTCAAAATACTCAAGAGATTGCTGACTAAGGCCCCAGTATTGCATCAGCTGTTAGCACATGAAAAAGTAGTGATGAAAAAAAAAAAATGCAAGTACTACATTTATAGTTACATGCCACAAGTACACTTCCTTTCCTCAGCTGTATGCATTCAAAAGTCTGACTAATGTCGTAACGCACCCTTAGTAAGTTTGCTGATGATGATACCAAACTGGGAGGTGCTTTTGACTCCCTCAAGGGACAAGATGTTTTGCAGAGGAATCTAGATAGATTGTAGCACTGGGCAATGATTAATGGGCTGAAATTTAACAAGTCAAAATGCCGGATTCTGCACCTGGGACAGAGTAACACCCGTCACGAGTACAGATTGGGAGAGGAGTGTCTGGGGAGGAGCCCTGCAGAAAGGGATCTGGGGGTGCTGGTCGACAGCAGGCTCAATGTGAGTCAGCAGTGCGCCCTGGCAGCCCAGAGGGCAAACCACGTCCTGGGGGGCATCAAGCACAGCGTCAAAACAGGTGATTATCCCGCTGTACACAGCGTTGGTGCAGCCTCACCTGGAGTACTGTGTGCAGTTCTGGGCCCCACAGTTTAAGAAGGATGTGGAGGTCCCTGAGCGTGTCCAGAGGAGGGCAACAAAGCTGGTGAAGGGGCTGGAAGGCATGTCCTGTGAGGAGCGGCTGAGGACACCGGGTTTGTCTAGTTTGGAGAGAAGGAGGCTGAGGGGCGACCGCATTGCTCTCTACAGCTTCCTGAGGAGGGGAAGCGGAGAAGGAGGTGCTGATCTCTTCTCCCTGGGAGATGGGAGATTCACTCGTGGGAATGGTTTAAAGCTGTGCCAGGGGAGGTTTAGACTGGAAATTAGGAAGCATTTCTTTACTGAGAGGGTGGTCAAACACTGGAACAGGCTTCCTGGAGAGGTGGTTGATGGCCCAAGACTGTCAGTGTTTAAGAGTCGTTCAAACAATGCCCATAATACCATGCTTTAACTTTTGGTCAACCCTGAAGCAGTCAAGCAGTTGGACAAGATGATCATTGTAGGTCCCTTCCAACTGCATCTATTCTACTAGATTAATTAAAATATTATTTAATAATTTTAAAAAGCAGCCAGTGAACTCAAACACCAGAAAACACCCAGGTTTTCCCCATGCAGACCTAACTCTGACCTCTGGGTTTATGCACTATATAACATCACTAATTTGCATGAACACACACTGTATAAGATGAAAGGGATCATGGGCCTGTTGTAGTATGAAGGAAGTAAGGTGGAGTTTGTTTTTTTTAAAGCTAGGACCTCTTCCTCATTCAGAATTAAATATTCTGTCTGATCAGTGGTTTAGCAAGGATGGTGTAATTCAAGGGGAGATCCTCATATTTACCAAGCTCACCCAGCTAACCAAGAAGAGACTGTATCTAATTATAGTCATCCCTTGGACTAACACTTCACTATCTCCTTTCTCATCCTAAATGTCATTCACAATCCCCACCTTTTTCTGAGCTCATCTAATCAGTTTTCCTATTTTTCCTGCATGCATTACCCCTCCACACATTTACCCATTATTCTTGCTGCCTGCTACTCTGTCTCTGCTATTTAAGTGTCTTTTTTTAAAAAATCTCATATTATGCAGTGAAATCTGACAGCAAAGCAGCAGACAAGCAAGTCTGAGGGACCAGTGCCATAGCCACTGGTGACAGAGACAGGAGGAAACTGTTCTTTCCTTTACTGCTTCCCAGCTACTGCAGAGATACAATAGATGCACCTGAAAGCTTTACCAGAGTAAGTGAACTGAGAGAGAGAAGCTGCTGAGTAACTAGCACAGTGGGAGGGGAGGGGGTGTTTTACTGCCTGGCAGGGGCACAAGACCGACAGATCAGAAGTTCAGCAGTGAGGTTGGCTTGATGCAGAGAACACACAGCAGAGTTCAGACCTGTTAACTGAAGTACACTCACTGCCACAAAGGAGAAGTGACACTGACTTGGAGAGAATGATCTCAAAAGCCACAAAGTCAGAGGTTTGCCAATAAGATTTTGAGCAACTTTCAGTTACTGAAAGCAAAACTGTAATATTAGTTACCTAAGACAAAAAGCAATGCATGGAAGTGAAGAACAAGTTTTACGTGGCCTGGTGGAACAAGGAACACACTCAACAAAATGCAGATTACTTTCTCTTCCATTTGAGGTCTTGTTTGCTCACCTCAGCACTTTCTGGTCTTTCATTGACAGAACACTAGAGTACTGAAAACTGAACCCTCTTTTCCTGTGTGGAATAACATGCACTGTTTTGCAAGAACTAAAATAAAAAAACCTCATATACTGCAATGACACTATGCTAAAAATCAAGCATGTCACAAATTGGCTGACTGATAACAGAGGCCAAAATATTTCTCTGGAGCAGCCGACAGAAGGAAAGGGTTTGACAATATTAATCTAATTTTTTATTCACAGGCAGCTCGGGGCACTGGGCCAAATCCTTCATTCACGTAAGTTTCAGTAGAGTTGTGGCCAACTACTGTTCTGTGCCATAAAAGTTTCAAGTCTCTGATGAATGGCAGTAAATTAATTACAAGCAGGACAATATTTTTCATGACCTAATATCTGTGTTTGTAATAGAACACAAAGGACTTCAGCACTTACTCACTGCAAATGGATAGTCACGCAAAGGAGGACTCCCATGTGCCTTGGTATCTCAAAGCTGGGGGATCAAATGGAGATATATCACCATATCACAGCCCACATGGTCAAGGAAATATATCCTTATTTATGCACCTATCCAACACCAGTGGAGCTAACACTGGTTTGATTCCCAGAGCTGATATAGTAAACATCAAACCTGAACAGCATTTAACATCCCCCTCCTTATAATACCGTGCACTATTGGCATGATCCAAAGAGTATGGGCATTCCCACTCCTCCCAATTTACATCAGGCTTTTTATACTGTAAATATGGCCTGCCAGATATGATGGCACTATCACGCTAAGAGCTATACCTGCCTGGACCTCAGGTGAGGCTCAGGCTCTCATCCTCATTCTAGCTTTGGAAAAAAGGTGGTTTCCTGGCTCAGTTAAAAGCAACACCCTTGCACTTTTAGGTTAAGGAATTCATAGAGATAAGTCTCAGGTCTAAAACTAGACTAATCCCTAGATTCTTCTATTTAAACTTTAGTTCTGCAAAAAAATTCCACAAGCTTGCAAGCATCCCTATAGCTGTCAACAAAATTATTTACCTATACAAAGTACGTCTACCAATAAGTATTTATAGGATCGAAGTCTGTTTTATTTACAAAGTTTTAATTTATCTTAGTTTATGCATTCACTGGTTAAAATCTCCTGTGCACAGAACTTAGAAATTATTTAGTTGCTGAATTCCCTGCCTGAAACATACAGTCCTGTAACCTTCAGGTCTCCATTAAAAATGTAAGACCCTGGAATTCATGAGTGTCAGGAAAATCATGCCAAACACTATTAAGCCAGCAAAGATTCTTTAAAGTAAAAAGATTAGGCTAGATTTCTCAATTTATCCTGTTGACCTGAAGAGAAAGCATACCCTTTACAGCAAACAAAAAAAATTCTAATGACGTAAGACTTTTTGTCTACGTCTAGCATAATGATTTCCTCAAGCACTTTCAAATAAGAAGAGTTCACCCACAGATAATTAGTCCAGAGCTCATGATAAACCTGTTTTGCACAAATCAAGATGTTTGACTTCAATCAAACTAAGTAAATGCTTATGTTCTATAAGGCAGGTAATCAGTTACAGCACTTTACTGTAAAATAGCAGTTAAGACAACTTCTACTGAAAACAAATGCAGATTTCAGGGGAAGGCAAGAGGTACTTTTTAGCTCTAAGAAAATTCTTTTTATTTTTTCTTTAAAATAGATGGAACACACTCATTTTTAAGATCTCATGTTTACACTTACAGCACAAAAGCCTAGCAGAGCATTTCACATGGACTTGAGAGATTTCGATCCTGTTACCACACTAGATACTGCTCTCCTAAGTGGCATCAAGGAAACCACGTTTGCCTCCCCACACCTTAGGATCTCCATTTGTAAAACAGAATTATGATATTTGCCTCCTTTATAAATTACTGAGAGCTACTGACAGAAAAGTAGTATGTAAGAATTCAGCAATATTTTTATGAAGAAATAAATACATGTTCTTTGTAAAATGTTAGTCATGTGCATCAGATCTGCTTTAAAGGCTGATTTTAAAATAGCTACCCTTCTCCTTTGCTTGGATTTCAGTCTTGTCAGACCATGATGAAATGAGACTTGGTCACCACTTGGCTGTGACATTTCAGCATGTACAAGAAACATAATCCAAATGCAGATTTGGGGTTTTTTTTAAAAAATAACTTGCCGGAGTTCCCCTGCAAGTTATAGCACCACCTACTTTTCATATGTGCCACTGAACACATCATAATTTTCAAACATGAATAACTAGAGCTTGAGCACAAAGCCACATAGTACCAAAGAAGGAGCTTTTTTCTGAATTACTGTGTTGAAGAAGGTCCCTTCACAGCAGTAAAGCTTACGCTTGCTAATAACTAGCTGCATAACCAAGTCTCCAAAGCAATGACCTCATTCTGAAAGGCTCTGCTTTCCATTACCAGACCTGGGGTCCATCCATCCATATCCATGAATTGTATCAAGTAGAATACAGCTTTTTAAAGGCTGCTGTAGGTGCTATGTTTTTCTGACAATACTAACAGCACTTACATAGAGTTGTGTATTATATTTCTTCTGTCCATGGGATGAAACACCTGCAGGCTCCAGCAGCATATCTGGCAGGCTCTCACAAGATCCTGCCTTCAGTATCAAAGAGGTGGCAACACACCAGCAAGTCTTCCTGTACACTCACATCCATGTGCACAACTGGCCTTTTATTGAATGCACTGAACTGATAGCCTTTAACAGAAACCCTTTCACTTATGCAGAAATAAATCCAAAAGACAAATAGGAACACAGGTTTCCGTACTACTCCATCCTCCCTAGATCCTGAAGGGGAACAACCATAACCCTGACTCACCAAAATGGTGTTAATCTTGAGAAGCATGGAACAGGGTAGTGTTACCTTGCACAAGTCACTGCCTTCAGAGCCCTGACGTAGACATGGAAAACTACAGTACTCATCTCCAGGAAAAAATTACCATTTAAAAACAGCTGACAGCAGCCACAGAAAAATAAAAGCAAACAAGTTTGAAGTCTTCAAATAGCCTGCAAACAGGACTTCTACAAGTTACAGACAGTCACTCCCAAGCTTCAGATGTACATACGCAGTGTTTCACATCACTAATCTGAAGTGGGGATGCTGAGCCAAAGTGAATGCCTCGGATGACAAAGCTGGAACTTTGCAGTCCAATCTCCAGATCCAGATCCATCCTCTCTGGGAGCTTTCAAGCTTCATATTAACAAAATGATATGCAAAATAGTTAAGAAATGTCTTACTATTTGATCCATAAGGAAGTCTACTACTGATTTGACCTCTAATATAGCAGGCTGCAAACTAGTTCCAGCTGGACGTCAGAGACAGTTGTATCTGGCTGCTACACCAGCACAAATCCAGTGACTCCAGACATACTTAAAACAGAGCATAGAATTTGTTCCAGAAAATTTAGGAATCATTATCAAGACTGTGACACTTCCAAGACTATTGTTTTGCAGTTACCACCAAGAGACTAGCAATGAACACTCAAAAGATAACAAACTGACACGGCTAAACTCACTCAGAAATTGTTTCACAATACATGACCTGTGCTTAAAGTATGAAGCTTGTTAAGGGAATTAACATAAAGAATTTCTGAAGTGTTTTCCAGACGTTTGCAGTAATAAACAGAAAATCTTATGGTCTATTACAGAAAAAAATAATGTGCTATTAATATCCTTTGTTTAAAAGGAAAGAGAGAGAAAGCATCCAAAAGTATCTGTGTTTAAGTTTAAAATAGATACAAACACTAATTTTATCATTTTAAGAAGCCAGAGACTGATCATCTGTATGTACATGAATTTATGTATTAATAAAATAATATGGTCACCAAAAAATTAATTCAGGGGAAAAAAAAAATCCAGAAAAGCCAGCAGAATGTACAAATATAGGCCCAGTTCACTGAACACTTTCAGTATTTCACAGTACTTTCAAAGTAGAAGGAAAGAGACCTTTGAAAAACTGAGACTTGTATCAAGATCTCCCACATGAAACATTTCAACTTCACACTTTCAAGCTTTTGTCTCAAGTAGATCTACTTTTTTTTTTTTTTTAAGGTTAAAATGATTAAGTAACCGCAAAACAGAAGGGAATATTACATTGTCTTGATCAGAAGGGTTTTTTGAGGTAAAGTGTTTATAACTGATGTACACTGACACCTAATGCTGCTGCCCACGGCGCGAAACCCTCCGGCTGCGGGCCGCGGGAAGGACAGCGCTGCGCGGGAAGCGACAGCAAGGCCCGGGCAGGCACAGCCTCAGGGAAGGTCAGGCCGCGGCCGCCGCTGAGGTGTCAGCCCTCTCAGGGGCTGCCAAACAGAATACAAGAAGGGGAGGGAGGGTAGTCATTAACAACTGCAGCAGCACCCAGGGACTGCCACCACGCCAAGCCCTGTGTACATTGCTTCTCCTCTTCATCCTCTCATGAGCCACCCTTTTGCAACAGCTATAAGGAGAATACGAGTTAACCCTACATTGCTCTATCCTGTGCCTGAAGATGATGGATCTGACTAGAGGGCTGCCTCCTTTCTTCACCTAGCTAGCACTTTACTCTGCAAGGATTCCCATTAAAGCCTCAGGAGGCTTTTCAGCAATTAACACAGTGGGAATGGTAGTAATCAGCCCACAACGGGGTCATGCAACAGCCTATTTGCCCACAAGGACACAGAGCAATTGCAATCATTAATAGAAAGCTTTGGAAAGGCTCGAAAGCTTTCCAAACCTAAAGCTTTTCAAGTCCCTCCTAATGCTGTGATTGTGTGCAGCTCCTGGCTAGGAATCCCTACAAAGCTGCATAGCACCTGAGCTGGCCTGTTAAAGCATCAAAAAACCAAACATGAAACACATTAACCCCCAACGTACTAGCTACAAACAATTATCAAGAGACTCTCATTGCCTTTAAGAGACCTCGTGCAAACCCAAGTTTCCCATGTCTGTTTTCACCTATATTAGCATTAAAGAAGTTAGCCACTGGCATGCATTTTATCCTCAGTCTTCATTTGCAAACATCAGATTCTGAACAAGACCTCATCATGTGTTGGGATTTTTTTTTTTTTTTCCTTAGCAGCATCCTAAACCAAGCCCCAGAGAAAGCCTTGGAAGTGCGTTTTTAGCACAGATGTACCTATACTGAAAATATTTACCTGAAAGTTTTCAATACCAGAATAAGAAGAAACTAGTTGTCTTGTACCTACCAATTCAATGTTCTGGAAAATAGGAAAGGTACTTTTTAACTGATTAGAAAGGGAATATAAATCATATTTGTTGCAAAGGGAGGAGAAAAAGCTTGTATTTCCCAAAGTCAGGCTTATTGATTAGACTTCTAAGTACATTACAAAGCTAAAAGCTGTATTCACCCACTGCCACACATTTGCTGACTCTGCAGGTCATTTCAGACAACACAGCTTATATCTTTACCATAGAAGGGCCCATTTTCAAGGTCACTGGAACTATTTCTGTTGAACTTTAATACTGCGTCTGCACGTGCTAAATCCTGGATATTACACTATTGACTTATAGAAGAATTACTTTTTCAGCTTGACTACATCATGTTCACTGAAATTTATATGCTCTGCTTCAGTGCCCTTATTGGAGCTATTCAGCAAGAAGAAAGTTCTGGACGAGTTTTGGAAGCATCTACTTGTACAATCAAGCACAACTTCTCTCGTGTGCATTCCAGCTGCTTTTCTGGTAAGGAATTGTCAGAGCAGAGCCGTTTCATAAGGTCCCTCCCAGACTTGACTCCCCACTGCCCCTGAGGACACACAGGGGGACAGATTTTTACCAGGTAATGCTACCCTTAAAACAGAAACAAGAGTGTTACTCTTACCTGAGGAATTCATGTTGCTGGCTCCACCATGTTCTGCCTTTAAAAAGGACTGGAGCAGATCTATAGGGAACTATAACTAGCCCATGAATATCCTCATGCCTGCAGCATTCACAGCATAATCTCACAGGAACAAAAAGCCACCTAACCAAAACCTTTCCACAATACAAAACAGGCAACTGCTTGCCACTAAATCCAATTTAAGCCAAAGCATATCCTTGTGTCAGGGCTTTGCGGGCACGTGTAGGCTGTGATTGCCCTGAGTGGCCTCAGCTGGGACCCCCACCCACACACCCCTGCCCACCATCCCGGGCTCCATTTAAACTTAAACCCAGCAGCTAGGTCTGGCCTGAGTGATGTTATGGGTATGTTTGTGTCCTGTCTGGACCAGCTCCACCCCATCCAGGGTTGTTGATGGCCCCTGTTAAAGCAACCAGTTCTGCCCTGCATGTGTGTACCCCCTTGACTAATCTGGGGGGGAGGGGGAGATAAGGCTTGTATTCTAACCATTAAAACTTAACCTCTTTAATCAGCTAAAGTGAAGTGTCACTATCAATGTCACTGCTCTATGTGAGTGCTTACAGACTGATCAAATCAATTCTTTCTCTTTGGTGAGCTACATAGAGTGACTTTTTGAAACCTTTTACTTTAATAATTTTGCTTAGACCTTCGTAAGAGGGGCTGTCATGGACTTCAGAAATAGAAACATGTTCCTCCCTGGAGGAGGTGAGGAAAGATTAAAAACCTTGCTATGAGGAAAGCTTTCAACAAAATTATGCACAGGTTTTCCTCTATTATCTGCTCCATTCCTGTGGGCTGGTACAATCTCCCATGGGCAGATACAATCAGGATCTTTCTTTTCAGCTCCACAGCATAAATGATGGGGCAGAAATAGGCTGTATGTTGACTTAGAAATGTTAAATTTGCTCCAGTCACATGATCTGCACACCACACTATGGCCCTCAACTCTCCCTCTGCCCCCTAGCTCAAGATGGCATCTGCACCTACCCTGTACAGACATTTCCCAGGGCTTAAGATGTTTTGTATCACCGGCTGATATACAATATGCTGTCAAATGGCAGCCATTTGGCTATTTTGCCTGAAGTCAAGTTGGTTACAAAGATTGCTCTGCTTCAGAAAATTCTTGACACACCAATTTACTATCTCATTATGCTCCTACTCTCTTTAGAGATAATATAGTCACATTAAATGCTCATTAATGTTAAAATTAAGAAAAAAAATTAAATCCTCATCCTACATCTTTCTGTTTCTTAAATAGCTCATGCCCCAAACAGTTTAATTTTTATCTCATGTACTTGTCAACTAATCATCTTTGGTTGAGTAGTAAGGAGAACTGAACAATGTTTCTGATAAAGCTTATTAAACAGATGGGCTTCCCCTTGGGAGATAAATCACAGAAATGCTTACTTTATGAAAAGTACCTTTTTTGAGAGGGAGGGCAGGATGGAAGGGGAGCAGGAAAAAAAAATTACTGCATCAGGAAATAGTGATCATACACGTGCCCAGTTTTCCAAGAGAACTGAGACTAAATAGCATCACAGGAGTCACAAACTTCATTTCTTTGCAACTTACTTTGCAATGTGGAGGCTGGTAACCTTATCAGTTCCTGGCTGATCACATGTACACGTACATTTTTATTACCAAGAGATGCACAACTTCCCTCATAACCCTGGGCAGAAACTACAGCAGGTTGATTTGAGTTTGGAAGAGACATCTTCTATTTGAGGAAAACTCTGCATACTTACACTTATATAACCTGTCTTCTTCATGCACAAGGAGTTCGTTGTCCCCTCCTTCTGCTGTACTGCCCAACAACACACTGGCTTGGCCATTACCTCCAGCAGGTACATGCTTATGGGTCATTACATGCCATCATTGGTTTGTCTACAGTGCATAAAAGCATGATTTGCCTGACTACTTCATCCACAGTCATACTATGCCTGGCCCCTTGGAGGCCAGCCCACTATACCAGGTATCTAGGGAAATCCAATGTGGTCCACAGCTGCACCTTCAACTTCAGTCAGAGCTGTGGTCACTGCCATGGACTGATCAGGTGGGCAGACTCACAGCAGTTTGGCTGACAGCCACCTTCAGCATACAGACAGATCCTTCGGAGACCAGAGGTAAAAGCCTGCTGCACATTCCCACAAGCTGCTGAGCCCCACAGGGATTATCCACACGCAGGATGAAAACAGATCCAGAGGCCTACTATCTCTTCAAACAATATGACTTAAGGAAAAAAAAAAGCCTGAGGGATCTTGATATTCCATACCTAGAAGCATCCTTCTCCCTGGACACAAAATATACCTAGCTGGTATACAAATACTTCTTTCTGTGAAAATCAAGGTATAGTTTATCATTTCAGTAATGTGTCAACAGTCTGAATTACCTTTACTTGTGCCTTGCAGCAAAAATCTTTCTGCCAAGCATCTGTGACCAAAGAAAAGACAGTCATGACGCTCTGCATGGTCATGCAACTTCTTTTTGTAGGCTACAGGATATTTGGTGGTTTTTATCTTCAAACCTGGGCTTACTGAATGAGTACATCATCCTCAAAATCCACTTATAATTGTGAGGGAAAATATCTGGGAAAAAATGTAAAAGCATCAGTATCTTCGAGCCAGTGGAAACAACAGAAAGCAAATTGCCAACTTCTTGTTGTAAGAATTTCTTGTTCTTGTCTTTGTCAACTTCTTCACCTCATTTCCAATGTAGTGATCAATCTTTCCTAGTACACACTACATACTATTTCAAATGTTTATGTACTGGAGGTCCTGCTTTATGTATATCAGGTTGTGAGCCTTAAAATCCTAGATTCAGCAGAGCACAAACATGTTATTAACTTTATACACAGGAAGTGAAATTTAATCTTATCTTTAGGATACTTTGGAAATAGAGGGTGAGGGGGGAGTGGTAAAGAAAAGCCGTTTGCACAGTTCCTAGTTGCTTTGAGCAGCATTGGGTTAATAACTTAAAAAAATTTATTATATAGAAAAACACAACCCTCAGTTTTTACATAGAACACCACCAGGATATTTTAATAGACTTGAAATAGTACATTGTCTTCCCAGAATTAATTTTGTGCCTACCAAATGACTGCCTACATAATGAAGTACACACACAGTGGGTTTTTCATGAGGTCTAAATCTGTGTAAACATAACCACCTTCCCAAACAGCACTCAAACACACGAAAAACCTTCAACATGCAGTATCGAGCAGTTTAGTGTCCCAAAGTCTTAATTCTGGAGGAAAACTGCTTAAATCCCCCATCACCTAATCAGACAGCAAGCTCACTGCTATTGAAGGACAAGGTGCTGGAGTTAAGCTCTGCTGGCATTTGCTCATGAAAGCTTGGGGAGGAGGAAAGGAGAAGGAAGAGGAAATGATGAAAAAAGGCCCCTCAGGGTTAAATAGTAGAAGCACCTGCTTCTACCACATCAGGGTGCTTCCAGAATAACTCGAGATGATCTTCAGCCAGGTTCAGTGCAGCAGCAAGAAAGACGTGGCCCTGTCACCAAGAACAGACACACAGATACTTTCACTTGAGCTGCAGTTCTGGCTTGTATTAGGGAGGAAGGATTCACAGACAGATCTTTTTACATGCAGAGCATCTGCTTTGAGTCTTTTCAGGCATAATACATTTTATATGAGGCCACAGATAAAAATAAGCAAAATGGGGAGATTAGAAAGCAAGTTATCTGTTTGGCACAGATTTTCATTGGTGTGAGGCCCTGAGGACCAGCAAGGATTTGCCACAATAGGTTGCTGACAGCTTTTCTTCTGCAGTATATTGTCCTGGCTCAATAGCACAAGGTCAGACTGAATGCCTTTTTGCTGCCTTTCAGCTTCTCCTAGGGAGCAATTGCTTAGAAAAATATCCCTTTACTTGACAGGTTTGTAACACAAACAAAAAAATCCATCCTGGTTGTGGTTATTGGACTGATTGCTTAGGAATCAAACAGCAGAAGACTAATAGTGTCATAGTCACTGAGCCACCAACCACACCAATATCACTTAAATCCACAGTGATAGCTGACTGGGGATAGCCTGGAAAAATAAATGAATGAACCATTTTATTTTTTTTAAATCTAATACTCACACCTCATTATACAATTAGCAATCGATTCCTCCTTGCAGGAAGCAAGCCAGGATAATTAACTGCAAGAACTTCACACACACACCCCTGTATGCAAAACCTCAAGTCATTCTACAGAACAACATCTACAGTGAGTGCGATGGAAAAGGAGACAGTTGCTCAGAGATTTTAAACCTGTTGACAAATTACAGCTATCTTTGTACATTCTCAAGATGAGCACTTTAAGGTTGACACTTTTATGTATACAATAAAAGGGGATGCTATGTGGGAGGTACTGACACACCAAGGCTAAGAAAGAACATCACTTTACATTAAAATAGCCCCTATAGACATAGCAGTCCCCTTTTAGACTACATCTGGAAACAAAAGAGAATGCATGTTTTTCATCTGCTCCACACAAGACCTCTCCCGAGCCAGCAGCCATGCCCTCAGCATGGCTGTCAGTATGTTTAGGCATCAAGGCTTCATAAAATATCACAAGTCAATAGAGTTCAAATACAGTGAATTTTCTGAGATCTCCAGAACAAACCTTGTGCTTTAATCCCACAAGTGTACACAAATTAGCCTTTTAATTTATATATGCTTTACTTATACACCATCAAGCAAAATGTCAATTTGACCATTATTCTAAATATCCTATATATATTAAAGCATTATTATTAGCAGACTGCTAGAATACCCAGGTAGGGTATCTCCAGCAGCAGCCCACCTTTCCTGTAGGTCCAGCTCACCATACACTGTCTTGCCCCCCCAAGAAAACTGTACAGTAAGTACATCATGATTTAGGTGGTCTTACTGAAGAAGGCTGTCCCCACTGGAGCTGCAGCGCTTAAACTGTAGAGCTGAGCTCCTGAAGGACGCCTACCCAAGGCAAACTTAGGGGGTGAGATTCGGGTGTGTGACAGGGCACCTGTACCACCGGCGTGGCACAGCTCTGACAGTCCCGTGCTGCATCTGTGTAGGGCTAGCTGCGCTGTCCTCCCACCCTGCTCTGGAAACCACTGGGAGGTCTAAGGGTATAAGGGATACTCACCCATGTCTGTAGCCCCAGCTGGCCCTGGGCCCTTTCAGGTTCAATATAGCAGGTCAAGGAAAGCCTGCAGGTGAGGTGTGATGGCAAGCAGCATAGCAGCAGCAGTTCTTGAAGGACAAGGAAGCAGCAGAGGCAAGAGCCAGGATGCAGGAGGGGGGGAATTGGGGCACACCGCACCAGCACACCGCACCACACCAGGAGGCTTGCCTGCAACAAGCCCGTTGGGAACCCGTGATGAAGGTTAGCTGCCTAGTCCATGATCCCAGAGGTGCTTTTTGTGAGGAAACTCACCTTAACTTTTAAATAACGCTGGATTTATGATAAAATAGATAATTTTTTTTGAGGGGACTTCTGCCATGTCTTCTGTCTCTTTAAGCAGGGTCCCCATAGTCTCTTATATCCTACTGTATTTTCCAGGATGAAAGATGAACATTAGCCTCTTTACATACATTTAAAATTGTCACTTTGACAGAGCTTCTGCTGTTGGTACCCAATGTCAATAACAGAATTAGGACATCAATACAAAAACATTGTCTTAGCAAGTGCATTTCAGCTTTGCTTCTCTTCTTGTTTTCTTATATTAATGACAAACATGCTGCAGATGCTGTTTTGGAGATAAACAAACAATATTGTTAATTTCCCCATGAAAGCAAGGGTATAGGTGATTTATGACTGTGATGTATTATTTATTAGATAAATAGAACTGCCTATATAAAATTCGCTGATCTACATTTTTGTTTTTAATGTCACCATAATGCTACTAGTCCAAGAGGATTTACAAGCTGTTTACAGAAAACAAAGTACAAGCCCATAACATAATCTAGCATTTAGCTTGGTCAAATTCAGAGGAAGTTAATCCATGCAATCCAGTTATATTGAACTGAAAACAAAATCTGAATGCAAAGCGCTGAATATAAATCTATATGGGACACTTTAATAGATGTACTTATATTTACTTTATTCAAATTAGTCAACCAAAGAGTACAGTAATGATGGTGTTATAAGTACCACAATTGATATTATCACTTTGCTTGCATTAAATATATTTAGAGGTTTACACTGGATTTATATTGATCTCTGGCCTTCACAGAAAACAGAAAATACAGGAAAATAAGGGCACTATGCAGTGATGGTATACAGCTGTATGTTATCTCTTTCTGGTATGAGAAGAAAAAAGAAATCTAGGAAGCTGGCCAAAATACACGTCCATCACAAATACTCTGCTAACATGCTTTCAATTATGTGCTCTCGAAGGAATCAGAAGGTCCTAATTACAAGAATGAATGATAAACCTGAGCAAAATCCCAACAAGGGTGGCAGCTGAGCCTGTGTTTCTAAGAGATGCTGACACTCACACTCAGGGGCAACAGCAGATGCTCAGCATAGCTCGCTTCTCGGCCTTCAGTGAACAGGATTTGTTTTCCTGGTATTTTTCTGGGCTTCAGAAAATTTAACAGGTTTTAGATTCATCTTCTTGGTTTACACAAGAATATCTATGGGCATTCCCTGTCTCAGAGCCTCAGCTATGCTGCATTTAGAAATAACGTGGGGGCCTCTACTACCCAGTTTTGGGTAGGATTATAGCCACTCAAGGCTTCATGGTGAATCTTTGGTTAAATAAGTAGACTTTGGAGGATCCCAGGTGGCAAAAATAAAGAGGAGAGGCCTTACAGTAAGGACATGTTTTTGCCACCTAAGCTATACTAAGCAGAGATAAGATGCCTCAAATCTGGCCCATTTTCTACAACACCATCATTTCTACAGTGTACTGGCACGTGCAGCACAAACACTAGAGTCAGAGTATTCACAGCTGAAATCACCAAAGGTGAACTGATAGTCACTCTAAGAGCCGAGTTGCTGGTACAAGGCTCAGACACAAAATGAATAGGTTTGAAACTTATTCCCCACCACAACCATATCCAACTAAAAAAATGGGCTAAGCGCAGTCACAAGGTCTGAAAGGTGTGCACATTGGCATCTTGTATTCTCACTCCCAATAAAGAGTAGATATCAGCATCCCCAATTAACCTATCCTGAATCAATGATCATCAACTCCAGTCATCCAGTTCCCCTATTCTGCATTATCGGACTGTCTGTCTTACAGAGAGAGTTTGTACTTATTTGTAAGCAACCCATGTCCCTGTTAGAATTTCTGGTTCGTTCCACTCTCTTCCCCCCTCCTCCCACTTTTTTTATTTTAGATCTGCAGATGTTTTCAGAGACAGGGAAAATTTTATTCCATTCTTCCTCTAGATGACCTTCTACAATTCTAGCTTATCAGATGGTGTGCACACTTACATACAAAAAGAAAGAATGCAAATGTGGATCTTGTTTTTAATACTAATTAAATGCATTAGAATAATTCTGTAAGTTTTCTGCTCTATCTTGCATAATATTAAAACAACTTTAAGCAGTACCTGACTACTTCTACAAGCTACCAGCATAATGCACCCAGGTTATCATCTTCAATTACCAACCACTGACACTCACTGGGATTGCTAGTGGTAGAAAAGGACAATGGGAACATTAACTCCTCACTGAACAAAACTTCCCATAAATCAAAATCTATTCTTGTCCATATAATAGAAATAAGTTTAATTAAAAGAAATGGAATGGAGGAAAGAGTCTGTAACTTAATAGGAGACCCAAGCCTAACAAAGGAGAATTCAGCCTTAAAGGTTAAATTGAAATTTCTTGAGCCAAGATGGAAATCCACAAATTTCGATAATGATTTTATAGTGTCAGTTCCTGTCAATCATTCACAAATGCAACATTAGCAAAGAAACACAATATCAGGAAAAAAACTAAAATTAAAGAGGAGTTAAGATTTACTATTACCTTTTGAAACTTCTTTGCCATGTTTTTCATTAGGCACTGATCTTTGGGAAGACATGTTGAGCAACAAGTCTCAACAGCAAATAGCTCAGTCCGAGGATGGTGGTAGTGGCAATGGAGTAGCATAAGGTGCAGTCCCTTGCTAGCAATAACTTCCCTCTGAAGCAGGATTCTCTATACCCACTCAAAGAAAGGCCTCCCTTCTGCCTCAGCTAGACACTAAGCTCTGGTTGCAATTATCTATGACAATTAATTTTACTTTGGTTTTGTCAGCCTGTCACAAAAGGGAAGCTCAGACTCCCTCACTATAACAGCAGCAGGGCAGAAAATCATCAGTTCCCACATGCCCCGGCTCCTGCAGAAAGAGCAGAGGAACAGGGGGAAAGGAGCAGCCCTCTGGACCAGAGGAGGGTGAGCAAGGACAACTGCAGCGGGGCAGAAAGCAGGGAAAATGATGAAATCTAGCTCTGACATACCCAAAGCACAGCTGGTAACATTAAGGTTGTATGGTAAGTAGTAAGCAACAATAAATGTGTTTTCCTCGCTATCTTCTTGTATCAGAGTATGCTGCCTGGGGATAATAGTAAACACTCATGCGCACTTGCTCCTTTTTAGTCTCCACTTTTCCATTGCCCAGTTTTTTAAGATCAAGAATAGCACAAATTCGCTGACATTAAGCCAGCTTCATCCCCACTGCAAGAAAGAAAAAGATTTGTTTCTAATTAATTAATTCTTATTATAATAAATTATAAAATAGCCTGAATTATTAATTATCCAGATACAAATATTCCAGATGCAAAAAGTATTTGACAGCAGTAAAGACTTACTTACTTACACAGAAAAAAGTTATAGATGAATCCAGAATAATTACTTCCAGACCACTCAGACCACAGACATTCGTTCTAGAATAAAACTGAAAGGTCCATGCATAGAGTTACTTAGGAGTCCAATCTGAACTCTGAATTCAATCCCTCCCTTCCTCTGTATTAGCTCTATAGTGCAGACAAGGCTATATAGTTAAACTGCAACTCAAAGAAAGCAGGAACAAGTGGTAAAATTGCTCCTCAAGGAATTACCATGGACTTTTTTTGTATTTAGGCTAGCATTATTCTAACTATGCATAACTCTCATAATAAGCATTTAATCAACTAATCCAATCACCCAGCACTTTTTCTGTCCCCTTTCCGGAAGGCTGGGTTCCTATTTGCTCATATCTAACAGGCAACTTTGTACACTCCATTAGATTTTTTGTCTCTGGAGCCTGGTTCAAATTCCACACACTTTACTCAGTCACCTTCAAAGCACTTTATGATGGTTCATCACACCTAAAGCTTAGTACAAAGTCTGCTGCAGAAAATCATCATGATTCTTCAGTTTACAAATTTCTGCAAGTCCAGTCCTCAATAGAGCTGGAGTTTGTTCTGGGACTATGTCATTTGCTCCCCAGCAAAATGCTGCTTCTGAGTACCAACACTACAAATTTGAACTCCAAAGGTGACATCTGAGAAGGGCCCATTTTGATCCATGACAGGATCCATGACAGGGACTCTGCTGTGTACACTCATTCCTCACATGGGGCACACAGATGGAAGTAGCAGTAGCAATCTTTCTTATTCTGAGATGTTAAACTTAACAAAACAAAGACTGAAGAAGTGCAGTTGCTATCCACAAGTATAACGGGAGAGAAACACCGAGAAGAGAAATTATGTGTTTAAATTCAAGTTCAAGGTGCAACAAGAACAAGCAAGCATAAAACTAGCCACAAATCTGGGGTGAAAGTTAGAAGGTGGCTTTTTGGCCAGTATAGCAGCTAACCTCCTGGAGAGAGTAGAGGGCACACAGGACTCAATCTCTTTCTGATTATATGACAGCGCTGTTTGGGGAGCAGGAGTTTCATTCAAGAATTCAAAAGATCCTTTTTAATCTTCCATTCCTATGATGCAAGTTAAGAAGTTTTTCATCCGCTGGACAATTCTAAGTCCCCTTTCCATATTTGTTGGTCATCTCAGCCTCTAATAATGTATTTTGAAAGACAAGATGATTGTTAGATAGAAAAGCACCACTCACTCTTTTTACAGGTGGGCAAAGAGAGACAAGGAGAACATGCAATGTGGCCAAGGACAGGCAGGAGGACTGCAGAGCAGCAGGGACTTGGACAGAAGTAGGTCAGGTTTAACCAGGTGACTGAGCAGACCCATTGGCCAGGGTAATGACTGGGTTAAGAGTGGCACTTTGTACAGTAGCATTTTGCTTGAAGAGTGTTTGTGTACCTACTTGGTCACTTCTAGACATGTCAGAAGAGGTTGAAGTGACCACTGAAATGGACTGAAGGCCCACTTAGAAATGAATGGGGTTTTTCATAAGATGGAGCTCTACCCTGTATCTTTTCCATATCATATAAACTTTTTCTCCTTCAGTGCCTTCCTGACCCACCACACCAAGGCTGCTTCTTCAAACCCAAAATCTCAGAATTCCACTCAGTGTTTTCAGGCAGAAAAATACAATTTGTCATTGCATCCGAACACATTGTTTTGTTATGGGTGGAATGTGTTCAGCTTGCCTCTCTTGAAGAATTAATAAAAAATAAAGATACCTGAAAAAAAATTTGCACTTTTTTTTTTTCAGTTAGCAGCTCTTACTATCTGATGAACTAAGGGTTTGTTTGCAACAGTATAAAATAGAAATGTGAGCACAGATGTGGTGAATATGGAGTGATGTTATCATTTTAATTTCACCATGGTTTTCTCCTTGTCTCACAGATTTTGGCATGAAATTATAGGGTATTTATGACACTATACAAGTTCTGTTTTCTACCTACATAAGGCATCTAAGGAAAAAGTAGCTGAAAAAGATGGATCCAGGGAAAAAAAACAATAGCTATCACCATTGAATTTAAAAAAGACAAAGGAACAAAAGGCAAAGAGACATTAACTTTTTTGGATTCCCTATCTGAAAACAGCAGTCACAGAAATATAAAGTTCTTAGCTTCTGATATCACTGAAGTGATGTTATCATATCTGATAGACATGTCAAAGTGAATTTCTAATGTATTGAATCACAAAAAACTATGTTGAAATGGTCTGACTTACACTCATAGGAGTCAAGAAGTTCCAAGCTGAGGTTAGAATTTGTCTTCAGCTCTCCCGGTCGTGCTGAGAGGGCAGTAAGAACGTTATGCTACATTACCTTCTTGGCAGACTTCTTCAGTACGTGGCTGTAAGACCAGCCTGGAACAGAAACACCTTGTGTTTGTGGAATTAAGTCACTAACTTTACCTGAGTGCAGCCACATAATTTAACAGACCCAGATCTTGCTTCTGAAATGTGCTCATACTGGATCAAGTTTTATAGTTAAGCTAATGAACAGGAAGAGGGACTGATAATGGAGATACTGAACGGCCTAAAATTAGTGTTCACATACAAGAATTACTCTATGTTGCTGCAGTCAACACAGCTGCAGCTTAATAAAATAACATTAATGTAAGTCTAGACGATGTGAAGGTAGAGACTTTGTAACCTTAGAAGAAGGACTCTTTTAGAAAAGACCTGCAAAAAAAGGAGAGAGAGAAAGCCCTCAGGTAAAGGTCAGATAGGGAATTCCCTTCACTAGCTACTTGGGATGTTCAGCAGCTCTGCCTGTTCTTCCAAATCATACTTATTTAACTTTCTCCCCCCATCATCCACACTAAGAAACCTTGTCTTTAAGACCTGATTCATTCCAAATAGTTTTTCTAGTGATTGCTTACTGCAGGACTGTTGGCAGGCCTGCTCTAGGACAGCAGCAACTCACAGTCGTGGTTCATTAAGGTACTCCCTTTGGAAGAGTGTCTTTCTGCTGACATAGACGGGATCTGCTGGGGCACATCTCTGCTTTGCTATGTGTACAAATAAACCCAACCTGCAGTGGAGTGATGGCAGAGCAATTTAAACCACAGCATGTCATGTGCGTGTTAAGTCCTTGTGCAGCCACTTTCTCATATGTAAAAAAGCACCAAATTGCATAGCAGAAGGGAAGCAGAGGCAGAGCGCGTTTCTCATCTTTTTAAAGAGGTATGTGTGGTTTCCAGGCTTCTACCTCAGACACTTCACAGACACCTGTGGAGAAAAGAGGACTCCAGCTTTCCAAGGATACTCTTTAAGTGGTGGCTGCTGTATTTTGTAAAAAGTTCCAGTGAAATAAACCTCTTATGTCAATTATCCTCCAGTTTATTATCCTTGAGCTGAACTCATTTTAGCTCTGTGTACCCACCTGATCTTTTGCAAATGACAGTATGCCTCTTCATATTAATTTAATGACATCTGCTTTTAAAAAACATTCATGTGAGGAACCCATGATGCATAAGCAAGAGAAATCTGAGCACAGTAGATAGTCTAGATTGAAAAGACTGAAACCCATGACAACTTCGAACACAAATCCAGAGAAATGTTCCTGACTTGCATTAGAATCAAATAGCCTTTAATTTTAACTAAAGTCCTTGGTCATATTGAATTTTAATGTTCATGGCTAGAAGTGGCAAGTCTGAGACAGTCACCATCTCTCTTCAGGCTGCTTATATTGGATTCATTAGCAATTTATCATAGATGTAAAGGCCAAATTCAATTCTATCTGTGAGCTCCAAAGCACATAAAACTTGGCGTACCTGATGAATTGCAGATGAGCAGGAACTGGAGTTACCATAATAGAGGTTAAAGGCTTCTGGAAGCTGCAACAATTTTATGGTATTATACAATTTGGATAATAATTATAGTTGTCAAAGGCAGAGTTTAAATAGCTCCTCAAAGGAAGCAGTTGCCTAAACTTAGAAACATTCTACATTTTTTAATCTCAAATATCAGATTACAAGATTGTTTTAGGGATTTCTAACCACTTCAGGCATAATTCCTTTAGATTTTTTGAGCTTCAGTTTGATATTATTCAATTCATATTTCTTCCTAAATGTGAAACACAATCTTAACTGCAAGCATTGGGCCAGACTGGGCTACCTGAACAATGTTAAACAGTACTTAGAGCCAGGGAAACCAGCAAGGCAATCAGAAGAGAAAGACAATGCCTGAAGTGAGTAGCAGGGGAGCAGTATGGCCCATCATAGACAGGTTAAATTTTAGGGCTTTGACTGCTTTGCTTACATACACACGGTTTCAAAAACACAAAGGTTATCCATTCACCTTTCTCCTTTGCACAACAAAAATTAGGCAAAAGAGTTGTTTGTAACAGATACCTTCCCTAGCAGGCTGCCCCTGCAAGACTGTAGAAGATTGTGAGGTACCACACTGTCTAGAATTAAGCAGCAATAGTGGATCTTACTAAATAATACCAGACCCTGTCTTTAAGGCTTATTCTCTGACCCTATCTATTATTAAATGCTTTGATGCCTGGAGTAGGCATCAGGAAATCATTTGAGCAGGGTAACAGTCAGGGATAGGGATAAATTAATCAGACATATCACTGTAAAGCCACCTTCTAAATAGCAAATCCCTCCATCAGTACTTCTTTCTCACTATTATATTACAATTTAAAACGATTAAATACAATGGATGGGGTTTGCACACAAGCACAAGCAGAGTGACAGACACCACATGCAATATAACAAGGAAATGGAAACACAAAGTATTAACTCAAGCTTGTGATCCACAGTTAAATTTGTGTGCAATAAAATGGAAATGTCATGTGTGATCATGGTTTCTCTATGTGTGTACATACATTGATTTCTGAACTTTGCAAAGCATTAATTTGCCCTTTAAACTAAACTAGGAACTAAACCTGCAGTTATTTAAAGGTCACTGAAGTGTAAAGATACCACTCTAGAGCTTGACCCTATGCAAAAATAAGGAGCGAAAGTCAAATTCAACTGAATTATTTATAAAAAGTATTTAATATAATGTTTTTCTCTTTGGAAACTACTATTACATTATCAGACATTGAATAAATACTTTATGCATAGCTTCATGAAATGAATATAAAAGTGAAAACACAACCTACTTTACACATAATGGAACAAGGAAACAAAAGTGTGACAGCGAAGGAATCGCAAAGTTACCATAGTAGGACCAGGAAGCACACACTATCGTATCCACAACTCCTATCTCTCTTCCTCCCACGACCCCCACTGAACATTTATTCATACATTACTCTTCAAAATATCCTCACATGGAAATCGGGCATGAAGCAAGATATAAATAAGCGTTTCATGTTTAAGGGTCAGTTCCAAGAGAAAATTTCAAGGCAAGGCATCACATCCTACTACCAGTGTATTTCAAGTGGAGAAGAAAGATTGCTTCAAATGGAAAGGATGGGCTGGCATGGAAGTTGGAAAGAAAACTGAGGTTAATATCACAGGTGTGAATAATACAACAGAGAGAAAAGCACAGAGCTGTAAAGGACCTTAGAGTAAGGACAAAAAAAGCTTACGGGCAACACAGTTATATTCCACCTCCACCCTCTGAATGGCAGAGGGGGAAAATAATTTCAGCAGCTGCAATTTTGAATGCAATGGAAGTGAGTAGAAAGGAGTAGGATGCTGTCATTGAGAGGGCAGATGAGAGTTTATTTGTGTTACATTGAATCAAACCCTGAAATCTTTTTTTCCATTCAGAGAAGCATGTTGAGTCAAAGGCGTTCTTCTATTGAGCACTAACTTATCTGAGTATTAACTCTGTTATGTTACTAGTGATTGGCTACTCATTAAACTTCTTCTGTGAGATGCAAGAAAGGAAGTCCAAGGATAGTAATAATTTTAAATATAAATGAGATACAAAAGCTAATGTAACACTTGCAAATGATTAAAAGCTGAAAAGGAAAAAATAAAAAATGAACAGGAAAGCTCAAGCCCATCTGGGTATTATCTAAAATTAGAACAAGTGATTATACAAGCAGCCAGAGAGTAAGTACCTCCCACCAGTCTCCAAAACAAAAACAAAGCCATAATGGAGCTATAGAAGGTGTGACAGACAAAGAAAAACATGTAATAATGGATTTTGACACTGTGTTATGTAAACAAAAAAATGTTCTACTTTCATTTTTCTTCTTCAAAAGAGAAATGTGGATTTTTAAAAAAAATAGAATCACCATACTTCCTGTGATTTGTAGTGTTCTAGTGTCCTCCTATGGATACTTTTGAAAGTACTTGCTCTATAATAGTGTATTAGAATTACACCTGTGCTTCAATTAATGTTTTTTTTATGGCATTTATTGCAACACATCGGGAAGGGGGAACAATATAAGATCTTACAGACTTCATCTTTTTTCCTATATATAAATAGACATTGGCACTACCAAATTATCCCATCTATGAAAAAGGAAGGAAGTGTGACCTTCTGTCAAGCTGTAACAGTGCCAACTGAAGACTCACCAAGGTCCATCCTGACCTTAGCAATTCGTTCATCTTGTGAACGCACGAAAGGAGAAAAAACAACAGGATAATGAGAGTGTAAGCAGCCCTCAGGAGCCATATATAGGACAAAGACTCCAAAGCAGGATTTAGCGGTCTCCAGAGATGCATGGTACCACTGACAGTGAGTGTGTGGAGCCACAGCTTCTCCCCCTTCTTTCCAGCTGGTAAATTTGAATAAAACACCACTGCAGAAACATTCAATACTTTCATGGCTGAGTGAGAAAACACTGAAGTCAGCACTCATTTACATTGATTTAGTTCATGAAATACTGCTATCACTTGGAGAGGTAGCAAAAATGGGGATGGTTTAATTTCTTTTTCTTTTCAAAGATCTAGATATAAAACTAGCTCTCATAATTTATAATCTGGAAGAATGATGCTCTAAACAGCTTTTCTGGGTACAGGGTTTTGCTTCAGTCATTTAAGGTTTCTTTACATGGCAAAGTTAATGCACAGTAAGTTGGTATAGCAAACTTCTGTCCCTGGGTCAGTTGACAGCTCCCACTAGCCATGGCCTTCCTCTGCTCCTGATCACTGATCCTCACCGCTGTCAGTGTCTTCTCCCAACTGCAGCTGCCTTAGTCCTGCCTGCCTCATTCCCTAATCCAGCCCTTGCATCAGCCATCTCCTCCTGGCTACATTCACTTCTTCCAAATACTTCCAAGCAACATCTTTCTTAGGATAAGCTTAAAAGCCACAGATACAGGGAATGAAATAAACCTGCATTAGTCTCTACTTAGACAGAAATGAAGGATGCCTTTGTGCAAGGTGGATTATCCTGCTTCCAAAGAAAATGAAGGTACTGGACACACCTAATATGTACTATGAATATAGAATTATAGAATAGTTTGGGTTGGAAGGGACCTTTAAAGATCACCTAGTTCCACCCCCCCTGCCATAAGGAGGGACACCTTCCACTAAATCAGGTTGTTCAAAGCCCCATCCAACCTGGCCTTGAACACTTCAAGGGATGGGGCATCCACAATTTCTCTGGGAAACCTGTTCCTGTGTCTCACCACCCTCATCATAAAGAATTTCTCTCTTATATCTAATATAGTTCTACCCTCTTTTAGTTTAAATCTGTTACCCCTGGTCCTGTCACTACAGGTCCTGGTAAAAAGTCTCCATCTCTCTTATAAGCCCCCTTTAAGTATTGAAAGGCCGCAATAAGATCTCCTTGGACCCTTCTCTTCTCCAGGCTGAAGACCCCCAACTCTCTCAGCCTGTCTTCATAGGAGAGGTGTTCCAGCCCTCTGACCATTTTCATGGCCCTCCTCTGGACCCACCCTAACAGGTCCATGTCTTTCTTGTGCTGGGGGCCCCGGAGCTGAACACAATGCTCCAGGTGGGATCTCATGAGAGTGGAGCAGAGGGGCAGGATCACCTCCCTCAACCTTCTGGCCATGCTTCTTGTTATGGAACCCAGGATACAACTGGCTTTCTGGGCTGCAAATACACATTGCTGTCTCATGTCCAATTTTTCATCCACCAGTACCCCCAAGTCCTTCTCCACTGGGCTGCTCTCAATCTATTCACCCTCTCAGTCTGTATTGATATTGGGGATTGCTCCAGTCCAGGTGCAGGACCTTGCACTCAGCTTTGTTGAACTTCATGAGGTTCACATTGGCCCACTTCTCAAGCATATCAAGGTCCCTCTGGATGGCATCCCTTCCCTCAGGCATACCAAAATATGAAAAAGAGCAATTAGCACAGAGGAGGTAGCACACTGTAAATTCACATCCTAGTTTATTTTGTGCCAGTCTACCTATCAGACACAGCCTCTGAAATCCAAATTCAGTCAAAGCAAGTCAAATGTCACCATGCCACTGGCTCTTGTCTCCAGGGATTTATGGTCCTCCCAGCTGAAAATAATCCTTAGTTCCCTTCAGACAACATCCTTACATGCATCCTCGTGCAGGTCCTAAGCAGGAGGAAAACTGAGAAAAAGCTTAAGAACTTAGAACTCTCATATGTTATTGGCAGCAAGCATGTGACTGATGATCTCTGCCAAACTTAGAAGATTTAAGGGCTTTAACAGAAGTATACTTACACCCTAAGGTCCCGTGTCCTCTTACACTTCTCAGCTTCCTCCTACAATCCATAAATTCTTGGATTTTTTTCTCTCTCTCACACCATCTCTCTAGAAATTTTCTTGAAATATTACAAGACAGAACATCCTTAGTGTAGGTTACAACTTAGAAGTATGATCAGTGCCCAGCAATCTGACAGACTTCTAATAGCTCAACATGAAAACACAGCTTTCATTGCAGAAAATCAAGGCTCAACTAAATATACAGTTATTTTGAAGAGAAAAATCCATTTAAAGCTAAAGACCACAGCAATCCACTTAACTCAGCACCTTGAACAACCATGGCTGTTTCATCGCTATTATCTGGATTTAAAATACTAAGTGATAAAGAATTCCATATATCCCATTGACTGATCCATTCAGTCACCATCTTGCATGCCTTCTCCATAAATTTCAGGTTGCTATTAAACATAAAAAGGAAGACTTCCTAGGTTTCTTTACTGTAGATTTAGTAACTGCAGATCTTTTGCTACTGCTCAGTGTGCTTTGAAGCTCTCTTTCACACAAAGCTATATAACATGCTTTAATTCCTTCAAGTACAAAGTTTAGTAATATACTTCAAAGTCCCCTTATACACAGAGATGTCTGACACATTCTCAAATTCCCTGAAACAAAGATCTATACTCTTGTGTCTAGCTCCTTCAAAAGAGAGTGTCCAACAGTTTCACGTTCCATTAAAAACTGGGGGAAGGGTTATATGTTGTAACATCTGCTACTCTTACAGAAAATTGTTTCTAGTTCCAGAATTCTTTAAACAGTTCTTTAATATGGTTTGAATACCCTCCTGTCTTTCATGTCAATCTCTTTTTTTTCCTCAGCAAATCCAATCTCTGAAATTCTGTGGTTTTCTTTTTTTTTCTTTGTGATCTGCAGGTAAACAGAAAAGAAGTCAGACACAAACACTGTAACAAGCTTTAGATGTTTTTGGAGGTGTTAACTAAAGAACCTAAATCTCAAAAGTGATGATTTCTCACCCTCCCCAGCAGCTTTTAGGATTTTAATAAGCCCATAGTCACATAAAAATTTCTACAGAAGTGCAAGAGAGCAAAATCCATTAGCAAAGAAACAAAGTCTTTTTTAGGATCTGGTCTTGAGATGAGCACACAAGGTGGAAATCCTGTTTCTTGGGCACAAAGCCAGATCTTACTATTAATGGAGTCAATAGGTTCCTACTGGAAAAGGGTCTGCCCCAATTCCCTCACTTGCTTTTAGAGGTCTCTTAGAGGTAGCAATCAACAGGCTCCCAAGCTTTCAACTTTGTACCCTTGAAATCCCATTTCAAAAACCTTTCTGCACAGAGGCTAGAAAGAAAAGCCCCCACTACTGTCCCCCGGTCTATTTTCAGTTTACCAGGTGGTGTTGAGAAGGGAGTTGTTACACTCAGAGAATCTTTTTACCTTTTCCCTTTTTGCAAAGGTGCAGAAACATACGGGCTGGTCAGCGCAGGCATACAAGAGCATCATTCAGGGTGCAGGGCTTGTTGCATGCCTTACTGCTCAGCCCCAGCAAGGCTTTGCACCTTAAAACCACTGGGAAGGGGGTCATACGTGAGCTTAGCAACTCATCCTGACCGAGTCAAACAACTGAAAACCATTCCAGTTTCATCAATTTCTCTTGTAATTTGCCAAACACCTTTAGTGGTAGCTTTTGCAAGAAGCCCCGGGCCCTGTGCAAGGCTAACAGGAGACACCAGAAGTGACTGTCGGACCCAGTGAAGGAAGCAGTATCAGATCACAAGACTTTGAGCTGACAGAAATGTTAATCTAGAGCCGTTCCTGCTGAATAGCCTGTGGGTCTCAATTAAAGGACATAAAGGAAGGAGAGAAATGGCAGCACCCGAGAAAGAGACAACTAGAACCAATATACTGTGACCTGTGAGAGCGCACTAAGTGCTCCAGCATCAAAAGGCAGTCTTGCCTCTATTTAAAATATAAGCAGGGATGTAGGCAGCTTTACTGAAAAAAAAATCTAAAAAGTCTGCCTAGTGACACTCTCTTTAAATGAATGGGTTTAGTTTTTTATATTTAAAGGGAGCAACAGTTCTAGATCAATGGTTCCCAACCAGGACTAAATTTCTACACACAACTTCAGCTGAGAAAAAACAACAAAACAACACTCCAAAATCTTCAACACACCATAATCTCAGCTAAGCTCTACCTCTGTATATGCTTATCTAAAAGAGCACACACACATGCATACATGCAAAAAAATATTTTTGTTCACTGCTAACTGGAGAAAAGAAACAAATGTAGAGGTATTGTTCCAAATTTTCTGAAATTCTCTATGGCTCCATAAAATATCCAAGAGTTAGTCTGAAATGTGTGATTTCTATGTGCCAAGCAGGTAGAGTTCTTTGCAAATCCAGAAATTACCACCTTGGAAAAAACTGTCAAAAATGTTCAGCACTATTCTAACTTTACTCCCACTCAGTGGCAAAATGGTGTCACTGAAGTTGAAAAGAGCAAAATTAAGGTAAATGCCACAATTTTGAATCAACTGTCTGATGTAAAGCCTTGTCAGTGGCAAGAAAGCTGTGCCTTTCAAGATTTAAAAAAAAACCCACAAACCTCTAGAGACCACTCCTGCTCACAGTATGTTTTTCTGTATAGCTTCAGATTATTCTACATAATAGAGTCATTCCCAGATGAGTTATCACTAGCTTTTTCTTTCCTATTACCACTAGACCTGCAAATACATTAAGACAGACTTGGCATAAACTGATTACTTTAAAGTTCATTCCATGACTCTGCGCTGGCACTAACTGATTGCTCTAGACCTTGAAAGAATGCCAGATTTACAGGCTGTCTTCAGTAACTGCCTATTTTACCTACATCAGTTTAAACAGATGTATAGGATAAGTAGTTTAAATATGCCCAATGTCATAAACATGACTCATCTTTGTAGAAGTCTTACTATCACAGAGGAGAGCTCTTTTTGCTGTTTAAAAGATTATGTATCGAGAGTCTGGGATGTGCAAGTAGTGCATTAAGATTACAAAAGAGATGCCCCTTGAGAAGCTTTACAATTGGCTGGTATAGAGATACAAAGGGCTTTGGAAGGAAAGTTATCTTCTCTTTTAGTTATCAGAAAGGATGTAAATCTGGACATAAAGATTTGCATGCTGTACTAGCGTAAGGTGATGCAAACAAGGAGCTGCATTATGCCTGGATGGTGTGAAGAGAGACAGCCAAAGGACTCCACATCCAGCGGACTAGCCATAAAAGGGCATTGACACATATGCTGTACCTTAGCTAACTTGCACTATGTCTGGTTTTTAGAAAAATTAAGTATTTCCTATCCTTGAAACTGTGTAAAGACAAGTTTTCATTCTGCAGAAACCATTTTTTCTTAAATCAGCTCACAGAGTGTACTTACAAAAAAAAAAAAACATAGAGTACTTGGGCTTGCAGGATAAATATATACAAGTTCTGGATAAACAAACCTCAGTGTTCTAATCAAAATTAGTTGTGTTGATGAGCAGAAACATTGGTTAAGAATAAAATTCTCATCAAAAGCAAAATTATAAAAGCATAGCATAATAATCTTCTCCATTTATTCAGTGTGGTATCAGTAAAGGCAAGTATAAAAATTCCATCACACAACTTACACTAAAGCACATTCGGGAGGGAATTGGAAGCACTGCAGTGAACTGGGTCAGAACAAACTGCTGAAGATTAAGAACAAAGATACAGTTTACAACCCAAGTCCTCATGTGACTCAAGTTATAAAATTATCCCTGTGATAAATCAGCAGTACTACAGAGCACATAATATTAGAGAGGGGATTTACAGTCCACCTGTAAAAGTTGTAGACTTGGAAATACTAAAAATTATTTTCTATTGGAAATCTGAAGGAGCAACATATAACAGAGATATTCCATATATTAAAGGAGAGCATTACAGTCATTTTGAGTCAATGAGGTGAAGCTCACATGCAGTTGTCTAGCTTCCTGAATTTGGTCTGCCAAACAGTGAGCTATCAAACTGCACAAGATATCTTTGCTCTGTAAAAGTCTGTTCATCTGTGTCCTGGTGTCAGCTGGGATAGAGTTAACTGTCTTCCTAGTAGCTGGTACAGTGCTATGTTTTGAGTTCAGAGCGAAGAATGTTGATAACACTGATGTTTTCAGTTGTTGCTCAGTAGTGTTTAGACTAATGTCAAGGATTTTTCAGCTTCTCATGCCCAGCCAGTGAGAAAGCTGGAGGGGCACAAGAAGTTGGCACAGGACACAGCCAGGGCACCTGACCCAAACTGGCCAACGGTGTATTCCATACCATGTGACGTCCCATCCAGTATAGGAACGGGGAAGTGGGGGGGCAGGGTTTTCGCCGCTCGGGGACTGGCTGGGTGTCGGTCGGCGGGTGGCGAGCAATTGCACTGTGCATCATTTGTACATTCCAATCCTTTCATTATTGCTGTTGTCATTTTATTGGTGTTATCATTATCATTATTAGTTTCTTCTTTTCTGTTCTGTTAAACCGTTCTTAACTCAACCCACAGGTTTTACTTCTTTTCCCGATTTTCTCCCCCATCCCACTGGGTGAGGGGGAGTGAGTGAGCTGCTGCGTGGTGTTTAGTTGCTGGCTGGGGTTAAACCACGACAGTCTGTCATATTTGGCAAGTGTTGGTCATGTCATATCTGTTTCTTCCTCAGAAAAAAAGCTGCTTACAGTATAAGCGGAAGCCTCCTGCCCTAATAAGAGTCAGGCTCTTTTCCTCTTCCCAGAACTCTGCTTTTCAGTGTTGGGGGTAATTTGCTGAGGGAAGGAACTGGGAGTTGCTGCACAGCGGGCCTGTCTGCAGTCACTTACTCCACCAGGAACACACATGGCTTGCTTTCTGTTTTATATTATCAGCGTACAAAGTGTTTTCTGGGTAGACACAGCAAACTTCACACCATGGATAGTCTTCAAGATCATGATTCTGCAAAATGCTGAGCATTTCAGTCCCAGTGCAACAAAGCACGTGTGTAATTTCAGAAATGAAAAGAGTACCACTGACATATATATTGTTAAAGTGTGTGGAGAGACACCTGGAATGGCATCTTTACCTTACATGCCTGTGAAGTGCTTGGCATATGATAAGTAGCTGGTGTGAGCAACAATCAATGCACACAAGAATTTTTCATGCCTCTAATTATGTACAGTACACTCAACATCTTGAAGGACTAAGCCTTCAGAGGCAGCATATAAAAAAAGACAGGAGAGGGGGAGACTTTGACAGAGTATCAAAGGGATACAAAACTGGGTTTCTGGAAACTGGAATCACGTGAAGACTAAAACTGACTGAACAAGGGCTTACTGGAAGCATTTGAAGAGCACAGTCATAATATCCATAATACAGCATTGTTAACTCCTAATTTTGGCATGTCTCTCTCAGCCTACACAGTATTTTTCTTGAAAACTCTTATTCTGGAAAAAAGACAGGCAGACAAGGTTTTGAAAAAAATCTTAGCCAAAGACAACTCCTCACAAAACAGGTGCTTGAGGGTGGCTGGAAGATGGCAAAAAAAACTTTGAAAACTTTCCCATTTCTTGAGGTCTCTTCTGGATCTGTGAGGGTTTTCTCATTTCTCTGCTAGACCGAATGGAAGTGCTACAGTGGCTTCTACCCTGCAAATCATCCTGTTGCAGTTCCAGCTGAGCTTTGTGCTAGACTGCTTGGAGGATTACAACCTTAAACAACACTTCAAAGGGGCAGCTGAAACTTAACCTCATGCTAGAAAAGTGCCAATACCTTCACGCAACTCAAAGAAAGGCTGCATGTATTTGAAGTGAAAATGTACAGATTTAATGCAAAGCCATTCAGCAACTAGTAAAGAAAATAAATGTGTTATTAATGTTTGAAAAATCCTCTGCATTAGTTTTCATAACGTTTTCTAAGTACATATTAACACTAGAAGGAGACAGAGGACTGTACCTTGAAAGGTGGCTTTCCTAAGACATTTCATCAAAGCAGGATTTAAATCTGGGAACAAAGTGAGACCTCTTTCCCAAAGAGAAAAATTGCAGGCTGAGAAGTTATTTTAAAACCTTTTCTCCCCACAATGATCCTTATGTATTGTATTAGCACTCCACATGCTACAACTACTTTAATAGGCATTTCAACCTGCAGGGAAGTTAAAGAATACTGCAGCTAGTGAATATTATTATTCCTACTTCTCATCAGTGATTATAAATATTCTAATCATGCATTATCTCATCTAACCTAGGAGATATCAGGGTAGCTCCTCAAACACATTTCTGGTGCTTTACAGATTTGGAGATCTTTATTCCCCCCATTTTGCAATTGTATACTTTATGCAAGTCTGTTAGGGAATGCACAGTTAAAACATTTGAATAAATTTCTGGATTTTTCCTCTCTATTCTCAGACACATGAATTTCAGGATTAGGGCATCAGAACAAACACCTTTATTTGAAAAGGTCTTGAACATTCTCTCCCACAGGATCTAGGGACCATCAATCACCTCTGAAAAGAGCCAGATCAGTTATTAAGGATCTATACTTAGAGACTTAAATTTTTAAAAGTTTTGGTCATTCCCTCTCCCACCTTATAAAAGGACTACTCCTGCTGTTTCATGCAGTTATGTGGATAAATAGAGTTCTCTTCAAAATCCTCCACTATTGTCTTCCCCCCACCTTAAATATAGCCAGGGATTATAGGGGAAGGAGGAGAATTCAACTACAGAGCCAAAACAACATTTTGCCAAAAGAGGCCAGCAAGTTCACAGCCATTCCAGCTTTGCAACAACTTCTGCCCAAAGTATTGCCTTGCCATAGAAGCAGAGAATCCTACCTTCACATAGTCTCCAGTCCCCAGTATTTCTTTCCTTTGGGCAGGGCGAGGGTGTTTCTAGTCATGTTTACATTTGAAATAGCAATCTTAGCCATCTCTTGCGTTGCTGGGGGATGTCCTAGACTGGGGGTGAAGGGACAGGGAACACAGAGAGGATTCTAGGTGAAATGGAAAAGGGGGCAAGTCTTAATGACACTTACTTATAGCTCTTTAATTTCTACAACCAACAGTCCGAAGAAAAACGGAAAGGCCAGATAGGAAATTGAGTGAAAAAAAATAGATTTTAGCCTTGAAGAGTGATTGTATAAATTTACAATTATCCAAGGTTTCAAGACTGCAAAGAAGGTAGGGCCTAATTTTTAGAATGTGAATAAGAGGGGAAAAAGAGAAAATGAAAAAAATACCAAGATCTATTTATCTGTTCAAGGGAACGAAGAGGTATGATCCTCTTTTTTCCTGCTCTATTTCCAAGATCAAATACAGCCCTTTGCTGCACAAGGTAACAACTCCAAGCACACACCTAGAAAGCAGCACCGTGGCAACACAGCACCTGCGGGCAGGAATTCTCACTGAAATCCTCTCAGACTCACTGAAACTGCTGGAGTCCAAGATTTGTAGCCAGCACAGTGCAGTGGCAGGTGTGCCAGGCTCTCCGGCTGGAGCGCAGCCCTTCATCAGCACCACTTGACTCCCAAAGAATGGAGGCCTGGGGGAAAACTCCGGATTTGGCACAATAAAAATGGAAAGCCTTGCATTCATGCTCCTCTCTGAGGATCACAAAAAGCCTTACAAACGTTAATTTAAAAAAAAAAAAAAAAGCCTTTGCAAATCCTTCCAGAAACAGAAGGATAGCTTTTAACAGACGTGAGTTCAGTGGCCGTTGCATACAACAGCAAATCTATACAGCACACAGAAACAAGGCGTAAGTCAAGTGTAAAGAAGTGAAAGGTATTAAATGACCCTATAGTAGGGATTTCAGTAGAGGTTTTAACTGCTTGAGATGGATTGTGTCTGGAACAGAAGTATTAACACCCTTATTCTCCCTAAAACTGTGATACCATCTTTACTGACCCCAAGAGATCAGTGCCTTGCTCTATAAAGCCCATCGCAGGTTATTAGCACACTACTATTCATCACAAAGCTGTTTCATTAATGACTTGCTGGAAAGGGTCGGCACAACTCTGCTCTTTGAAAGATCCCTCAAGAATTATCATATTTGAAGACTTTCAGCATGGAACTGAAGATTAATTCTTTAACCTGAGAGTCATTATGGGCTGCTTAAATGATTGAAGTAAAGAGAGAAGGGGTTTATGAAGTTCTTACATTTACACAGGATAGCTATATTGGGAAAGCTTTCTTTCTTTTAATTAGATTAAACTGCCAAGAAGCAGAGGCAAAAGGCACTTCCCTGGCCAAAATCTCCTCACTCCTATTCCCCATACAATTCCACGAATGCAAATTCCTAGCAAGTGAAGTGGAGCCCTCTATTTGCTCAGCTGCACACTTGAATCACTTCAGGTTTCTGTAAGGGGATCCTCCAGCCCAAACTAAGGTTTCTAACATCCAAGATCTAAGGAATTAGGACTACCTTGCATTTCTTGGACAGTATATGTTACTTTGTCTATTGCTGCATCTTAAATCAAAGACAGTGTATTTTAAAGAATGTGTGCCTTTCCCACAATTTATTATTATTTCACTGGAATCCAGCAATAAAGTTTGCATAGAATTTATTTTTTAAAGCGTACAGCAGTTTGCAATTGCTGGTACTGCACACTTTATGTTCTGCCCCTAGCAATTCAAAAATATGTAATTTATCACCCATAACTGCTAATTTAGAACAGGTTCTGTGTTACGTTGCTGCATTTACCACACCTTTAACCGAATTAACTTACTCAATATATTTGCTAATGCAGCAGATAGAAAAAAAGGCAAGAGTATAAACATAGATTTTGCAGAATTCAAATTCTAAACCCAAGTTCCAATTTGAACTCTTGAATCATATTTAGTTTATTAGAAGTGAAGCTTGCTTACTCACACCCATGGCCAGGAAGATGTACTAGCTCACACAAAAAAATAGGATTTCTAGAAGCGATTCCTACTGCTACTCTTTCAGCTGAACTTGCAGCAGCAACAGCTACACTTGCAGCCATCATGTGTGCCACATTTCTGAACTATTTGAGGCAGTAAGGTCTTGAGCTCTTTTTTTGTGCCTTAAATCTTGGGAAATAAGGCAAGACATCCCTGTAATACAAGCTGAGAAATTTAACATTCTTCAGAGACAAAAGTGTGTAAAAATGAAATTATTTGTATGACTAAGGGTAGTTGTAACTAATGTCATTTATCTTAGACTTTCCAACCAAAGATTTACAAGAACACAAAGTCTTTCAGAGTTACTTAAAAATTTAAAAGTTAGAGATTTTTTCACTGATCTGACCTGGGAGGAGAATAAAGCAGTTTCAGAATGTATATTAATCATCAACTTCAGAAGACTGAAATTTGTAGTTTAAGCATATCATGCTACAAAAACTTGCGCAGTAACATAAAATGAACTGTTAAGCAGCAGCAATGGCTACTTTAAACTACCTTGGCCTCCTGCAACACATACAGGGTGCTCTTTCCCTCACAAGCTAGCTGCAGGAAACAGAAGTGGCTGGAGAACCCCAAAGCTCTTCAGGCTTCTGCTATGCCAGCATGCAGTGCCCAGCCAAGACCACCAATGGGAGTAATAAAAGGAAAAATGCAGGAAGTTCAGGTGCACCACAGCCTCTGAGGTGGTTTCTCCTTTCTAGGAGCCCCCAAAAGCTTATGTGTGCCTACAGCACAGTGCAGTTGCTACAGCTGTGCCAGCTGCACACCTAACCCCATCAACAGCACAGGTAGAAGGGTGAGAATTAAGCCGTTATACTTTATGGGAAGGAGAGGAGTCATAATAGGCTGACAATAATTCATCAGTAAAGATAAGACTGATAACAAAAGGAATTAATCCAAAGAGAGGCCGTGAGTCATGATTGTATTACCCTGAAAGGAGGGAAGAGCCTGTTTTCAAACAGAAATACGCAGTGCAACACAGCTGTTACAGAAAACGAAGGCCTTGGACTGCTGCTCTTTCCCCAGTCCATCGCCCATCCCTGCCTCCAACCCAGCACCTCGCTGTGGCCAGCTGTGTCCCCTGAGAGTTGCCGGGTGAGCTGCTCCCACAGGCACTCCCTCACACGTCAGGCAGAGCCACGTGGATCAGCTAAAACTGGTACTTTAAACCAAGGGTAAACATGTTTACTGAGTCGACAGGTTGTGAAAACGGCTTTAAGAAACAAGATGCAGAGGGGGCCTCTAGCCCCTCTCCCACTCCCTCCTGCAGAAGCCATACCACATCTCATTTCTCTTTTTTTCTAGTTCATCAGAGCTGATGTTTTCTAGTTCACAAGCACCACCTAGCCTACATAAAAGCAGATCAGGGTGGGGAGCAGAAAACAGGGACCCCCCTAGCCAGCCAGTACATATCAAGATGGCCCAGCTGGTCAGACCAGGACATGCACAGCCCACAGCCCCCGCTCCCAGGTCCAGCCACCAAGGCAAAGAACTGCCTTGCTGGTCACCGCCAGCCCAGGGGCTCCATCTGCCACAGGACTGATGCAAGTTATTTTAACTAACACAGACAGATTTTCCTGAACCTGACTAAGACCTTTTCACATAAACTGCCCCACTAACAGAGCCCTGGAGTAAAAAAATCTCTTGGTAGGCCAGAAAGGGACTGAAAATAGCTGCAGGTCAATGGCCTTTTACGTTGGCACAGCTGGATCTGGGAGCTGAATCTACATTACTTAAATCTAAGATGCAGTATGGCACAGTAAGGTAGGAATAACTTTTATCAGCAACTTCAGTCGTTTTCTTTCCTCTTAATTAGTCCTATATGTTGTAGCAGGAGGAGGAGTTGTGGAAGCAGATATGGAAAAGTGCAGAAAAGTAATAGTTCAGAGAAGCCAGGGTTTGCACCTGTTTAAGTAGCTTTGAGGTCTTTGTGATCTATATGGCCTATCAGCTGGAAAGAGTATTAACACTACCACAGGCCAAATTACGCTCTTATGCATAACTGCTACAGCATTACAGCAACCTCATCCGCACACCCAGGGGCAGACCCGAGGCCAGGGCATTCCCAGGAATTACTTTTCCAGTCCAACTTGGCCGGTGAATGAGCTCTCCAGGCTGCAATGGTAATTCCTAACCTGATACTTGAGCTCCTCCATGTGGCAAGCAGTAGTCTTAATCTTTCCTGTGTGTAACAAAAGAACTTGCTTATTTTTCACAGCGTTTTTCCTTTCATTATTCTTCTTACAGAAAATTAAATATTACCAAAGGTACAATATTACACTATGGGGCAAGAACGATTAGTTCTGAGGATAATGAAAGGAGAACAAAGGCAGCATTACTCTGTTAATTGCTATTAGTCACGAATGGGTACTTTCATAACATGATGTAGTTAATTTGCATGTTCACCAAAACCACTGTTCTAAGTTCAGATACAGACCAGCTGTTTCAGTCAGCTTTGGACAAAATCATACATGAATTCAAATAGCCTCTTGATTAAAGTAGTGCCCTTCCCATGGTGAAATATCTAGCAAAATGGATTCTATTACATTGAAGATTTAGAACTTCTGCTCTGTCAAGCTAGAAATAACAAGACATAGTGCAGGTTTATTCCTTGAAAAATTGATAAAGAGGTTTTTATATTAAACTGCAGCCAAGGGAGAATCTCTCTGCCTTTTTAAAGGAGTGTCTGGAAATTAAAGATGGCATTTGTTTAAAAGAAAAAGGCTTACAATTCCAAGTACATCAGTACAAGAAAGCTATTAAGGACATTTATTTTTCCCAGCCATTTAACTTTTCAAGTTGTTTTGCATGTTGTAGAATATTGTTCAGTCAGGTTTCATTCTGTGCTGAAGGCCAGTATCCTTTCCTATTCCTGTATGCCTACACAACAATGTCAGTTTACTCATGCACGACTTAAGCTCACACACTTGCTTTTCCATTGACACTGTAAGAAGCACTGGTGAAACTGCTCAGGTTTAAGTTCACTTGGGTTTTTTTGATACACAGTCACTTCTCATGTCATAAATTAAGTTCTTTGATGTGTATACTCAATAAATATTTAAGCTGATTATGCATAGAGGTCAGACCTTGTATTAAAGAAGTTGCCTTTTCTTAATGGAAACCTTAACTTCTGCATGGTTTTGTTTGTTGGCGGGAGGGAGGGGGGGGTGTTCTCCACACTAGCATGAGAAATCAGCAAGCACAGGACACACATCTGAGCTGCCTCAGTGGCAACTAGGCCACAGGAAAGGAAGGAGAGGTGGCAGAAAAAATGTGACCTTCTTTGAAATGCCTATATGGAACATACAAGCAAAAGAACTGTATTTCAGGAGGCAGGCATATCTACCTCCAGCATCTTTTGCAGGGCTGCATGGATAGCCCACTCTCAAAGTTCCTCATTCAGCCCACGTAGACTTTGTGGAAGTCAAACACAGTGGATACCAGACAGCAGGGAAAAGGAAGCAAACTAACCTCACCTCCTCCCCCTAAAAAGTAAGAACTTAAAAAAGTTTGTCAAAAAAGGAAAAATAAATGCTCACTATTTTTTTATTCAAAACGAGTGTGCTCTCCCTAAAAGTTTTTTAGCTTTTTGAACTTCATGCCTTTGTCAGGCAATTGTCGAGTTATCCACTAGTTTTCCCAAGTCTGAAATTGCACAAACTAGAAATAAGTTGATCATTCAGTGCTTTGGCTCTCAGGAAGATGAAGCCAAGCTCACAGAGATTTCTGTTCTTAGAAACTTTATTCTAACTATGAGAAACTTGTGAGCAATCATACATTCCCCTATAGCCACATCTAAAGATCCCAAATAATGCTTTCAAACCTGGCTCTGCTGTTGCCCTTGCTTTATCAATTGTTACAGACAGAGGGAGCAAACTACTAATCAGAGGGAAGGGAAAGGGCTCATTCGGTGAAGAAACTGCTCTGAGAGAAATAGTCATACAGCACGGGTGGGAAAAGGGTGGCATGATACCTGTTTATTTCATGACTGAGCTGTACAGTCTATTTTTTTCAGCCTAAGACCCACGTGAAAGTCGAGAGACAGAGTGTGTTTCCATGTTCAAACAGCATCAGTGAACTGCTTTTTTTTTTGATGCATACGAATGCTCTTGCTTCATTGTCTATAACAACATGAGGCAGGAAGTGGGAGAAGCAGGGAGATTTAAGATTAAAAAAAAAGAGGGAAAGGAAAGGAAAAACAAGGGGGGGGGGGCAGCATTCATGTATCCTAAAGAGATTGTGTCTTACAAAGCATTGCTTAAGCTAATTCCCACATACAGCCATGTGGCTAACTTATATAAATTCTGTGGCATTTGCTGTTAAAAAAAGCCTCCAATAATTAACTCTTCTTTTTTTTTGTATATTTAACTCTTTTTTTAAGTATATTTATTTGTATTATGCATTAGAAATCCTATGTTTATGTTCCTGAAATCCTCATTTTTCACAGAACAAGTAGAGCAATGAGAACTTCCACATCCCATCCCATTCCCAAGTCATACCCTGGAGGGACTCTCAGCTCACCAAGTCCTTCTCCTACAGGAATGCCAATGCGTGTGGTGGGCACCAGCTTGCCAAGCATTAAGCCAAGGCCTCAAGCTTACTCATATAGACCACAAGCCACCTAATAAAAAAAAGAGAAAAAGCATTTCTTCTCACTACAAACCCTGTCAGAATTTGAGCTTTGTTTTGTTTTCAGTGTGGTCATGGCATATTTCCCATATGAATCATTCTGCACAGCCTCTCCTCCCATCACACACAGAGTTCCTCACACTCTGGGCCAACCTCGCTCTACAAGCAGCCTCAGCATCTCCTCCCTTATGCTCCACACTATCCTCTGTGGTCCCCAGGCTCCCTCATCAAGCCCAGTTTTTAAAAGCTAGTGTATTAGAGCAGCAGTTACAGCTTGTGGAAGTAGTTAACAGGCAGATCAAGAAAGCAACTGGGATCAAGCTTTCTGAAGATGAGAGAGTGGGCTCACATGAGACCAAGTTTGTGCAAGAAGATAAGACAGGGGAAAAGGCATCTCTTTTGGAAAATCTGAGGATGACTCGATCAAGACTTAGAAGCAAGACAAAAAGGAATGCTGCTGCAGAAAGAGAAGGTTTAGGAGGATAGAGAACGGTATTTACAATGATCATAGCGATCACAGACTTTATATTCCTGAGAATTCCCATGAACAAATTCCATCCGTTACCCACAAAGTTTGCTCAGTGCATTATCGCACTTCTGTAGCTATGATATCTGAGTTCAAGGCCCCTACTCTCCATACTGCTTCCTAATTTTTTAGGTTCATTGACATTACAGAGCACCTATCTCTTTCACATACTGAGTGGAGAGCATCCACTGTAGGCACAACCACCTATCCCCAGGAGTAGTCAGCAACAGCCTAGAAGCTGACATCACCCTTTAAACATGAATGTAGAAGTCAACAGTTATTTTTTTCTGTTGGCAGGAGAGGGAGGAAGAGAGAATGTAACTAAGTGCATGAATGCCTAAGAGATCATTTTTATTCCAATTTATCTAAAGAATGCAGGAGGTTTTAATCTTGTTTTGAGGAATTCAGATTCAACCAAGCTTCTGGATTAGTCCAACTACCATGTATTTCTTACCACAGTTACAAGATCATAGAACAGGTTTTGAGTCCTCCAGCACCTCTTCCCCCCACCCACTCCATTGGGTTTTTTTTTCTCCTTAAACATGATTGCCTTTCTCCAGGTTTCTCTATGAAGGTCAAGGGATTTACATCCCTTGAAAACCATAATACAGCAATAGATCATGCACTGAATTTATCTTATAAACCCATTCACTGCAACAACAGAATGGAAATTAATGGCCAGATCCTCAGCTGCAACCATCAGCTTAGCTCCATTAAAATCCACCCTGCGGCCTGACCCCTGAGCACTGACCTAACTTTGCGGTGGCTGACACAGTTTCCATTGGCTTCGTGGAAAGCAGGAAATAGCTGGGGTGTGGGAAAGCCCCAGCCATGCCTCCTCCTACCCCGACCGGGCTCCCGCGGAGCTGGTGCGAGGGCTGCATGGCTGGCTGGCTGCCCACCTGCCTGCCCGGGAGGCCCCTCGGCCTGGGGTGTTCCTCCCAGCCAGCCACATTACCATGCTGCAGCCAGCTTGGAAGACCTTGCTTTGGAAACTGTCATTCCTGCCCATGGTTGTATAAGCAGTCACAATTTTGGATAGAAGCTAAAATTAAGTTTTAGGGAAAGAGGAGCTTAATTCTGATTCCACACTAAAATTTGGAATTTTTTTTTTTTTTTTTTAAGTTTTCAACCAGCCATTAGGATAAGAAGGAGAGTAAGCATGACGTAAGGCTCTCAGAAAAAGCCTAGCATAATTAAAGGAAAAAGGAACACCAGTGTCCCAGTCCTGAAGCAGACAAATTGGAAACTTTCCCTCTTGAAGAAGTCAGTTCTCATTGCCATGTGTGTTTTTGTGGAAATACCAAAGTCCAAAGACCTGCCTCTATGTATGCTACAGAATTATGTAACAGTTTGTTTAAAAAAAAAAAAAAAGCCTTAAAACTCCAGTGCTTTTTAGGTATTTTACATTAGGTGATACTTAGTGTATTACTGATCTCTTGGTACAAAACGCGCTCATTCCATGTTCTCTCTATGCAAGCTTTGCGTGTTACCTTTCCATCAGAAAGAATAGTACCCACCATACAATAATTTCCATCTTTCTATTACTTTTCTTGATATTCTACCTCTCATTTAATTTGGAGCCTAATGCTGAGGAACTAGGAAAAAAAAAAAAAACAAAAACACCACACAATTGTGAACATTCCAGCCTTCCTGATAAAAAAAAAAAAGCCAAAATCCTTGATTCAAAGTTTTACTTTATATACCATCAATTTCCCAGTAGTCCCATTTCTCAATCAGAATTTGAATAATCTTTACAATTTGTATTCCCCAAAACTCAAATTTAATGAGTTAGTAGGTATAGAAAGAGAAATAACAGCTGCAGCTTATCCCGCTGTGCTATTCAGTAATGACAATGTTATACCACATTAGCAATTGTGACATTAATAAAAAGAAGCCCATAGGATTAGCCAGAGACAGCTGACTTTAGTCAAATGTAGGTCATGCTTTGTTTGCTCAGAGCTGGGTAATAAATTTCCAGGTAAGTGCTCTCATGTGTCATACATATATGCCAGGAGCATAATTTCAACTAGACTAAATGATCCACATTCTTAAATTTCTGTAAGCCGTTTTTGAATTATTGTTAAGCATTTAATTCCACAGCAGCATCTTACAGGCTACTTAAAGTTATTAACTCATATGACATTACGGCATGTTTTCTTTCTAGTGGCAGCTAATAGCATCTTGATCTGGTTTCCCTTTCACCTTAAGGTATCTGCAACTCTGAATTGTGAGTATTTAACAAAAGATACTTAGCAAGGAATCAAACCTACTACATTTTGCAGCTCTAGCTAAAGGGGAAAACAGTATTTGGAATCAATCCAAGCAGCAGCAAGATATCTTCCACCACAGAAGGGAGGCTTTAAAAAAATTTAAAGGAAATAAAAGCATAGCCTTCAATTAATAGTACAAAAGATCCTATCTCAATCTCTGCTACTTTGGCAAGCCCTTGAAATTTGGATTGAAAGCAGACCTTTAAACATATTCATATTTAATCTCAGCACAAGATGTGCATATTGTACACTGAAACCTTAAAGGCCAAATTCTGTGTTCACTAACACCCTGGCAGACTTCAGTGGGAAAGGGTGAGTGTAATACAGCAGAAGCTGACCTTGAGGTTGTAATCTTACTTTCACTATTTTTTTTAATATTTTGATAATAATCAGAGGCAAACAAGATCCGGGCCTTTTTGTACAAGGCACCATCCTGACATGCAGAACAGAGAGGGGAACTCTAGTTAGGAAGAGCTCAAATCGTACCTTTTACAGACGGGGGACTGATTCACAGACAGGCTAAATGACAGATCCAGATGGCTTTAATTCCACCTAAGTCTCTCGCCTAGTGGTTGCTATGGCTTTAGGCAGCTACTCATCTTGCCCCTTATTTTAGGGGCACCAAGCTCCCTCCTCGCAGCCTGGATGTCATAGGGACTGGCTGAGCCATGCCCCAGGTGCTCTGCTACAAGTCCCACGTGGCGGGGGGGGCATGGCTGTACCTTCTCGCATGTACTAACATAGTGCCTTGTCATCTTATTTACAATTAATTATTCCAATCATTTCTGAGCATCAGTAGTTAATTTCTTGACTCCCTTCTATTTTTACCCATGTCTTTGCTAAAATGTATTTACACATCAGCCAGTCTTTGGGGGCTTCTGAAGCATGTCAAGTGGAAGAGCTGATGTACCTATAATTCCAGTTGAATTTTTGTTTGGTTGGTTGGTTGACTGTTTTAATGGCATATATTCTTGAAAAAGAAATTAAAGACCATGTAAGTAGTTTTTTTCTTTAGTAATTCAGAAGTCTTGAGATCAAAAAGCATTTTTTTGTGTAGGGAACTAAAATGAGAAGGCTTTGCAGTCTTTCAGTACAATTCATCAAGTAACAGTTTCTTCAAAGCAAGGATGTCTTACTGGTCTCTTTCTTGAAGGCTGCAGTTGTATCTTTATTACCTTTCATTGTTATCAGTGAAGCAAAATGCCACAGCTACATTTGAGGCAAAAGAAATTCCTTTTGCGAGAGGCAATGATTTCCAGCAGATCCTGAAGACCTTTGTGCTTGATTTCAAGGAATTAAAAGGTGGTCAGCATTCTCTGACAGGGATCTGGGGTTGTTCAGTCTGGAAAAGAGGCGACTGAGGGGAGACCTTACTGCTCTCTACAACTACCTGAAAGGGGGTTGTAGTGAGGTGGGTGTTGGTCTCTTCTGTCAGGTGTCTGGAGATAGGACAAGAGGAAATGGCCTCAAGTTGAGGCAAGGGAGGTTTAGGTTAGATATTAGGAAAAATTTTTTTTACTGAGAGGGTTGTCAAACATTGGAATGGGCTGCCCAGGGAAGTGGTTGATTCACCATCCCTGGAGGTATTCAAAAAGCAAGTGGACAGGGTACTCCAGGGCATGGTTTAGGGGGCATGGTTAATGGTTGGACTCGATGATCTTGAAGGTCTTTTCCAACTGAAATGATTCTATGATTCTATAAATATGGGCTGTTTGAGGTAATTCCTGCTCAAAAATAATTCACACACACAAAAAAAAAAAAGGAAGAAAGAAAGAAAAAAACCCAACACAAAAAAAAAGGAGCACAATTGACACTCTGAAAAACTAATGAGTAGGAGCAAATTTGTCTTCGGGTCAGAACCATGCAACTCCAATAAATATTGCATGCATGTATCATCCCAGAGCAGCACTGGCCAGCCTGCCTTCTATTGATGATTTCTACTTGCTTTGCAGAGGGAGAGAGAACCTAACTGAACAGCACTCACCCCCTCATACTTATAGGCAGATAGAGCTGATGAAGCTCTCACATGCATAAACGTGCATACATCACACACAGAAACATCCTCTCTTACAGAAAATGGTCTTAGCAAAATGAAACCATGTAAAGAAAATATTTTGTCTGAAATTGTCTATATTTTTCCTCAAAATAAAAATGAAACATTTTCAGTGAGAAAAAAAAAATAAACAGAACGTTTAAATAAGGGGGGGGTGGGGGGGTGGTTTTTTTTCTTTTGCAAAGAGAAAAACAAAGATCTTTTGGTGGGAAAAATCAATCCCTTCACTGATGGGCTGGCTGTCTCCCTGTCTGCACAGGCTTATGTTCCTTTGTTCCCAGCCCCGTTCCCCAGCCTTCCAGCTGAGCTGGTGCCTCAGAGGATGCCTCCCGGCTCCCTCCCACCAAGCACAGCCCAGGAAGGCAGCTCACCAGCCACCCTTCTCACACCCGTTGTGACTAGGGTCCAAAATCCCTCTTCCCACAGGACACAATGCTGGCAAAAGCAGGACTTTCCAAAGCACTCATATTCCCTTTTACCTTCCTTCCCCACTAGAAAAATATCAAAGCGAGCACTTTGTTATTATTTCAGGGCATTTTTTCCTCACTATTACAGCCCTTTTACAATGCAGCACAGAAGCGCTGCCAGGGTGGCAGGTGAGAGATGAGTCTTCCTCACCTTATTTGCAACGGCAACTTTTGTTTTGGATAAAAGCTTGAGGCATATGACAGCAGCAAGGCCAAAGGCAGAAAGCTGTTTTGCATAGGCAAGAGTGTGTAGCTCACCAAAGAGAGCCGTGGAGTAGTAGGGACTGTTCAACAAGGAGGACACTGGATGTGGGGCTAAGGCTTGTGCTGACCCTACCACAGCGAGGGGCAGCTCCAAGCTGCCTATCTCCCTAGCACAGCCTCTGGAGCACGGGACTGAATGCAGTCCCCTCAGGGCTATGCACTCGTTTTCTACCCTAATCTCCTGTACACCCTTCTGAGTCTGTCCTACACACGCTGGCCTGGGAGGCCACAGGGCTGGGGCAAGCTGCTGCAGCTGGGGCCCACCCCATGCAGCACCCAGGCACAGGGCCCAGCATGCCGATTGGTCACGGGCGCTCATCCCTCCGAACCTCCTCCCATGTAATTACACCATTTCTTTTCAAGCCCAGAATGAACTTTCTGCTAGCACAGCTGTATGGCTGAAAGCCGTCTCAGACACCTCAATGGAAGTGACGGTCAGCAGAGCCAAGTTCTCCGTTAGCATACCCAAAGCTGCATTAAACAGCCCAGGAAAGGCACAGAGAAGAACCAAAAAAAAAAAACCCAAAACCCAGCCTCCCTCCACTGCCCTGTTTGAACGTATGAACAGGTTACAGACTAGAGGTGCAGTGCAACAGCTTGCCCACTGTAACTGTACGTGGTGTGTAACTCTTGCTTCGCATCTCAAATCAAAAGCAGTCGCAGAAGTTAATACAAATACCATCAGGATCTTTCTAGGGCGTGTATTCATAGCTGCACAGATGAACAGTAGGATTTTCATTTAAAAGAAAAGACAAAAAAAGGAGGAATTCCTGCTAAGTGTTTCAGCCCGGGCATTCAGGCAGCTTGGGAATCCCTCCTCAATCTGTGATACACACTCAGTCACTTACGTTCAAAGACCTACAAATAGTGAGAATAAAAAGAGCAGACGGAGAGCAACACCAGGCAAAATCATTCCCAACCTCTAAATCAAATACCATCTGTAAAGTATCTTTATATACAAGTGGGAAGAAATAAAATAACAATTTATTTCACAGTTATGAGGATGAGATCTGTATCAACTACACATTTGGTCAATTCCAAGTCATCATAAGCCATAAGCTCTCCCCTCCTTTCTTCAAAATCATGAGCAGTCTTCAAAAATGACTGAAGATACTGCAAGTAAACTGTTTTCAATCTTATTTCCAGATGAATAGATCACCCTCTGTTACTTTAAAAACCACTCCACTTCACTGGAAAGACAGAAAGCTGGAGAGAAAACAGAAACCAGAGTTTGTGTGACAAGGAAAAGAGGAGGAGAAAAAAATCCCTAGATAATTACGGGGACCATTCTTTAGGTTTCGTCACCAGGACTTACTCAGCTACGAGGCACTGAGTCACACCACCAAAAAAAAAAAACAAAACCAAAAAAAAAACAGTCCTTCACTGGAAAAACAAGCAGCGTTACATGTAACTGGTGCTACATGCCAGACTCCCTGACATCAAAGTGTAGTTACATGAGGTAATGTTGGTGCAATACATTTAATCAATAATTAAATTACCCCACATGAAAAAATGCATGGGTAAAGGAGACAAGGAACTTGAGGAGAAACCCAGCAAGCCAACACCATCGATCAGAGGAAAACAGGGACTCCCAAAGCTCACAGCGAGAAGGCAAATTTGAGGAACAGGTAGAGAAGTAGCAATTATACCAAACGCTCGCCCATGGGGGTCCGTCAGGGCAGGGCCCAGCAGCCAGGGCCTGTCCCACTGCCCCAGCCGGGAGCAGGGCACCCAGGGCAGCCCCAGGCATCAGGCACCTCCTTGGGGACGGGCCTAAGCTGGGCCTGGCCATGGGCCTGCTGCTGGGCTCAGCTTGGCAGGGCCCATGGCCAGGCCAGGCCAGGCTGTGGGCAGCTGGAGGCTGGCCCTGCTGCGGTGTCGCTGGGTCAGGGAGAGGTGGCCTCGGGGGGCTGACATGGGGTCCTGGGCAGGGTAGGGGGGAGCCCTGGGTTTGGGGGTGGCAGTCAGGGACATTAGGGCCGCTGGTGGCCTCGGAGCCCTGACACCTAGACTGTCCTGGCTGTGGCCAGCTGAAAGCAGCATATAAACTCCTCTTGCAGAGCCAGTAGTTGCTCGCAATGTTGGGTATAATGGACTATTCACATTAAAATCTATTGCAAAATAAAACTATTAAGCAAAAAAAGGCAACATTAATCTCCAGTATTGCTGGGTGATGGCACTTCACCAAAGAAGACCTGAGATGTTAGTCAGGCAAGAGATTTAAAGAGGTGAATCTTCTAAAGAGAGTTAAGAAAAAGGTCTCATAGTCACTGAGGACCAAATTCTCTACTAATCTCCAAATATGAACGTTTCACTGGATTTTGGGAAAGTTGCAGGGAAGAACCTGAGAGCCAAACTCAGTCCCAAGAGTACAAGACCCAAAAAAAGCCCACAAATAGGGTGCTTTTGTTTATTTAAAGCACCAAATTAAAGGTTGCAAATAAACCCGAAGTCAGATTAATTGGAAATCAGATGTTGGACCTGTTACCATAAAGTGCTATTGAATATGAATAATATGCTTGTGATATTAATAAAAGCCTGTGGTAGACATACACACACAAAAAAAAGGCATAAAAATGCACTAAGCAATTCTTAGACAAGAACCACAGAACCAGTTTTGGAGTGAGAAAGGGTAACACTAAATTTCAGGCTGCAGGAGGAAAAAAAGAGGGGAAAAAAAAAAAAAAGAAAATAACACCTGCTTTCAGTCAGATACCAACAGACACGTTCTCAGAAACTAAAGAGTCAGGAAAAAAAAGTAATTGTTATCGCTATTCTGTCCAAATCCCATTTGTGAAATAACACATGCACGCACACACACAAGTTTTGGGAGATTGATGGAGAATAGGAGAAACATACCTACTTTCCTGCAAAGCACAGAAGAGAAAGGATGTCCTATTCTGTGAATATCCAAGACCCTTTATTATGAGGAAGAAAATATAATGAAAGAAAATATTGCTGTTCACCTTTACAAGATGCACAGTCTCCACCTCGACTGCTGCTATCGTGCATCTGCCACACCACACCAACACGCACGCTATTCATACGTGTGCATTGCAGGATTCAGCTGTGAAAACAAGAGAGGAAATAAAATGCTTCTTTGAGGATGCATACCTGCAGGCTTGCCAGTAGCAGGTGAGGCGCAGTACCAGGTCTGGCAGGCATTATTCCCAGTCACCAGTGTTCGAAGGTACTCAAATTTTCATTGTGGATTCCTGCTGAGGACAAGCTGAGTACCAAGGCTCAGCAGAGCTGGTGTCAGGGGTAAAGCCAGTAGGAATTTAAAAAGGATGGGAAACTATTCTGTAGAAGCCAGGCAAATCTATGGCAGACTGATTTCTAGTGATTTGTCAGCATGCTGGACAAAGGCTGGAAGTTTGTTGGCCTGCTAGAAAAGTAGAATAGAATCATAGAATCTTTTAGGTTGGAAAAGACCTTCAAGATCATCGAGTCCAACCATCATCCATGCCTACTAAACCATGTCCTGAAGTGCCTTGTCTACACGCTTTTTGAATACCTCCAGGGATGGTGAATCAACCACTTCCCTGGGCAGCCTGTTCCAATGTTTGACAACCCTCTCAGCAAAGAAATTTTTCCTAATATCCAACCTAAATCTCCCTTGCCGCAACTTGAGGCCATTTCCTCTCATCCTATCTCCAGCCACCTGGCAGAAGAGACTGACACCCACCTCACTACAACCTCCTTTCAGGTAGTTGTAGAGAGTGATAAGGTCTCCCCTCAGCCTCCTCTTCTCCACACTAAACATCCCCAGCTCCCTCAGCCACTCCTCATAAGACCAGGCCCAAAGCCTGGTGCCTATAGGCACCTTTAAGCCTTGTAAGCATGGACTGTTGCTGCAAAAACAAAAAAATGACTGTCCCTTTTCCCCAGTTTTTCAAGAATTTGTGTAACCTTCCTAAAATTCACCTGAAAGGAGAGCAAAATTCTCCTTGAAAGCTCCTAGAGACCTAAATATAATTATATGCCTTGGGGATCAATTTGGACACCAGTTATTGGGCAATACCTGATATTGCTTCCAGTTTAGCACAGAGCTTGAAAGTGAGATATAGGAGAGAAAATTCATACTTTCAGGAGTATCTCAACAACAATTTACACAACTATTTCGTATGAAAATAAGAAAGTATAATTCAGAGATATTTCTCAATCTTTAAAATCTGACATACAGTGAATGTTGTTGGTTCAGTCAGGTACAAAATCATTGGGAAATGACAATAGGGAGGAAGACTCACATTGCTCAGCTCAGACACACACAGGTATTTTTTAGACCTTCGGTATAAACCAGAACTGCTGCTGTAAGATGGTTCTAAATACGTGCCGTTGTGCTGCTATCCTGCAACACCAACTCCTCCAGCACAGCGCCTGGAACAATTTCTGCATAACGTGTCACCACAGCTGCTGCTGTATATTTGGCTTGAAGTTCCACCTCTAGGGAAACCCATGCCAAACTATTTATAATAATGGGCTGCAATTTATGTGAAATGACTTTGCACCCTTCCTACATGAGAAAGATTCAACACACCAGTCCATTCATTAATGCCTCATTAGTTTAAAGGGGTCTTTTATAAAGCAATAATATGGATACTTTGCTTCTCTATGGTGCCTTTCTGCAAAGAATGTCAAAATGTTTTCCAAATGTAACCAAATATTTAACAGCCTCCAAAATCATTGTGGAAGATGGGGAAAGATTATTATGTCTGTAGCTAGTATACCTTCATATTACTGAAAAAAGGAGGCATTTACAAGTCAAAAGACTGTGAGTTCCTGCCAGGGCTCTCTGTCCTGGACTTCACATTACACACTGCTCCTGGAAAGAAGAAGGAGAAAGGCATGTCACAAGCAGAGCTGTAACACAGGGTCAGGAAGGAAAGCTCACCCTGCCAGGGGAATCAAGCTCACCAGTGTAAAAGCTGCATGAATTTCTCTACCTTGTGTTTGGGTTGTGCAGCTAAGTTTTTTTATCTGTGTAGTTGATGGATGGCTTGCAAAATATTACAAGAAAGTTACAACCAAATCTCAAAAAGAAACACAGGCTCAAGTCTACAAAGTACTTAAGCAAGAGATTAGCTTCCAGCGTGGGAGTAATTGAAAACAATGCAATGTAACCTGTTTTGCCAAGTCAGAGCCTAAAGTAAGAATTTGCTGTCTCATTTAATGTCTGGTGGGGGACAGTAAAGGCTGGCACACAGATACACAATCCTTCCACAAAGTTTGCTGTTCGCTATAGTAGCTACCTGAAAGTGGCCAGATTTAGACTCTCTCTCTCAGCTATGAACTCTATTCTCAGATAGAGGTCATCCCCAGCTTCACAGTTTTGAAAGCTGATGTGGTTTGAGTGTTGCCAATTTTCCTGAAAGCTTAGAACAAATTGCTCTCTGTGCTGCCTATCTCTTTCAGCATTTTCCTCCAAGGAATAGTGGAGGCTGATAATAGGAACTTCTGGATGGAAACAAGTAGGGAGTATAGCAAATATCCACTCTTCCCCCCAACAGTAGTCCCATTACTTACATTGCTTATTTTTATTCACGCTAAAATAAAGTGGACCACTAAGTAACCTAGTTTCTGTGAGCCAGTCACCCCTGCCGAGCAAACTCACAGCTATCTAATTCAAATCACATATTTTCTCAGAGCCTGCCTGTGACCTCCTACTGAAGTTACAGAATATGTTGCTTCACCTTTGTCTCAAACTGACAGTGATAACTCAAGCTGAGCACATGGTCATCTTTCCTGGTCAGGAGATTTCCTATAAAATTCCTTCAGCCCACCTATCTAAGACACTTCTTGCTCTTTCATTCAGAATATCTTGATTTCTCTCTTTCTGAACACAATGACATTTATGTCCTTAATGTCCTTGGCATCTTCTGGAATGAGGTAAGTGATCTACGTTTTGTTGCTGCAGTGTACCTAATTAGCTGGCAGACAAAAAAAAAAAAAACAAACAACCAAACAAACCAAAGCCAAAAGAACAACCCTACCTCCATGATAGTTTGTTTTTTTCCTGTGTAATTTACCTCTGTCTTACACACACTCATTATTCACCCCATTTAGGGTGAATGATTGAAATGATTAATCCAGTGCTTAAGGTGAAGGTATGAGAAGGAGACCTGGGCCATCTGTAAAGATCACCAGGAACCTGCTGCAAGCCTACATTTTTGCAACACGCATGTTCCTGACAGCTTAGATAATTGAACACTCTGCATACAGGCATCTTCCCTAGGGGGTATGCTGAAGAAAGGAAAAATACAGCCCCAGACTGTAAACCCTGCCAAGTACAAAGTACTCCACTCATCCATTACTCCACCTTGTTCAATTCCCTACCTCCCCCTCATGAGCAGAGGAGATAGAAAAATCCTAGGAGGAATATTAAAATCCACAGCTTAAGTCTGAGTCATTATCCAAGATTTTCTTTGCTGAAATAGGTAGCTATGTAACGTTTTTGCAAATTACGTTGTTCCTGGCCAACAAACATGCGACACATTCCCTGTGACCACCACTGACCACAAGACACTCCATCACACAGCAATTTCATGAAGGCAATCAGAAATTTGATCTTCTGTGTAGTAAAGTCTCCAAATCATCACAGCTCTGCAATAGCAGAATACAGTTTAAAGGATTATGCTCACAATACAAAAATGCAGTTAGTTTTTCCAGTTAGCCAACTTTCCCGTAAGTAGTATGTCACATTTTTGTAAAATTGTCCATAAGTCATTCTCAGACCCCAACTCAGCAAGGTTTATAAAACATATGTTAAGTCCCATTTATTTTACTGGAAGTAATCCCGTGCTTTCAGTTAGCAATATTGCACAGGTATTCAAAAATCGTGATTCAAGCACTACGTTCCAAAGTAATAGGGCAGTATTTTCTCTAAGATATTATTTTTCCTTGGACTCCTTTTCAAACTTGTAGTCCAGAACCACAAGGACTACAAAACTGGGTTTTCATTTAAAGCTGAGCATCTGAATCTCAGTTCCCACAGCTAAAGCCTTAAGATCAACACAAAACATATGAGAGATGTCAATACTGAGTTAGATAGGCACATGCTTAAGTGATTTGTTTTGTTCCCTTCTTGAAGGGAAAGGTTTTGGAGGAGAGGAGGGTCAGAACTTTAACCTCCAACCCTTTCACCTTTGAATCCTTACTCAAAAGCTTCCAGGAAGGAAAAAGGACTTTGCAGCATGTCTGGGAGTTTAACAAATCCAGGATCTGGTTAATCAAATAGAGAAGCCCTAGGGCTGTACTAATTCCAAGACCCAACGAGGCCCCTCAGAATAGAAGGAAGCTGTGAGCATAATAGGTAGTAGAGCTGCTTGAGTTCATTTACATGACATATCCCTGGTTCCTAAGCTATTCTAATGCTTCTGACTGAATACGCAAAAGGCAGTTTCCCCACCCAAAACACTGATCTGGTCCAGTCAAGGCACAGCTGACTACTGTGACCCCTGGATTTCATGCACTACAAAGCGCAGTATATATTATGGGGTGAGTGAGGAAATTCACTTTTGAGGAAGCTAGGATTATATTTATGAAGTGTGCTAGTAGGTAGATGTGTGTACCAGATCTGACACTGCCTGTACAAAGTCAGAGATTCAGCAAAACAATATACAAAGTAGAAGCTAAACTACCGATTACAGAAGAAGAGATACTTCACAAATTTTTTCTTGCAGTCAGGTTTCTTCCTGCTCTCTCAAAGGCAAGCTTTTCTATTATTTCATACCAAACTCAGTTGTAACTCGCTAGCTGTCATGCTTTACATCAAGATCGCTCTGGTAGCTGGGAGTTAGAGTTTGATGCAAGGCATCTAGAATTTAGACAGCAATTTAAGGATCAAATGATTCAGTGTAATGTTTCTGCAACCTGTAATTTAAAGGGCTAAAAGTCTTTCTGCAGCCACCAGTGCTTTCAGGGTCATGAGTTTATTTTTACTCTGTTATTTCACTTGGTAAATGGACTGTAGGCGTTTAAGGGGATGGCTGATCCTAAAACAGCTCAGCCTTTAGAAACTGTTCATCATGCATAGTACTTTGGTTTGCAGAATAAAAAAGGAGGAGGGAAGCCTAACTCAGTTTTGACTATTGCCAATTTCACATACATAAAAAAGAAATTTCTCCAATTACTAATGGGTAATCTGCACTAGAGAGTGTAGCAATATTTTAAAACTGACATGATTAAAGTTCACAGACTTTGCAACAGAGATGAAGTTTCAAGTCTGCAATTTTCTGTAATTTTATTTATCTAAAACAGATCCTTTCTTACCTCATAACAAAGAAAAGAAAAAAAATGATCTAACTTGTTTACTTCTCTTCAGAAATGCAAGTAGTCCAAACTCAGAAACTGAGCTGAGAAAAAATGAGGAACTGATTGGGCTCATTATTGTAGGATGGTTCAGTTACATATTACACTATGTACATAGATTATTTTCTTATCTTTTAGTAAATAGCACACTACTCAGTCTTGACTCTAATGACTCTCAGTCGCAGATTTGCTATATATTTCCAGTTAATAATTTTCAGCCCATCGTTTATTGCAAGTATCTAGGATTTGATAACCATTTCATATAAATATCTGGGAAAAGAACTGTAACACTACAATAATTAGAAGTACCTTGCAATTAATTTTTAGGCAATATTTTTGTCACACTTGCTGAAGCTTTTTCATAGCCTGGAATATAATGAACGCCTGAACAAAAGCAAACCAGATCCATGCTTTAGTTTGCTTAGAAGAACAAAATTAGACTTAGTGAGGAAAAAAGCCTACTTAAAAAAAAAAATCCACATCTTAATTCAGGCATTCAGTAATTTTGCTAACAGAAGGAAAGGCTGAGTAGCTCAGTTTGGTAACGATAACCGATGACATCATTAAGTTGTTAGTTCAACTTCAACCCACATTATAGCTATTGAAATTTTTTGCAGGCTGTGGCTGCTTGAACAACCTAAGTATGCAAAGTAGCCTATTGGTTTTAAACCTGTTCTTAGGTGTTCAAAACTTGCACAAAAATCAGTATGATAGCTATGATTAATTGCTCTACTGCAACCCAGGCAGAGGAAATTACACTGGTGCGAGGTGTCCCCTCTAAGTGAAGGGAGAGACCCTAATAGCACAACATTTCCCCAAAGCTATATGTTGCTCTATCATCACTTATTTAAAAAAAAAAGTTTTAAAAAACCTACAACATAACAAAACAAACAAACAAACAACACCCCCCCCCCCCGAAGCAGCAATTAGAAAATATGAGGGAGGGAGGAAGAAAGAGCTTACAAAATCAAGGATTTTTCACCTCAAGCTCAGTTCAGACATTTCAAAACTTTCCTGGCACTTTATTTCCATGCTGACTTAGAAGACACATGAGTGCTAGAACACCAAGATCATTAATTTCTCTATCACCATCTGATTAATTCTGATTTCCCACCTCTAACTTAAAGCTTTCTGGATGGTTCTGCCTTTTAGAGAAAAAGTTGCTCAGCTAAGTTTCTTGCAATACACACAAATATGTAACCATTTGGATGACAGATTAACTCACCCAACAGACACAGTAGCATACTGTGGGACACAGCCACATGGGGAACTGCCAGATTTATCACTTTACCTAGACCCCTTCCAACACCATTGTATGTGCATGAAGTCCTAAAAATACATAAAGAGAAACAAAATTCTGGAAAGTGATCAAAATGCCTGGAGAATATTCTGTTTGTAGTTATTAATCAGAGTATCTTGTTAGTACATTAAAGGGGTTTTTTTAATTGTTCCTACATTGTCAGCATGAAAATAAACATATCTTCACTTTACAAAGTGTGACAAGTCTTTGGGAACCCACAGAAATGATAAAGCACAGAGTCCACATAAAAGGGTGTCGTGGTTTAACCCCAGCCAGCAACTAAGCACCACACAGCCATTCACTCACTCCCCCCTCAGTGGGATGGGGGAGAGAATCAGAACGGTAAAAGTGAGAACATTCATGGGCTGAGATAAAGAGAGTTTAATAGGAAAAGCAAAAGCCACACACGCAAGCAAAGCAGAACAAGGAATTCATTCCCCACTTCCCATGGGCAGGCAGGTGTTCAGCCATCTCCAGGAAAGCAGGGCTCCATCACGCCTAACGGTTACTTGGGAAGACAAAGACCATCACTCCGCACGTCCCCCCCTTCCTCCTTCTTCCCCCAACTTTATATGCTGAGCATGATGTTGTATGGTCTGGAATATCCCTGTGGTCAGTTGGGGTCAGCTGTCCCAGCTGTGTTCTCTCCCAACTTCTTGTGCCCCCCCAGCCTCCTCGGTGGTGGGGTGGGGTGAGGAGCAGAAAAGGCCTTGGCTCTGTGTAAGCCCTGCTCAGCAACAACGAAAACATCCCTGTGTTATCAACACTGTTTTCAGCACAAATCCAAAACATAACCCCATACTAGCTACTGTGAAGAAAATTAACCCTATCCCAGCCAAAACCAGCACAAAGGGAAAACAAATGAGGGCTAATTATAGGCCTTAGCTCCACCCAGCAATTCTAGCAAGAAGTATCAGAAATAAGGCTTAAATTTCTTGAACAATTACCTGTTTTCCTTCTTTTCAAATGAAGGAGAGAATGAGCCAGCTCATAGAGCTTTTTTTTCCCCTTTCCCTTGGAAACAGCAACAGGTTTTTTTTCTTCTTCAGACAGTAACAGAGTATCTACTGCTACCACGGCTGGGATTTCACTTCAGCCAGCAGCTGAACTGGTTCTGAGCCATTTCCCACCAGTGGAGGTTAATGTATCACACCCGTCAATTATCACATTTCCTGGCGTGGGCTGCCATGTGCTTAAATAATAACATGATAGTGCACGCACATGCTTCTGTATGCAAACAGCAGATTTACACTTGCATCCTGAATGATTTATTTTGGATGAAGGGGAAAAAGATGAGAGTAGGGAAAAAGTAAATCATTCTGTGTTGCCTTCATAACACACAGCATCAAAACCTCATTCACAAAATGGTACCTATCCATATAGACAGTAAGCACCCTGAAATTTAAAGATCTGATATGCAGAAGACAAGATCCCAACATTTACACACTATTCACACCTTTATTCCATGATATCAAATATTTGAGAGTGTTGTTACTTCTTTTAAATATGTCAAGAACAATCACTGCTGTTGTGCCTGCGCTAGGTGCTATGCCAGGCCATAAAGGGCACCTGAGCCACTCCAGCATACAGAGCTCTAACTGCAGTGTCCGTGGGTGGCATGCCAGGCCCTTGCTATTTCATGAAAGAGAGCTGAAAATACTTCCTTAGTTTCTAGCAACGTACAGCTGGAGCAATGAATGGAGTGAGGCTGTATGTAAATAAATAAAACTTGCTTACTGATAGCTTGAGATTTTCTCTTGGCTTAAAACACGCATGTATACACACACATACAGACTCACATACAAATAAAGCCAGGAAAAGCCAATACAATCATTTTTTCTGACCTTCAATTAACTTCAGTGAAAAAATATTCAAATCATTTCAGTTTACACAGAAGGCCAACTTCTCAAAAAAGCACAGCAAGTGTAAGACAGAGTACTCCTTCAATACACCTGTGAAAAGCACTGGCTCATCTACAAACCAATGATCATTTTTCTACCTTGCCTTCCTGTTCTCAGACATGAAGTACTTGATTTTATCTGGATCAGTTTGTGGCCCTCTCACTGCTGAGAGGTCCTGCTTTTGTGGCACAGGGAAGAGCCCAGCCTGCCAGCCTTCAACCCACCTTCAGTCAGAAAAGGGGAGGGTTATACCAAACTCAGTTACCCACCAAAGGGGGAAGAAGAATTGGCCTTGGGTTTTGTATCTTCTTTTTCCTTTCAAGGGAAAGCTGACATAGCTCTGCTTTTATTTGCCCTCATATATGAAGGTTGTGCAGAAGGGAGAGGTGCCCTAGACTCAAGCTTCTCACCTCGGATGGGAAATGACAGGGATCAGGAAGGGGGGAGAAATGAGCTGCTATATTGGGTTTGTGTGGCAAGGTTTTGGTAGCAGGGGGCTACAGGGTTGGCTTCTGTGAGAAGCTGCTAGAAGCTTCCCTTGTGTCTGACAGAGCCAATGCCAGCCAGCTCCAAGCTGGCCCCACCGCTGGCCACGGCCAAGCCTATCAGTGACAGTGGTACCACCTCTGGGATAAAATATTTAAGAAGGGGAAGAAAGTTGCTGTGGGCATAGAAACTGCAGCTGGAGAGAGGAGTGAGAATATGTGAAACAACTCTGCAGACACCAAGGTCAGTGAAGAAGGAGGGGGAGGAGATGCTCCAGGCGCCAGAGCAGAGATTCCCCTGCAGCCCGTGGGGAAAACCATGGTGAGGCACGCTGTCCCCCTGCTGCCCAGGGAGGTCCACGGTGGAGCAGATATCCACCTGCAGCCCATGGAGGACCCCACGCCAGACCAGGTGGGTGTCCAAAGGAGGCTGTGATCCTGTGGGAAGCCTGTGCTGGAGCAGGCTCCTGGCAGAACCTGCAGACCTGTGGAGACAGAGGAGGCCACACTGGAGCAGGTTTTCTGGCAGGACTTGTGACCCCATGGGGGACCCACGCTGGAGCAGTTTGTGCCTGAAGGACTGCACACCGTGGAAGGGACCCATGCTGGAGCAGTTCGTGAAGAACTGCAGCCCATGGGAAGAACTCATTTTGGAGAAGTTCATGGAGGACTGTCTCCTGTGGAAGGAACCCCACACTGGAGCAGGGGAAGAGTGAGGAGTCCTGCCCCTGAGGAGGAAGGAGCAGCAGAGACAATGTTTGACAAACTGACCACAACCCCCATTCCCCATCCCCCTGCGCCGCTGGAGGGGAGGAGGTAGAGATATTGGGAGAGAAGTTGTGCCCAGGAATAAGGGAGGAGTGGGGGGAAGGTGTTTTAAGATTTGGTTTTATTTCTCATTATCCTGCTCTGATTTGATTGGTAATAAATTAAATTAATTTCCCCAAGTCAAGTCTGGTTTGCTCATGACAGTAATTGCTGAGTGATCTCCCTGTCCGTATCTTGACCCATGAGCCTTCTGTCGTATTTTTTCTCCCCCTGTCCAGTTGAGGAGGGGAGTGATAGAGTGGCTTGGTGGGCACCTGGCATCCAGCCAAGGTCAACCCACCACAGCTGTGGTAGATATTTGGAAGGGGAACAGGCGTATTTTGTTTAAGGAGGGGAAGTTTGGGTCTCCTTCCTGTCTTCCACATCTCACTGAGACATAAAGAAAAAGGTAAGAGCCACACAAATGAAAGAATTTGGGATGCATGTCCTTCCCAATGGGAAATAAGAGAAGCAAGCAAAACACAAGCTGTGAAAGCCTGATGCTTTGGTAAAATCACTTCTCTTTTGGAGGGGGCTGTGGTTCCTAACTATACTGCTGTTGGCCTTTTCCATAGCTTTGCTGAGCTGGTAACCATCAGCAGCCTGTTCCGCCCTCTTCTCCGACTCTCACTGGCGGCTTCAGCCAGCTATCTTGACTAATATAATTTAAAACAGAAAATGTCTATTCTTGTAAAACTTTACTAGAATGAAATTACACATTATTGAGCTCCTTTATCAGAAAACATATTTTAAAATAAAGAACAGCTTTTCTATATTAAGTTAGAAACATATTAAATGAGCTATTTTTAATATGCTAGCCAATTTGTATGGAGACTACGAGTGTCTTCTCATGCTTCTGAGGCTTACACTGCATCCAGGAATGTGTTGTAAAAATGGGTGAATACATTATCTTTCAAATGCTATACAGAATAATAATCTAGAGAAACGCTTATACATTATAATTATGTGCTATTTAGAGTCCTTAGCTAGGTAGAAACTCACAGTGAGAAGCTATAGATAGTACTGTTATTTTCAGTGTAAGATCTTCATTTCATTCAGCTTCTCTCTGATGTGATTTGATCATCTCTCAGAAACCTGATTTGTTGGAGGTTTTTATATCACATTTCCTTATCAAAGTTATATTTTTTTGTAGCTAAGATGATATTTACTATTCAAGAGATCTGTAAACTTCCCAGATCAAATTAATCAACTGAGCAGCTTCTGGAATTTTAAATATGGTCCCTATGGCAATAAATAGGTTTCACTGCTGATTTTGATTTAGAAGAAATAAAGTAGATACTTATTTCATTCTACAAATTGATCATGACAGCCAAAACCTACAACATGGCATTTTGGCGCTGTCCTGTGGCTCTCGTGAATGAAAAACATATCACATATGATGTACCTTCTAAGAAGTTAATGTCTTTGCGACATAACGTTGCATTGAAATATAATGGTGTGCAGACCAGGGCACAAAACGGCTTGGATTAAATATCTTGGAAATGAAATCCCTCTGGATGACTGTCAGGACTAGTCTGCCTCCATTATCCCAAGACACAAGCTGGCACATTATCATTTTTATACACAGTTAAATACCTAGACTCTGATTTCATTAATCATTCAGTTAGGGCTGCAGACTTACCAGGCAGAGGGCATTCCCTGTCTTCACATGAAAGGCTATTTACTAAAATACTGTAGAAGTATTGCATAATACAAATGTCTGACATTTTAGCAAGAATAATTGCACTTGAATCAAAGGTGGGTTTTCCCTTTGGTTCCCCTTTAGCCTGCATACATTTTCATTTCTGCAACTCCTACTCCTCTAACAGAATCACAGAGGCTTTCTTAGACCAAATTAGAACCAAAAAAAAGGGTTTTTTGAGCACCTCACCCCACTTTAATCACAGGGATCTCTGAAAGTGCAGACTTTTGTCCCCATCACATGCCAAAGAAACAGTCCTATTTCCTTAAAAGCCAAGGAGGAAATAAATATCCAGTATCTGCAGAAAAGGCTGGATCAGCCTCCAAAAGATGATGCCAGAGGATTAGAGCCTCCTGTCTTGCAAAATGGACCCATTTTCACAATACTGGTGATGCCACCTGTCTTAAGCCAAGACCATGGTCACACCACAACTCTTCTGTAAACTGACTAAGCAGATGCACAAGTGGTCTACTCAGCAATACTCATTCTTTGTTCAGCATAAAACTGAGCTTTGAAATTTGCCAGTTGAGTCATTATCAGTCTCATATTTATAACATAAACTGTGATTCATTCCCAATTTCTCTTTTGTTCTCCAATTTCATGCCAGGACCAACTGGAAGAGATATGCCTTTCCACTCTTCCAAGATGTATTGCAAGGGGCTAGAAAGAATTTTGGAGCCCTGTGTGAGCACCATACCAATATGCAGGGTTGATACTTCATATGAGACTATCGCGACATTGTAATATTTTCCATTACTAGCAGATGAAATAACTTGTATGCTATTTCAGGCAAAATTTTAAAACACAAGCCTACTTCCATTTGCATTCCTTATACAAAAAAAGGTAGAAGCAAGCCTGCTCTACAAAATCAGGTCATTGCAGGTATAAGTCCTTTATGGGTACAGTCAGGTACTTCAATGTTTAAATTAGAAGGGAAAAATAATTACAGATAACTGGTATCATCTGTCGGGGTATTTTGTGAGATCTCTTTCTTGATAGCCAAACTAACATCCAGACTTGGGAAGAAATATTGAACTGCTACTAGGTATAAGTTTTGGTGTAAGTTATTTTATTATTTTAAAACTGTTTCGTGTAAATAATCATTCATATATCAATAAAATCATTCATATAATCAATCATATAAAAAATAATCATTGTACCCGACTCTATACTTTGACTAGGGTCAATTCTTGTGATTTTCAGGAAACTAGATCCTGCAGCTATGCTAAGATGCCAATCATAAAAAAAAATAATGTTTTTTTTAAAGTTAGATCTAGACTATACACACTGTTACCCCAGTCTGCATCTGCATTGTTAAGCAGATACATGATGCTTTCCTCCAAATTGGATGAAGAAACAGGTATCACTGGCAATCACTACATACAGGTATGGAATTATGGTTTAAGGTGGGTCTGAAAACTGAGCCGTACCATAGAGGAGCTCAAGCTGTTGATTATTTTCTAATTCCCACTGATATTCTCCCACTCTTTACTTGGCGTTCAGCCTCCTTGTTCAAGAGGAATCAGCGATCCATAAAATTATATAACATATTACAGCCATATTCTACTTAAACAATGGCACTATTCAGGAAAGTAAGGCAAACAGGATTTGGCCCTAGCTGTAAGTGCAGTATTGATCCTGGATTGTGCATATCTTAACAGGCTAAGGCTTCTGTATGCAGTCACTTATAAGAGCTCAGACAGAGCAGTGAGGTATGAAAATGTATCACTGTTTGCTATCACTGGATGTACATGCTAACAGCATTCTCCCTTGACCCTCTGTCTTTCTTTTTCCAGTTTACTGTATGATGTCGTCTCCCACTAGTATTGTTTTTTTCATCCAGTCATCTCCACCTCCTTTTGAACATTTCCTTCTGTGATCACTTAGCTCAGCTAATTGTTTCCTGACTTTTCTTCCAATCTTTTCTCATCTGCTCTCCTTTTCTAAATCCTGACACCATATAATCTTTTTTTCAGATTAATTTCCATGCTGTTGCCAGATAAGTTACTTGAGACTCTCCCCATCCTACAGCATCACAGAGCTGGCCCTGTTCACCAGGGCACGCAGCTTGGAGGTACGACACTAGGGCCTCTAGGAATTCATTCATGTTAACAGTGAAATTAAATAAGGGTGTTTAAAAAAAAGAAAAAGCAGTTTGCAGACAAAACTTTCCTCAGCAAATGCCATTAAGAGTATTGTGTTCTAGCCCCAGATATATTTCTCACATAAACATGACTGTCAGTCCCTTGGTTGATTTGTAAAGTAATCGTATCCAATCTGCCAGGGGTAAATATTTTTTATTCATAGGGAGTAACACTCAAGCAAGTTTTCTGCTTAATGATGGTCCAGAAACATTTTGCAAAACATCTTGTAGCAGCCTACATTGAACATGTCAGTGCTGGATCCCTGATTTTTAGCTTAGAGTCTTGTTCATCCTTCTTGCAGTCCCATTGAAATCCCTTTTGGCCTCGACCATGAGGTACTGGGTGTGCTGCAGATAAAGGCATTCCACCTTAAAAGAAACAAACATTTGAAATAGTTGAATCTTACTAGTTTTAAAATGTCTGAGCTTTGTATATCCCCAGGGTCTCTCTGCTTGCATCTCCTTAAACAATACAAGCCATTATTAAGAACATGAATAATGTGGCATGCTATCATATTAGGATATAATTAAAAACAAGACAGCTAAGCCTCAAAGCTGTACTGAACATACCACACATATTGTGGTCTTCTGCATTTGTTCCAAATTAAAATCCCACTTCTTACTTGAAACCTCACCTCTGTTTTCCTCGCAGAGCAGCTAGTGCCTATTTGGACAACATTCACTTTTGGTAAAAAAGCTGTAGCCGCAGCTTGGGGCGGTGGGGGGCACCCACCTGCCTCCCAAAGCACCCTCCCTGCCTGGCTGTTGGGGAGGGCTCAGGGAGCCGTGGGAGCAGGAAAACCTCACTCCTCACAGAGCACCCCGTGGCGTGGTCGGACCGACATCGCACCGGAAAACCCAGCCCTGCCAGTCTCCCCCGTGGAGGCAGCATGTCTGCCCCCTCACTTCCTGAGGTGGCAGCTTCCAGTCTGCAGCAATTTCGTGGCGGCCTCTCCCACAGCAAAAGGACTAAATGTGCAACTGTGATCATAGCCAGGACTTCCTGAGGACCATTAGGACCGGTATAAAACCAAATTAAGGCACCCATGCCTTCTTCCATCAAGCACTCAGTTCTCAGAGACAGTTTTCTCTGACTAATCTATTTACCTAACCTCAAATTTTACGTTAAAAGCCAAGAGCATGTTGACTCAAGAACATGTTGGCAGGTGACCTAATTTTACCCAGCTATCAGCTGACTCAGAGCCAGGAGTGATGCCAGGCAAGCCTAGCCCGCTGTAAGCGCCAGTGCTTCATGAGAACTCCTCTTTCTCCCTTCCCCTGCTGTTGCAGCTGGTTGGTACTACAGAGAAAAGCAAGCAGAGGGCTCTCTACCTGACTACAGGCTCTGCCAGTGGCCAATATGGTCTGCCTGCCTACTTTAACTCCCAATTCCTCCCTCTCCCACATCTTGAAGAGTAACCACCTGCCTTAACCACCGTCCATAATGCCAAGCTGAAACTCCATAATCTCTCCAAACTTGCCATACTGTGAAGAAAAGAGCAGGGCTTTGTTGGCCAGGAAGAATGGAGGCCCTCAAGGATAAGTAGGAGCTCTAGAAAGTATTCAGAGAAGAACCTGGCTGCTGCACTTCTTCAGCCAGGAATCAGGAGAGTTCAGAGGCTTTGGGCATGACTGATACAACTATTTGTTGAATTCATTCCAGAAATATGTCTGGAAAAGGTCTTCCCAGACCTGCCTGGGATCGTTTCCAAAGCCAGCTACGGACTCAAACCAGACCTGAAACACTGGAAACCTGCTGAGCAAGGATGGAAGCTATAAACAATTTAGGTGCTTTGATCAGTGTTTCATGTCTAGCTTTTCTTTTGTGGTCTCATCTGAAGAGGTGAGTGAGCTGATGTAGTTCTTTCCAGGTAAAAAGTGGCTCAGCACACAACCCTTTATCTAGTCTGAAGGCTAACCTAGAAAGACACAATGACCTATTGCCCCTTTTGACAGGATTCAGAGCTGTTTAAAATGAAATGCTGTTGGAGTAGAGGTACGAGTAATACTGGGGACACCCAATAGAGGGGTTTCTAATGCCTTTGCTTGCATCTGCGTTCATGCACTGTTTTAGTTCAAGGACCAGGCAGTGAAGCTTTAGCTCTTCTTTAAGTGCTAGGTGACCCCAAATATAGCCAGAAGATCAGACTTCGGTCGGGAGCTTTGAGCAGCTTCTGGAGGAGTATCAGACCATGAGAAAGCCTTCTCCCACACACCATGACCTGTATCAATGAGGTGGGTTTTGGTAGGGGGAGTGGTTGGTTTGTTTTGGGGGGGTGGTTTTTGTTCTTTTTTAGTCATCGAAGCATTAGACTTCTCAGGAATAAAATATATGGCAATTGATGAATTTGTTTTGTCTCCTGTCATCCTGTTCTTAGCATGACCTGCAGCTCAGAAGATTTTAAATCTGTCAGCCTGTGCCATGGCCTTTTGGATGATGAACTCCGGCCTTTTGGATGGTGAACTCTGATGAACCCGTAAGCTCTAGCTAAGGAATACTTGGTCCCTACCTTATGAAGCAGAGAGACCATGGGCACAGTGGTATATTCTCACCCAAGGATCCAGGAGAAGAGATGTGCCAAGCTGCCCATTCAAGCAGAGAGCAAGGCCTGTTTTCAGATATGAGTTTTCAGTTGTGGGTAGAGACAGTCTGTGACGGAGTAGTAAAAACTGTCAAGATCAGCTCTTGATAAAGCTTTCTCCCAAGTCTGGGGTGCTGCCACAGATGCCAAGCTTGGAAGCAGGCTCGATGTCTCTTTTCCAGAGCTTTCAAGGTCTACCACTGGAAAGTAAAGCGATCTTTAGGTTTTTTTCTTTTTGCCTGACCTATTGCTGTATACGTTGTTCCTGCCTCACCAGGGCAACAGCTTGTTACTATCTGTATTGGTTCAGCTAATTATTCTGTTAATGATTCAGCTAATATAGTTTAATACAGGAAATGTAGATGTCACATCATTAAACAATTATTTATGTATTCTAGACCTTTACCATAATCTATCTTGAGATGTGTTAATTTATTTCTCCCCTGGTGTTTATAAGGTATGACATCCTGCAAGCAACTAATTCTGGATCTTCATTCTCTTTGAGATTTAATCAGCATCTGAGACTTATACCTGGTATTATGCCAGGATAACTAGAAAGCAATGATGAGCAAGCTTTCAAGCATTTGGCAGTTCCTTTCAAACAAACAGAATTTTAGAAGTTGATGTGAAACATACAAAAAAAGTTTCAGAAACTAACAGTTCTTTCTCACATTAAAAAAAAGAAAAACTAAAATAAACAAACCCCTTGCTTATACAAGCTTGATTGAAATAATGCTTAGAAGTTCATTAACAAACCACACAGTTATATTCTCGTTTCTCTCAAATAAAAGGAAAGTTAAGTGAAACTAATTGCTCTCAGTGGCACAATGCAAATGTGGATCAGCGTGTCCTGGATAGCTTAAAATATGGATCCAGGGAAAACATAGTCAGAGATTCCTTTGACAGAAAAAGAGCTTGTCATTTTACATCTCCAGATAACCAAGGCCATGAAAGTGGCATGGATGATGTGGTAGAGAGACTGACTTCATTATTCATATTTTCTTATCTATTTTATTAGTCATATTAATTAACATCAAGTTGAATAGCACCTCAGACTTGGAATTTATGTATGACTCAGTTCAATTATTTACAGAATAATCGCTAATTAAATAATGTAATTCATTTAGAAATAGACACATTTGTAAGGGCAGGTAGTTACCACTTTACAATGAAGCATTCTTTTAAATTTGAAGGACAAAACAAATGAAAGTGAAAAAAGCAGAAAAGAAACATCAAGGAGGAGACATGGCTTAGGGAGACACAAATATTCCAGCTGAAGCCAAGCAACACTGAGCACAGGTTTCGTAAGATTCTCTAGTTGAGCTTCTGTTAATAGGATTGGCCTTCACACTCCAGCCTTAAATCATTAGATCCTTTACCTAGCAGTAGAGAAGAATTCATTTGGATATAACAGCTCATAGAGCCATTCTGCTCCTTTGAACCTCCCCACAAAAAGTGTTAATTCAGAGGCCTGCTACCTGGAGCCTCCCATATTCGGGCCTGCAGCTCCAGGCTTGCTTCAGCTGCATGACCTACCCCGTTATGTGTCTTCGTTCATTGTATCCCCCTTGGGACGTAAGCTAAATAGGCCACAGGTAGCAGAGGATCCCTCAAGGGATCAACCATCATGTTGAAACCATTTATATAAACATATATATACCTATGTCATATAAAAAGGGACCAGAGAGCTGGAGTGTGGGAGATGCGATAAGAGGGTGGAAGGCTGCAAACTTCTTAGAAACTTTAGGTGTTAGAGAGGCCACAAGAGAAAGAGGGAGAATAGATGGTGGGTACTGGGTTAGGGATGATGGCAGTAGCAGGGACAGGTGTCTGTGGAGGTCAGGAAGAGGAGGAACAAATCATGGTGTATGCAGGATCCAAAGTTGTCCTAGCAGAGATAGAAGAGACTGGGAAGTGAAGGGAAAAGAAGCGTACTGAACCATCAAAGAGGAAGTAAAATGGATCCGGAAACAGGCACAGAAGCAGAGATAAGGCAGTTTAAAGTTGTGATTGAGATGGGGGCTGTGGTGAGTGGTTGCTGTCTGGTAATCATAACAACAACAAAATTGTTTGCAAAATAGTGTGAAGGTAGAGCCCGAGGAGGGCCCTCTGCAGCTGGGAGAGCATCACCCTACCTGCAAGGGAGCAGAGATGGTAACTCAAAGCTTCTCAGTGAGCTCTTCTGTGCTTTAGTGTAAGCTTTTCTATGAGATATAAGGCATTTGATCTCCACATAAAAGCTTCACCTAAGTCTGATAGTTACAGTTCTGGATAATTACATCTCAGACAGCTGGCCAAGAAAAAAAGAAGTGGATTTAGCATAAGCAGGAAAACAGAAGAGGGTCTGTAAGTGTGCTCTACTTGCTTATCCGTTCCAGATAATTTACTAAGGAACAGGACTTCAGTGGATCTTTTCAAAACCCACTTAAGGGAGTAAGTATTAAACTATCAGAGGTACAGAGAATTATACAACTGCAACATAAAAATTGTAGACACAGATAAAAATCTGCTATTTTACTGTGCAATCGTAACTGGTCAGATGCAGTAGGGCATGACACTAGGTGACAGTAATCAAGGCTCACTGAAAGCAATTACAGTTACAGGATAAGGAAATATGCAAAGTACATTTAAACCTGAGTCAAATTCAGCATGAAGCAGAAAGCCTTCAACAGTTATCCTATGCAAAGAACAGAAGAAGTCAGCACTCAGGAGTACAGAAACTTTTCATTTTGTTTCCAAAAAACCTCAGCAGAATCCAACCATTCTCCAAAACAGGAATTTTATGCTAATTACCAGCGTGAAAATGAGAGTACAAAGCAGGTACTTTATTCCTATAAGCAATCTAATATGCCACCAGACTCTTTTTTTTTTTTTCAAACTGGATTTACCTGGCTCAGTGTGAAACAACACATACATTTCATTACTAGCTGTGCTTTATTTGCATATCAATGCAGACATGAACCAGCATACATTGTTGGCCCACTTTTTTCTAGCACCTGCTCAAACCTATGCAGCCAACCCTTCTGCACCCTGTCACTTGCTAAAACACCAAATGCACAAGCACGCCAGTCAGAGGGGAGCAGAAATAGCTATGGGTATGATAGCTTCGGTTTCTTTGTTAGTTAGCACAATGCAAACACTCAACACATGTGACTCAGTTGTGTTTGCAAGTCCTCTCTTCCCACCCACGTTTAGGTCAGATGTGCCTGTCCCAAACAGCCATCCCCAGATTAAATGTCAAACATAACCATTTTTCTTTAAGGGGCACAAAATTCACTGCTTTTCTGACTTCAAGGCATTTCTTTGAAATAGGAACTGGAACAGATCTATTCCTTCACAGTTACAAAAGTCTTTCCTGACCTTAAAATTCACCTAGGATTTTTTTGGATGGGGATTTTAAGGCACAATACTAGGTCATATTAGCTATCTTGATCTAACAAACACCGTCTTAAATCTCGGACAAAAGTAAAAGTCAAATTTTACCAGTTATTGAAATGGCTCATGTGAAGCTTTGATTCCACCCTATGGCTTCAGAAGTTTATTATCCTCCCTTTGTTTTAATTAGAGCTTCAAACCAGCACAGTTTAAGCTGAGCAAGCTGGGTCTGGGCCAGCTGGGCCACATCTAGCACACAGGTTGTTCCCATTGCACAGCTGGGGCAGGCAGTATTGCCCTACCTGCTGGGCTGGCAGCAGGGATGAGGGACCCACTGCAGCCTAAGAAAGAGCAGGCAGCGGCAGCTCCTTGCCTGGTCATCCTCATCCATCCTGTTCAGCCTCATCTGCAGCAGCAGCAGCTGCTCCTTTGGTCTACAGCCCTACTGACTGTGCCCCTGAGACAATTGTTGATGCAGCTGTAAACACCAGAGGTGCAGAGCAGGGAGAGTTAGCAGCAGTGAAAGAGCAACCCACAGCAGATCAAACAGTAGTACAGGCCTGTGTACTCTTCTGCCAAGGATGAGACAAAAATCAAACATCCTCTAAGGGAGGGTTTGCAAATCCCCCTGAAGGGCCTGTGGCATTTCTCCTTCCTTCCCTGGCTTGCAAACTCAGAGGGACTGGAGCACTTCATGCCCCTTCACATCCTGTATTCCTGCATCAGCCCACAAGCATTCCCTGAAACTGCCATCCTGCCTACAGCAACAAAAAGCTGAGAACACCTGGGACTAGTTAGCACTCTCTGTTACTCTAAACTTTAGGCTAAACACAGTTTAAAACTGTTACTCTGTCCTCCAAAAATACTGAGTACACCAAGCAGCTCCAGAACGCATCCCTAGAAGTAGCAGCCTGACTGTTCTCCAGCAGTGTAAATCTTCATCTTAATCCTGCCCTACAAGATGTCCACACCTATGGAAATTGCATGTTGTGTAGATTACACAAATCTGCCTCAGAGGCGGCCTGTTTTAAGTACAACGAGACTGTTTAAGTGTAGTGGTAAGTCTTCTGTAGCACACTTTGTTCCACCCAATTTTTTTTTTAAAGTGACTCAAATCCTTTAACAATTTAAAAAGAACAGGAAAAACATAGCCTTACGAGCACCTTCATTCAGACTGCAGCAATTTAATAATGTATAAAATAATAATAATAATGTAGTAAAGCAGTCTCAGTTTTTCTAGGCTCCTTTTTACCATAGTCTGCAGTCTTCCCACTGCAGGTTGTGAACTCATTGGCTCTCACAGGGTAATCATGAACAGGTTGAGTTGGTATTTGGATAGGAAATCCACAGGGAAGCCATAGCAGTCATTTAGATTACCCAGTTATGGAAAGAACACTTTTCTCTTTGTATTTGTAAGAGTTCTTCCACATATCTTGGGAGACAGTCCTGCCTCTCAGATAAAGATTATCAAAGAAGCTGTAGGCCAATGATTTTCAATTTTGTGGCTCCACATTTATTTTTTTCCTATGGAGGTGTACCGCTCTGTGTAATGAAGGGAAGACTACATCAGCTTTTATAGATCTCTTAGTATTCCGTAAAAACAAAGGTGTCTATGGACTGAAAGTTACCCCCAAAAATCACCATTTCAAGCCACTTATGGTTGTCAGTGTTCTTCTCAATCTTGGCATCTGAGTCAAATCTAGCTGCTGAAAACTACATTTTGAAACCATAAACTTCAAGAGCTGTCGATAAAATGCTGTGTTCTTTGCCCTCTGTGTTATGGGATAGGATAACACTGTTAAGTCTGATTAAACCACTGCCATTTATTTCCCAACATAGATCCCCAGCATAGGCTGCATTTCAATCATCAGGGCTGTCTACCTTTTTTGAGAGTTCAGAATCAAAAGCACTAGAAAGAGGAAAAATGCAGATCTCAGACGCCTACCCTATTCAAGTTTCCGTTCACCTGCTGGAAATCTGGAGAGACGGCAGGTAGGCAAAAAGCATTGGGCTGTTTCTACTCTCTTTACCCAGGGTTACCTGGCTACCAGGCTGGGCCTCTGAACAAGTCATAACTTTGCCAGTTGGCCTGTTCATTGCTTGAGAATGCTGCTATAATTTACCCCAGCTGCCAATAGCAGACCAGCAGGTAGAAACAAACCCTAATGCAAAGGTATTTTGGTCATACCCTTTTTTCTGAAGCCAAAACTCCTACACTGGTAACCAGGATAAAGGAATAAAGTAGCTGCCACCATGTAACTCAAGAATCTACTAAGTGCCAATGGCTGCATCTGCCTATTTTAGGGTTGCTTTCTCCTAAAGGAGCAGAGCAAAACCAGACCCAACAGAGCAGAGAATGAGAACCATTTAATTTCAAATATCATTAATATGGAATATTCAGAAAAGCAAATGATGCAAAATGTAAAGGAGTTATTTGCCTGGGTTCGGTACAGTGCTGAATAAAGATAAAATTCTTACACTCATTCATCACTGAAACGAACAATCACTGTCAATTACTACTTGCATTCAATACTTAAAGAAATTATTTTACAGTACTCTATCTTCAACATTACTACTGGTCTTATTTTGTTTAACGTATACACCATCTCATTCAAATTCTGCCACTTCTGTTAAGTGCTTTTTATGAGTTATTGATGCTCCATTGTTTTGCATGTACTTCAGTCACTACCATCTGTGACAAGATTTTTAATCTTTATACACAAGGAACCAGGCTCAAGCAAGAATGACCTGTCAAGAATACTTACAGCTTTGTGGTTAACTCTCTCTTGAGTGCGATTTAATCGACATGGTGCTGCCTGACAACATACAAGATTCAGCAACATAATAAAATCTAGATGTTAACCATTTGACACCATCAAAGAGGGAGGTAGAGAGCTTTGGGGATTTGCAATAGCACAAAAACTGGGTCATCTGGGATGTCCAAGTTTCTTCTTTAACAACAGTTAAACAAGTGGGTTTGGACTGTGTTTTAGAGGGGCAATTGCAAGTTTGCATTTTCATGCTGCTTGTATTTTCATGTTAGCATCATAACAGACTGTGGACAGCAACGGCAAAGATTTCCAGGTGCAGTTCTGTCACTGGGCCTTATCTTTATGTGAAACAATCACTCCAGATGTCAGATAATTTTAAGCCATCTTTTCAGGCAGTCTTTGACCTCACTGTTGAGCAAACATGGCACTTGCTGCAATGCTCATTTACCCAGTGTGAACTGAACTAGTGCCACCAAACTATATATAACCTAGAAGACAGCACCTATACACCACTCCGATAGATATTTCAGGATAGACACTGTAGGAAGGAAACTCAGGGAGGCTATTATTGTGGACCGATCATAGGAAAAGAGGTGGGCTACTGTAGCGGTGAGGGACAGGCGACTTGTGACTAGGTAAGAAACCTTCTGCAGTGCTTACGGAGTAATCTTCCAGCCTTTTATTCTGCTCCAGTGGTTAAACACTCATCCCAGGCTTTATCACTGAAAGCTACATGCCTTCTGTCAGTCTGGTCCAACTGGCAATGGTCCACTCTCTCCCTAACACACTGGTGCTGACCTCGCCAAGTCAGCTGAAACACTTCAGTCATTTAAGTCCATTTTAAATCACTCCACTAGCTCTTCTTTACCTACCACATTAGATTTAGACCTTCTCCTCTCACCTTCAGTGCCCCGCATAGCTGCACACTTTCTGTGTATACAGTTTTGCTCTCTCCACTTACCATTGACATCAGTCTTGATGTCCCACTTATCTACCTCTCCTGCAAGCTCTTCTGTGTCATTCGGCCCAGTTTGTGAGATGCAGTGCTGATTCTGGTTCACTGGATTTGAACTTTTCATTCAAATCCCTCCTTTTAAGTTCATTTTGGTGGTGCCTACAATTAGTGGCTCACTGATCATAATTATTTTAAATAAACCATTTAGTTAAGCAATCGAGGTGTTTACAAGCCCCAACAGCTTAACAGCTTGATCTTACTGCTGTAATGTGTGAGGTAGTTCCTCACTCCATCTCCTCCTGCTGTTTATTACTCTCTTTCTAATCTAAAGTTAGATGGTAAATTCTTCAGGGAAGTGATTATATCTTTCTTTTTGTTCAGTGTAGTGCCTGTCATGGTTTAGGGCACAATAAAATGTAATACAGAATGTACACAAACTGATACCTGTAATCTAATGCAGACTCAAACCTGTTAATACAATTAAGAAAAAGTAGTCTTAAAACCCAAATGTCACAGTATGTGTTCAGTGACCGATAAGAATAGCAGAAATCCATAAGAGTATAACCATCTTAAGTGAAAGGCTTAATTTACAAGTCTCCCGAAAGAAGCAATGGCACACTTCAGGAAAATCGGAAAAATATTCAACTGAATAGTTCTACAGAGGTGCTTAAAACTCAGTAGATTGAATGAATGTGAACTGCCTATTTTAGTCTATGTAAGCAGCCAAGAATGTCTGTCTAGAAACAGTTTTCCAGGACATAGCTGTCACATGCTTCAGATGAATGTTGTGCTTGCTTCTAGTAGAGCTGAAGTCTATGACTTAATCTTATCTGTTTAACATCCAAGAATCCAGTTTTAGATTTTTGGCAGCAAGCATATGCTCCCCCTGTGGCAACTGCATAATAACATAATATAGTTAAAAAAATCCAGATCCTTTAAGGCTCAATTACCTCATGAAACTATTTTAAAATTCAGGGCGAACAAAACTGCAGTATTTCAGTTTACAAGCATCATTTTAGTTTACAGCTGTTTTAAAGGACCCATTCTAGTGTTTTATGTCTTTCACCACCTGCAGAACTGAATGAAAATATTTATTCTATTTTGCAGAGGGCTACCAGAACGAAGAAAGCAGAACTGAGTGAGAAAGAAGAAAGTATTTTAAAATAAAGATGAGATCCAGGATAACTGACATTATTGCCACTCTGTAACACTGAAGATAAGATAGGTTAAAAAATCTTGCAAAGCCGGAATAAAAATAACCTATAGGCAAGTAAGGATCTTTAAAATGGCCCATTGCCTGAATAAGTATTTGTATTATTACTTATAATCCTGATACAACCAAATCAGATTTTTAATATTTTTAATTACTGCTTTTAAACAATGTACTGAAGAGGATTGGTCTGTGTAACCTGTGGAATTAATTCACCTACATTCTAAATTCTTTGGGTAGGAACTCTCTTTTCAGTGATTATCAATACCAGCTGGAGGCTCTGTCATAATATAAAATAAAGAATAAGAACAGGAGGGTAGAATAAGCCAGACCTTGAAAGAGCACTGCCTGGGGCCAGGAGAAGCAACCTGCTCACCGAAATAGGAAAGGCTAAAGAGAAAGGATATCAATCATGAAAAGCAAAAAAAAGAAGAAAGTGAAGCAGGTAAAAGAACAAGGTGAGGGCTGCAGCAGGGGAATAGCGGAGAGGGAAGGCAGGAAAGATGATAGAGTTGAAAGGAATTAGTCTCTTTGGTTTGGGGTTAACTAAAGGGTTAACTAAAGGGATTATGTTAGCACCGGAGGAAAAGAAGTTGAAGGTTTAAATAAATGTCCTGGGCTGGGACACCAGGCAGAAACCCCAGGCAGCGCCAGCTTCTCTGCAAAAGAGTTGAAGGTTTCAGTGAGCGATACCCAAAGGAGCACTGCCCAGGTGCAGGAGAGAATTAGGGATGGAAACAGTGGGTCTCCTCCCCACCTTTCTCTTTGTGAGCAGTTAGGGAACGCTAAAACGTACTGTGTGCTAGCTTTGTTCTGACAGCACAGCAGGTACAGGTGTTGCCCCTTCACACCAGAAAGTTCATGCTGCTCTACTAATGTCTATTAACTGCAGCTCGTACCAGAGGGGCCAGTTCTAGTACAAAGTGAGCAGGCAAGTGTCCACGTCCTTTTCTCCTCTTTGCAAAGATGGTCCTAAGGTAGTACCTGGGTTTTCATCACCAGTGTACCTATTTACTAGGAACCAATACGAGACCATAAATACACTTCATTCAGAACAGTTGTCTGGCTGCAAGGCTTTCAGCAGAGCTGGGAAAATGATGGGCAGGAGGGAAGGAAATTCTCTATGAATTATGGAGCTGGTCAAACACCAGAAAAACTGGTGTGTCAAAAAAATGATTTGAGGGAAACCAGCCACATTCACTGAACAGTGAAGAGTTTCTTCACATTAGAGCATATCCATCTAAATTTCCAAGCTGATTCTGAACCAGACATAATTTCCATTCCTTCATGTCTCTTCATGGCAGGCACTGATAATCTTTTCATAAATAGTTTTAGTCCAAGAATTATGATGTGAGGAAATGTATGAATAACTTTGAATTACAAGTAAGTTAAAGAGTTTCACAGTCTGTCCATGAACTATGTACTAGTGAGGAAAAGCAGCTATCTTCACTGAATAAATAATTTGTTCAAAATTATTTGCTCAGTCCAGACTTATAGACTTACCAATTTGGCCTGGATTCAAACAGTCATTAAGTGAAAAACTGTTTCCTGAAACTTATCCAATGAGAAAGGTCAATTTTCATAAAACTTACATGTATTTAGTCACTTCAGATAAAACATGATATTTTGTAAATAGCTCATCAGCACCATAGGTCTGAGAAGTGATGTCTGCCTGCATCTGCAGAGAGTCTGGATCATTAACTTTGGGAAATGTGAAGTGCGCCATGAATCTCAATAGTGTGTTAACAAAGTGCTCTTGGGATCCTGTCAACAGCCCCTCGGGAGGAGTATGTATGTGACGAGCACCGCGGCAGGTCCGAGCCAGTCGCCCTGGAGAGGGTAAGGACTGGGAGGCTTATCTACAAACTCCCCTCCTTCCAGGTGCTCTTCTGCAGGGAAAAGACTGTTGCTACAGCAAAGAGCCCTCCTATCAATCCGGCAGGGGCTGTGAAAGGAGCCTCTTGGTACTCCTGCCCCACACAAGTGAAGAGGGACGCCCTTGCCACTGGCACTCCAGTCAGGAGCAAGGCCACAGTATGGACGTTCGCCACGTTATTTTGTAACTGAAGCCCATTACTTTTGACAGCTATGCCGACTTAGGTAATTCCTGCTTCTTGTTCCTGTACCAACGCCTCAGTTGGGGCGATGCAATGGTTTGTCTGGCTGTATGGTGAACCAGATCAGGGACTGACCAGGAGCTAATATAAACTTGTAAATAAAAGTTATTTTTAACCAAGATCTGAGGGAATGGGGCAAAAGAGCTTTCAGTTACCAATAGCTCACTGCCTGGCTTCTGGAGTTGTTGAGAAACCAGTGTCCACATCCTTCCAGTGGCCACTGAAACACACTCAGGGGTGCACTATGGTGAAACCATCCTCAGAAGCACAAAGACAGGGACAGAGGCCATTCAGTCCTTCTCTATCCACCTCCCCAACTCCCTCCTGCACCTTTTATCCATGCTGGAGATCCAGTTCATTGGTTGAGTTTCATACAAGTGTGCTTGACTGGTTTTCCTTTCTTTTTTTTTTATTCTCCATTTAGTCATGTGTTTGCTCAGCAATTTAAGAAGGTTATTTAAAGCATATTTTTATTTACATATGAACTGTAAAATATTCAGTACAGCTATGCTTAAATAACTTGAGGCAAAGCGATAAGAAAACCAAGTATGTGGTTGACAGCTGTGGAAAAGGGACAATGTTAGAGGTACATTTTAGCAAAAACAGTATTAATGTTTTATACATTAATATCATTATACCCTGTAAACACTTACACACTTGATTAAACCTACTCCTATTTAAACCAAGGAAGCTACTCACATGCAGGAAGTAAAAGGATACATAAGAACATGGTGGATTAGACCTAAGATGACACAGAATGTAGTAACACATCACACTTTAATAGATTTACCCAACCAAGGGCTCTGAGTGGAAAAATAATATTATCATCAGAATGATAAACATTCCACTAATTAACTCCAGTTTTAGATTATCCCTAGATATATCTCATAAAGAGACAGTGAGATTTCCCAAGTCTCTCAGAAATACAAAAAGGCCTCTGCAGCATTTAAAAAAGAGATTATACTCTTCGGGTTTTTTTAAAACAAGGTTGTACAACTAGCAAAGAGACCTGCTAATAATTATGTAAGTTATTTGACTCAGTATGAACTTATTTGTTTAATATGTACCATGCTGTTATGCATGTGATAAGGTTTAATATTAAAGTATTGAAGCAATAGGAGAAAATATGATTTCTTAATGAATCTGAACAGTGCCATTCACTGACTTGATTTCTGAATGATTCTCAACAATACTGCACTGTTCAAATATAACTAAGTTGCAGTGCAAAGCTGGATAGATACAGGAGTTTAAAATATGATTCACTGACTGTGGTTCTATATGAAGTTGACTACAAATGACTGTGTCAACACAAAAACTGAAGGGTTAGCATGAATGAGACTGCAATACTTTTATATAAAAAGATAAAGGACCAAGATTCAGACATATGCATTTTCCCCAAGTGAGCTACCATCCAGCTGTCACCAACAGAGGTTTGTGAGGTGTTTGCTGCCCTCATTACCAGCAGGAAGACTAAAACAGATACAGCGCAATTCCTCGTCCTCTGCTCCTCATACGCAGATCACAAATGTGGCCCTGGAGACTGAAGGATAGGACAGCAGATGACGGCGATACTGCGTAAACCGGTTACAGGATAAACAAAAGAAACAGGAGAATAGGAAGATTTGCCAGTCTCAGTTCCAATATAACTTCACTGTGCACCAAGTGTTCTGCTAATGCCAGAGAGCATGACAAATTAACAGGATATTTTAAAGACCACTGTGCTGTTTCCACAAACCATCACTGTAGGATGCAGAAATACAGACAGCTTTCCTCCAAGACTCATGTCCCTCACATGTGGTAGTCATTTCTGCACAACGTAGTTTCATTCCAGCAGTAATAGCAGCATAGGACTATTCCCTGCCTGGTCCCTTTCCATAGTATAACTACGTTACCAGCTATTGACTTATGTCAGCTCTGAGCTATGTCACAAATTTATAGGCAGGAAATAAAAATCAGTCAACTGAAAGCAATCCTTTGCATGACTCTACCTTTTTCATGTAAGAAATATGTATATTTTTACAATAATTGGAATAAAGCATATCACGATCCCTCAGCTTGGTATATAGTTTTCAAAAGCATGGGACAAGCATTATTACAAAACTTCTAGGTCTTCCTGGAAGAAATAGTACACACCTGAAGGTAGAGAAGGTGAAAACCTCTGAACCAGCCAGTTGAAAATCTAAAGTGAACCCTGGGAACTCAAAAGATACTCTGAACTCCTGGCAAATTCACATTTTCATGGAATTTTTTTGTGAATCATTGTGTTGGAACAGCAGCCTCCTCAAATCAAAGTCGTGGATACTGACTCAACTCCAGCAAAGGTAAATTTTTGCAAACCGTAAGATAGGATTATGTCAGTGAAACCCTGGCCTCTTTCCAGCACTTCCCCGTGTCATGTAAAACAGCTTTTAGTGAGGATTCACCCTAAATCACCTCTGCAATTAGGGGTTAACTGAAAGATGCAAAACAGAGCTAGATAAAAGACACTGCAAAAGAAGAAACAGGTTTGTGCATACAAACTTTGATTTAACCTTAGACCTAAATCCTCCTAAACAGGCCTAAGGCAGCAGCTATAGCGACACAACTTGCTACCCCCGAGCATTCAAAAACAGTGAGGCAAAAATCACTACTTTGGCTTGAAAAACCTGACACTGGCAGGTGGGGAGTGGGTGCTTTTACTAAGGATTTTGAAACTACAGGATTCACCTTTTTCAAACTTTTCTTTGCAGTTGATATAAATCTGATATTCTCCCCACAGAGACGGGGAGAATTCCAGAACATCCGGAAGTGATGACTTCAGGAAAGCACTGAACATCACTGAAAATATTAATACTCAAACTGCCAGCTTGGCTCTGCAGCGCTACCAGCAGAAATCTTCTTCTGGGGCTGCAGGGAATTTGGTTCAGCAGCAGAGCAGCATGGCAGGAATTCCTGCAGGCAAGAGAGGAAGAGGAGCAGTGAAGGGAGATGGAGGTCTTCTTAGCACCTCCTGGCAAAGCACACACATCATTGCCTCTGTGATAAAGGATGGTTACACTACTGCGTGTCCTCCCTTCATGCTTTTTGCATCAATATTCGGTTCTGGCTTGAAAAGCTTCAATGTTTCAAATCCAGCTAAATTGATTGCCCTATAAAATTTAGGTGGCAGCAATGTTTCTTTTCTGATTTACAACCCAAATGGATATCACTGGACAAAGGTGCCAAGAAGGCTGAGGCAGGTGAGATAAAGATGGGCTGGGTGTGGTTTTACAGTGGTACCTGAAGCGGATTTTAAGAGGATTACACATGCAAACACAGTACTGATGTGCTGTATCACATTTGGCCATATTCTCTGCCCCGGTCCTTGTGACTGATTCCTGCTGTGGTCCAGCATCTGTGGTAAGTGTCTCCTGAAAGATGTTTGGCAAGCCTCAACAGTCTGATTTGTTCTGCTTTTAAAATAAACCTTTCTGATAAAATCATTGCCCATTCTTCAGTTTCTATTAGCACTTTATAATGCACTTCCTGAATACAGATTTCTTGGGTATTGCAAGTTAAAAATGACACGGCATTTGGTGAGTGTGAAAAGCTGTTTTAAATCTACATATTTCAGTCCATATGACTCCAGTGGTGTTGGCTCAGCCACACTCATTCCTGTAGGAAATGCCACATGCCTGAAGAGCAGTCCTCTCTGACACTAGAGAGAGATGGGAGGGAACAAAAGCAGCAACTGGGTGCACACTGGTTTCCCATTGACCTCCTACATTATATTTTAAATTTCTGCTTCCTTCCATATGTTTCTCCTTCCCTCCAGTCCTAGAGAGCGGTGAGAAAGTAAAAGCCAATGCACAGCTTTTGGGCAGGGGGATTCTGGTGTGGACTAGGAGACCTAGACAAACTGCTGAGCACAGTGCCTTCCACAGGGCAGGGGAATCTTCTTACCTCCTAAGAGCAATAAGGAAGCACACAGGAGAACAAGTCTCTGTGTTATGCCCTAAAACAACCCAGGGCAAAGCTTTCCGGTGGGTTTTAGGACAAGGCAATCAGACCCATTATTATTTTACTGCCATAAGGGAGTTCTCTTCAAATGTATGGTGACAGAGCAATAATCTACAATGTACATCCTTATCATCACTTGTAAGTGAATCATATAAAACTCCTCCATTATCATATACCATAAAAAGATTAAGCCACATGCACATTTTAAAAGGTAATTATTACATTTAAAGAAATGAAACCGCATTCTGAATGATCTCAGTAGCTTATTTAGCACAAGAGACTGCACCAATTTTTTTTTTCTATTAAAGCAGTTCTTCACAATTCTTTTTTGTTAGAAAATAAAAGCTTAAAGCCAAGCACAGCTGCTGAAAAGCATTAATGAAACCTGTGTCTGTGTAGCAGAATCAAAGCAGTAGTAGAGGTGGCAGCTAGCCACAGAAAAGGGCAGATGAGATAGGGAAAGCAGTAACAAGGAAGGCATGAGATAGTCGGAGATAGCAAAGATTTACAAATAAGTTACTTGTTGCCATCCGTTACCATCTATATCTGCATCAGGGAAAAAAGTCGTTTAGAAGATTCACAGTTTTGAAAATGTCAGTGCATTATGATAATATCAACACTGAGCACCAAAATCTTTGGCATGACTTACAAGCGCATTACATAGAGCAGGGTATATGGGATCTTGTTAAATCTAAATAAAAGTGCATTTGGAAACCGTCATTTATGTGGTTGGGTGCTTTCTCAAAGGCACATGTATAGTCTGTTATTAATCTTTGGGAATAACTGTGTTTCTTACAAACACAAATTAATATACCACTTTTTACATTTCCAAATTAAGTTATGTAATAAAATGCATCCTTTCAATCAAGGTAATGCAAGCTGACATGTGCTTTCCTTTGTGAAGCAGATGTTTTAATTGTTAGATAAGCTCCTAAAAGTTTGCCTATTTTGAAAGGAAAACAAAAGTATATGAATGGCCTCTCCCTCCCCATGGCTTTCAGAGCATCTACTTTTCCTGAAGATTAGGAGTCTCTTGGACTCAAGCCCTAACTCCTCTTGTATCTGCAAACTACAGTCTGAATTAGTTTTCTCCTTTAACAAAAACTCCTGCTGTGTTGGAGAATCTCTTAATTACTTTTCAAGCTTCTCCTGTTATTGTGGAACTCTATGAAAATCTGATTACAGTGCTAATAAAATGAGTGAATAACATTTTTTTCCATTTCATCTGAAGGCTTCAAAATACAAAGATACACAAAGTCACACAGCAAGATTGCATTAATATAAATATATGAATGGTGCCAAATGAGAACCTTATGTCATGAAAATGTAACTGTGGGAACTATTCAATCCACATCCGATAATGTGAAGTACTAAGGAATAAAATTTGACAATTTAGGTGTTCAGAATTATTTATCAAGGTAGTTTATAAGACTGAAGTTTTGTTCCATCTGAGAGCTAAGAAAAAACAGTGCATTTCCCACAACTTTTAGCAAAAAAAAAAGGGGGTAGAGGGAAATCGAAGGTCCAAGAACCCCCAACCAGTTTGAACTTCTACAGCTGATAGTGGTTCTTCAAAGGCCACCAGCAGCTTCCAGTCTGCGACCAGACATAAAGATTCTGAACACACAGTCAGAGTTGCTTCTGTGGGAGCTGCTGTCTTTTTGATAGCAAATACAGACTTAAAAATCTGCCCAGCCAAAATTATATAGTACAAGGCTGAAAAGGAAAAGAGAGCTCTACAGCAGGGAATTGCAAATCTGTTATCATTTAGCGGGTGTTCAAATAAATCTTCCTCTCTTCTGTATTAGATGTCTTTATCCTGGGCTAAAAATTTCTATATCCCATACCAATGGCAAAGAAATTCACAAGCCTCCAAACCACAACTGAGGTAACCTGACTTGAACACAGTGGGCCAGGATAGAACTGTTTCTTTTTTTAAAGGTACTGATGTGTCTGTGGGGGAGTTGAAGAAGACTCCTGCAGGAACAGCCCCAGATGATGAGACCCTTCATCACCTCATCGGTTTTGTCTGTGAGGGAGCTCCTTCTCCATTACTTTCTTTTTAAACTCTTGTCTCCTCAAGTCAATTTGGGATGTGCATTCCTCCAACATTTTTTGCTTCCACAGTAATTTACCCTTTGAGGTGAGTAGCTGGATATACAGGAAGACTTATGCTAGCCAATGCTGGAAATCAGTGGGGAAAGTATAGAGAGCCTCATATTAAAAATACATGTACCCAATCATCATAAAATGAGTAACAGCAAAAGGGTGGTGGGCTAGATTTTGGAATCGATGATGCTGACATAAAACTAGAGAAACATGGCTGAATTCTATAGGGTTTTTACTTTATTTTTAGAGAAAGTAAAGTGAAGGGATGGTGCTTCAGTAGGGATAGGGTTCTGGACCTACACGGTGACTGTCAAACCAGGCTGCTCTGCACTGCCTGCAGGAATTTAGCAGGAGCTGCAGCCATTGCCTTGTTGGGAGCAGCTGATCAGCTGCATCCTGCCTCCCGGCTGAGCTCCTGCAGGCACTCTTTCAGAAGCCAGTCTGCCTTCAAAAATGGCACTTCAGTGTTATTGAAAATAAAGGAATGAAGGCAAGGCACACCACTCTTCGAACATCGGGCATCTGCATATATATGATGCCTGCACTCTCACACTAGTCCCATGAGTTTTATGCCAGCAGTCAGCCACTGCTCCCCTGGTCCTGAGAGATATCTAGGTGCATAGGCTGCTACATGCAAATTATTCCTGCTTGGAAGAGCAGTAGCTTCCTGTGCCTCCCCATGGAGAGCTGGGCAGCTTTTCAGGGGCATTATACTGACTTTGGCTTCTTGCATTACTGTACTGACCACACAGCCCTTCTTCCCTGCCTGCGAGCCCCAGGTACAAGGAACTGTTGTTGTCACACGGTATCACATCATAGCCCTCTCTCCTGCCGCATGGCATCTGCAGGCACTTTTTATGTGAAGTCACTTGTGATACGGCTCCGCAGTCCTCAGCACACAAGCCGAGGCAGCAAGGGGCTCACGGTTCTTCTTGTTTAGTTCTGAAGATCAAGTGGAAAACACGTGTAAATACTAGTGTTTTGTTAACATTTAAATCTGTCTGCTAAAGCTAATGTGCCAGGGGAGGGGGGGGGGAGTAGAACAAAGGCTGGTTGCTGTGCTGGCTGTTTGTCCTCAGGAGACTTGATTTCCTGACGTCACCAGCACCAACACGGGCAGAGCGGAGCGTTCTTCTGGTTCTTTTGCTGCCATTCAGGTCGGCAGTTCACTGCTCGAGATTGCTGCTGTAACAAATGGGAGGCAGAGCACTTTTTTTTTTTTCCCTCCTGTAAATTCAGAGTAAATTAGATTTGGTTCTCCGCCAGAACAAAATACTGTCTACTATTGTAAGGATTGTTATGGGCCAGATCTTCAAATCTTTACTACTGGCAAAGTGTGTTTGTCCAACTATTGAGTTAGTAAAGATATCTGATTTGGCCCAGTATCTTTTACATCTATGCCTTTAACTCTCTTTCCTCCCAGAACACACAAGCGAATACAGTCTTTATAATAGAAAAAATTGGATCTGCTTAAATAAGCTGTACAGGATTCCCTGCTACAACTATACCCGGCCTGGCTGATTAGAGATCTTTGTTTTAAACAGTGCAGTTAACTTCTATAGTATGCAAATATGAGCTCTGATGATCCCAACATTATTTGCATGGGTGGAATAAAACAAATCCAATGTGAGCACCCAAGAGGAGAATGGAGGTCTAAATAACGTAATATCTAGCAGCCACAATAATAACTGCCTTGTGGAAAGTTGGAAATTACTTCTGTTTTCCTTGCTGCTTTTTGTAATGCTTGTAAATTTTTGGCTCCAAAGCATTTTAGAGTCTGAATAAAAGAACACTTACGACATTCGTTGAAATTTCAAAGTGGATCTGTCCACAAGTCTTTCATGTTGGCTTTCTGTAAACACGGCGCATTTCTAGCCAATATCTCCCCTTTTGCACTTCACAAAGGGGACAGAGCAGACAGCTAAATCTAATCCCAAAAGTACAAATTTCAGACTAATTTATTTTTTGATGAGTCTCACAAATAATTTTAAATAATTCCAAAATAGCTTATACATGAGTGATATATATGTCCAGACATTAAAATCCAACAAGAAGAATTCAGTAAACAAAAGTTTCATTATAACTGATTTGCCTATCTCTGCCTCACAAAATTTCCCCAGCATTGTCTGAATGCAATGATGGCTGCTGTCATGAATACGAATTACATGGTTTAATATCTTCTCTTTGCTGTGAAAAAGTGATTAAAATAGAATTTTAAATGGAATCAGTTCATAAAAAGCTTACAAGTTATTAAAGAAAATGTATTTTTACTGTAGAATTATTTTTAAATGACAGGAAATGGGACGGAGAGGCATTCTAGAAGAACCAGAGTGTGGTGTAGGAATTCCATTGTTTTCACGTGAAAAACCTGGTGCTTTAGTAATAGTCTTCTTTGATAATGAGATTTGTCTTAATTAATAACCTGTTTAACATGTGCATTCCATTATCAGGAATTATTGTGCTTCAGAGACCTCTCAGTGGAAGTAAACACTCAGTGGAGGGCGGTGTAAAGATGTTTGAGGTATAGGAAGCCACACTGGTTCCACAGCTGGGAGGAACAGATTCATATTATCATGGTGCTGTGAATGACAACTTTCTGCCAAGGAGTGGTTTAGCTTGGAGATAGAGTCTCTACACCAATGGGATTGCCCATGCCAGGCAAACATTACCCACTATAAGTTATGGACAAACCCATTTTCTACCAGAGTAGAAAATAATTTGGAATCATGTTGCACAGTAATATAGAGGACCAAATCCACAATGGCCAGGTTGAACTGGGTAGCAGCTAAGAGTAAAAAGTTGTTGAATTTTTTGTTTGTATAGAAGATGTAGAAAATAAGAAATATTACCGTTTTCTTTTTCATACCCTTTCTACTCTGACCTCACAAAATAGTCATGCTAGACACTAGTTTGCAGCTATTTCTGCTGTCTTAACACGTTCTCAAGAAACTTGAGATAAGAAAGGGGGAAAAAAGCTAAGGCTTAACCTACATGAAGGAATAAATATCGGTAACTGATGCCCACTGGAAGAGAAGCTGAGTGCTTCACTCTGTCGGAGAAGATGCCAAAATCACTCTGCTATTTTCTTTACTGAGAGTACCATTCTGGTCTTAACTACGATGACGTGTGTCTCATGGAGTCAGCTAAATTAATCTGGATTTACACTGGTGTAATCAATTGTTATATCCTGCTAGCCTTACTGATGCTGAGATGTGTATTACTTTCCTATGCCCAGATCCCTCCAGCAACAGTGTTTAAGAATGTGTCCTTGTACCCACTTCGTACTACCACTAATTACAGAGGTATGAACTGTCCCTGAGTGATCATGCTAATTTCCTTCAGTAAGTGGATGTAGAAGAGCGCTCAGCCTACTGAAGGTAATGTCAATCCCATCTGAGTTTACTGAGTTTATGTGTTAAATCACTTTGTGACTGCAAAGTATTGACTATAAAAAGATTGAGACTCTTCTGGGTGATCACCATCTGGGATTGCTGATCTGAGACAAGGGTGTGAAAGCATGCAGCCTGTGTGAATTGTCTGTATCCTCCCAGTTGCTGCTGCTCTGCGTCATTCTTTGAAGTATTCCCCAAGGAATGGCATACTACCCAGCTGAATCAAGCATGGTTAAGGCTTGCCATAATATCACATTTCCAAAACTGGTCTACTTCAGCTTGAAATGAGTTATGTGCCCTTTGTTTGTATATCTCGTTTCTAAACCTAAAAATATTTCTTTTACAGAACAGGAAGAATCCCCCCCAAAAGCGTGTTGAAGGAGATGGGATAAATCAATTAGCAATAAGACACTTGGGGCTAGCTTGTTCAAACAATTCTCCTCTTGACCTATGCTTACTCTGTGACTCTCGCTGAAATTTGATTAAAGAATATTGCAAAGCACTGATTCTGGAAATATGGTTGGTGTTTTGTGTTTATGATTGGGTTTGTTCTGCGTGTAAATCACTTTATTGTGGCTCAAAGTTAAAGGAAACTCTTTTTCAGTATTTCACAATGTCTCCCTCCTTAGTAAGACTGATTTATCAATGCATTCCAGTTCAGCACTTAAACAGTGCCTTGGACCAAAGCATTTGTGCTAAACTGTAAAATAACAGCCTGGGTCATGGCAGAACACGCAGGTATCGCTTGGAGGCCAGTAGAGGAAAGGACCCAGAGAAAGAAGTATCCTCGTTATTTTCTTTGCTCTAATACTGCTGACCTGTTCAGTTTGCTGACCAGTACATTGAAGGGAGTAGAGAGTCTCCCAAGAGCTGACGCTCTTCTTGTCTTGGGCAGTGCCCAAGAAAGTAATGAAAAGGTAAGGCAGTTACCTTTGCTTTGGCCTTTCAGATCCACACAGCTCAGATCTAATGTATAGTTTACGTCAGGCTCATTACCCCTATAACCCCATAATATTATAATTAGTTACAAAAGATCCTCTTCTGACATTACTATTCCTATCTTAATCAAACTCTCCCCCTTACAATACTTCTAATATCTTTGGGACTTGCTGCTAATCTAGAAATGTTTTCCACTTCTGAAATCAGTCATTAATGAGACTGCTACTACTGTACATTAGAATCCCATCTATAGGTTTGCAGGTATGTTAACAGTATGAACCAAGGCCACCACGAGGTCTTCAGACTAAAAAAGAAGACCACCTAATCATAAATGCCATATTTTGAGAGGTTAGGAGGCACTATATCACTAGATTATTAAATGGCCCAATATAGAGAGGGTTGAAATTTCAACTACTGCCTCGGATTTTTAGCAACTCCAACTTTTAGTGTGGATGGCATCTTAGCAGAGTTCATGCAAGGAGCATAAATACCTGCTTTTACCCAGAACTGTGTAGACCTGTGCCCTCATGATGTTATAACAACATCTACAGTTATGCAGGAAATAATACCAGCTAGGTATCTGACGTGCTTTGTCTTTGAAGGTGGTTTAGATACTCAATATCTGGAAAAGAACAGTTTTCTCTGATCAACAGCCTCCCAATTCATCATCAACCAACGGTTTGTGAGTTACAGTTTGTGAAGTGAGGGGACTAAGGCATGCACTTACACATCTGGAAGGAAAAAATGCACAACAAATGGATTGGGGGAGGGAAGATCATCCAGGGACAAAGTCAACAAAAAGAACATGTGCAAAGAGACAACAGGGAAAAACAGAGTGGCTGGAAAAGGAAAGGGAAGAAGGGAGGGAGAAAAATAACAAGCAGTTCAGGTACAAAAGCCTTATTCAAAGAAAAACAGGGGGAAAATAGAAGGTAAAAGTAAGTGACAAAAAAGGTGAAACGAAAGCAAAGACAAAGGTACAGAAATGTGTGAAAAGACAACGGGAGGCTTACTCAAACAGAATTAGACTGTGAGATGCTGTTATTACTCACCATAGCTTTTTTTCTCCCTAGTACAACTCTTCTCCACTTGCTGTAGGGGCCCTTTTTTTTTGCTTTAGTTTTGTGGGGTTTTAAAGCTTAAAATACTCAGCTCCGTCAGTTTTCTCAAGGTAGTTAATGAAAGAGAACTTCATTCCAGATGCCAAAATCTGTTTGCTACTAAATAAATAAATGAATAAGGCCATAAGCTGACAGACAAGTCAAATTTATAATACATTATCATCTGTTCACTGAAGGGATAGAAGGGATAAAATAGTTTATTCGTGCAAAGACACATTTTGCCTTGGCTCACAACCTTTTAAAGCAACATCATGTGGAAAGCAGGCATTATACAGAGTTGCCGTAACAGTCACATTGGCTGCAGATGGCCAGCTACGAAAGCAATCCCTGTCTTCAAATGATAAAATGTGAAGCATTGCGAGAAAGCACAGGGGAGTGAGATGGGCCTGTGGCTTTGCTACTGGGGTAACTATGCGAAGAGTCCTCTGAAGCAGACAGCAGGCTACCTGGTGCTTTTTGTACCTGGAAAATCTAAAAGAGACTGTGGGCAAAAGAAAAGGAAGGTTTTGCTAAGGCATATGCCCTCCCAGGGTGCACCTGGTACCATAAGGCTCTACAATACTATGTGGCTTTAGAACATAAACTGTGGTAGAAATGAGATTTGGACACAGAGAGATTTCAAAAACTCTTGGATTGATATGAAAGACTGGCAATAAAAAGAAAACAGAAATAGGCTTCATCTGAAACACTGAGGGATCCATTATGGACAAAGGTGACAGACCTGTACATGGCACCTGCCAGGCACTCATGCAGAAGGGCAGTATCTGGCAAGTGAAACATGTTTGTTGACTGATTATTGTTTTGAAATACATCTTTTCCATAATAATTTTTTCCATCAGCAAACAGTAAAGTTGGTTGGTAGTTGATTAATTCTATCTTTGACCCTCAGATTCAAGGCTAGATGCTGATCTAAACTGAGACCTCCTGGGATAACACATCGGGGCATGCAGCCATAAATCTTTGCTATGAACAGCGGGGAACACAGGTCCTAATCTTGATCGCACCTAAAAGAATATGATAGCTAAAGATCTACAGCTTGTGGTAAATGGTGGCAAACTAAACTGAAGAGGTTGAAGTGTTGGCTGCTCTTCTCCCAGGAATCCTTACAGAGGTTACTAAACTTCTCCCAGAGGTTGCCACCTCTTAACAGGGGGGAGCTGAACAGCTCATGAATCAGCTCTAAACCACCGCAGCTTACAGCTTGGCCTATTAAGGTAAACCAACATTGATTTTGGTTTATGCTAAACTGTAAGGTTCAGGAGCTGATTCACGAGCTGTTCAGCCACCCCTGCCACAGGGCTGGGGTTGGGGGTTGGGGGCATTAATTGCATCAGCCGCTGAATTTTAAACTACCATTAGCTGTGTGCCAACATGTTTATGGGGAGTTCCCTGTGGAGAAGACCACAAAAAAACCAACCAAACAGAAAGTTACAGCTTAGTCTGAAACTGTGATAATAATCATTTGTAGCTTACTTAGGATCCCTGTCTTCCCATATCATTTTTAAAACTGTACATTATTGTTGCTATCAAAAATACAGCTGCAATCTGAGATCTCGGATGTATGTTTCCCTCTATTCCTGGAGTGAAAAATGGTATCACAATTCACCTTTACAGCTATGCTGTGGAAAATGAAAGCTCTTGTAGTATTCACTGATGCTTTCAAGAGTTATATTAATATTTTGCATCTTGACCTGAAGGACTCATAATTCTATACAAATATCAGGGGGTCTGAGCTTTTTGACATCCATGTATATCATATGTATTTTGTGAAAGGGAAACTGAGGAAAAGTTACTTAGTTTGTGTAGCTACGCAAGTTATCTTAGCTCTCCTCACTTTATATCCTATGTTTTACCAGGAAAGACCATTCTTCCTCCAAGACACTCATAGCAAAATCTGAAATCACATGAAACTAGGCTGGTTTAAAGTTTCAGTGTAAGTTTAAAACTTAGCCCATTTTTAGAAAAAGCCTTACTATGACATTTATGAACTTTTGAATTAATCTAGATACTGTTTTGAGCAAACTTGCCTATAGATCTGGTTTGGTGACCAAACCATGCAAAGAACATGAAACCAGACCACCCAAGCTTTGATGCTTCTTAGTCAGCTTTGGTTTGCATTTTGAGTTTCAGACCAAAGCCATAGTTGAGGGAATGAACTGTTATGAATCAGAATAAAGAAAATGCTTTTGTGAGGATCTTCCTAAAGAAACCCGCAGACTTTTGCACAGTTCTCTATTTTTCCTACAAAATTAAAACATGCTTTAAGCCTTCCTTCAAAAATAAAGTAAACCTAAATTCTCCTGTCAGAGGGCTTACCCTTGTTAGACTTTCAAAAAAGATATCCATTTTAAGAAGCACATTCCCTATGGTACATTCAGGACCACTTTATTAAAACACATACATGGCAAATAATGTATGGCATCAATAAAATGTTTTATAGTGGCAATTAGGATTTAATCCAAAGTCCATTGATGTCAATGGGAATGTTTCCATTGATTTCAAAGGAGTTGGAAGTAGGTCCACATAAAAAAAGATATACGCTCATTTCTAGGCCTATCCTAGTCCACCCAGGTGAGAGGAAACCTGTGTATGTTTCACATGACTCCCTTACCTTCTGGGCTCTCACCAATGGATTTTTAATTACCAGTAATGGCCAGACCATTATATTTAAATTGCCAGCCAATTTCTGGTCCATTGTTTCAGATCTGTGGGCTCTGCGAGCAGATGCCGAGGCAGGTGGGCAGCTCACAGCTTCCGTGGCATTTCACCTCACGGGAGATGCAGCATAGCAAACCCTTTAGCTGGCGTCCCCCGCAACTGGGAACTCTGGTCCGGTAACACAGTGCGATCCAAGCTGCCGGCGTGCAGGAGTGAAAAGCAATCGTTGAAACTCTTCCAAAACCAAATCATATCTTCCATTGTCTCAAAGGAATAATAAACGCTGGCTGGCTGATTGTGGAATATAATAATCATCTAGCTGAATTAGTGGGCATTCCTGGGAGTGACTGATCTCTGCTTTTCCCAAACAGCATTTTTTTTTTCCAAGATAATAGTTCTTCTTACCTGAAAAACAGGATTTCTCTATACATAACTACATGAAAGCTAAAGTTAAGAAATTCAGAAGCGGTGATATTCAGAATTAGACTCCTTATGTGTTTATAGTCAAAATAAAATGCTCTTTAGCAAAAATACACGGCTGTTGAAAGCGGTTTCCACTGACACAGCGTCAGGGCCCCGAGGGCACTCGCCAGCCCGACTCTCCTTGTCTGGCCTCCCCTGGGGGTTCCCCCACCCCACCCTGCCCAGGGCCCAGGGCCCCATGCCAGGCCCCCGGGACTCAGCCCCTGCCCCAGCCGTGCCACAGCAGGGCCGGTCTACAGCTCCCCGCAGCCGTGCCCAGGCTGGCCATGGGCCCTGCCAAGCAAGGCCCACCTGCAAGCCTGGCCCACAGCTTTGGCCTGTCCCCGTCCCAGGGAGGTGCCCGATGCCCAGGGCAGGACAGAGCACTGCGAGAATTTTCGGACAAAGATGTCTTCACTGAGACTGGCCACTCACCTGTCATGTCAGGTCCGTCAGTCCCGCTCGGTCTGAACTGGGTGCTTGAAAATCTCACCACTGCATCAGCACACAGTCAGCTGCACAACATGTTCGAATCAGTAACATGCATTTCGTTACTTCAATGTATTTTTCCAGGTAATGGTGGATTGTGGTGTTTTCTGGTTTTAAGTAAGTCATGTCTTGGGTCTCACAAGTAGAAACCCAAAGTCTTGATGTTGCCGAGCAATTTAACACTTATTTGTGATCCCAACAATGATGATTCACAAGCTGAGGATCCTGCTATCTTGCCTGCGGACGTTGGCCTAGCAGAGCAAGCACTCTCACCTTCACCAAAGCACAGGCAGAAGCACTTCATCGAAATGTGAAGCAGTTAGACCTTTCACTGAGGATGTCAGAGACATGGGCACAAACCACCTGTTTTCCTGAAGGGACATGTTATCTTGGGTTGCTGTCTTGAAAACAGGCAATGGCGTGGGAAGGGGATGGGGGACTTCTTAATCTCTCTTGCTAATGCTGTTCCATTTTGAATGGGATCATTAAATATTGAAAGAGTGAAAGATCAAAAGATAGAGAATGACTTTTAGCCTTTTTGTTAGACTTCTCGCATTTGCAGTTCCAATCCAGTGTACACATAGGTATTTTTTAGAGAGAAGAAGAGATGCAATGAGAGAAAACAAATAAGCCAAGCACCAAAATGCTGTAGTGGTTAGGACACGCTTCTGGGAGTTAGAAACTGCATAGTTTTGTCCTTTCACTCAGTAGACAGAATTAAATTTCCATTTCCCACATTATCAGTGATGCCTCCATCACCAGAAGATTGAACAGGCAAGGGTCTTCTGCTAGATCCAGATGGATCTAGGAACCCTGTAGCTAGAAGCCCCAGCTGGAGATAGGTACGTACATTTGTGAAAGACACTGTGCTGGTATCATCTCTCTCCTTTTCACTTCCTAATGACTAGGTTATGTGGCTCACTAAGCCAAATATTTGAGGACTTCCATTGTCTAAATATCTAGCTGTGCTAATGGATTTCACTTGAAATGTATGGCCTTCCCTGAGAACTGTGAACTTCACTAGCCAACACAGCATCAATAGTTAGAAATTGCAACAAAGATACCAAATTGCTTTTGTGGGCCTAGTCCTCAGCTATGCCACGGGCTCCCGTTCAAAGAACTCTGCCGAACACAGGAAATTGAGACAAACATTTCAAAGAGAAACTGTGCGCTGGATTCTCCAATTACTTTCCACTTTTCCAAATTAACTGTAAAATACAAGAAGCATCCACTTTTCAGAGGTAGAAATGGCTATGTAAGATGCAAAGCTGGTCAAAATAAGGGTCTACTTGGATTAAAAAACAGGAATAAATATGGCTAGGTAGGCTCTGAACTTAGGTATAAGGTTAAGCAAAATTCCTTAAAATACTCATTATGATAAGATTAAGAGGTCCAAGAGCCCACTGGTGCTGCTCAGGGCTCTGAACTGCGGTAAGGATACTCAGGAAAAAAGTCTGCTTACTTAGGAAGTAGACGTGTTTTCCCATACTGTGCCTTGCAGCTTTTTTAAATGAAGTGTATGCCTTACCTGTGTCCTCCCCACTGCCTTCCCATGACTTTGCAGCCTCAGGAACAGTTCCAGTGTGATTAAGAGAGTATGTCCCTTCCCTGAAGTTGCTGCTTCCACTGCTTGCCTGCTTCATTTGGGGTAGGTGAGGAAGATGAGCACTAGCTGTTCTGTTTCCTGCTCCCTGAGGCTCTGCAGAAGATGATTAGGGAAGAGCAGGCAGGAGTTTGTCAGGCTCTGCCTAGACCTATAGGCAAAAATTGTCATTTATTCCCTGCAACAGTTACCACCAAGGACGAGACAAAAGGTGTTTGTTTTTTTCCTTCCTCTGTTTGTCCTTGGACTTAGCCACTGGCAGCTGCTGTATTGGCACTAGTTCGGTATAAGGTTCCATAAAGCAGAAGGGATAATTTAGGTTTATCAAACTGCAGACATTCCCCTTTATCCATTTCAAATACAGCCCAAATCAGGCTGGTTGTCCAGGATCTTCAGAAAAGAAGTGCAAAACATGGCTAGTCTGACTTACTGCTGCAGGGGACTTCCATTTCACTGGGGGAATCCCCTGCAGAGAACATGTGGGTAATTTCCACTCTGTACAAGGCAGACAATCTGCTTCAGACTGACTGTGGTCCCTTGGGCTCCTGAAATATATTTGGTCATTCATATTGAAAGGACTGAACAAGCCTGCTGTATGGGGTTTGGTTTGCTGTGGTGGATGCACTAGCCTACTCCTTAAGCATGCATTAATCATGCATTAACCATAGAGGACATTAGCCCACATTCTTCTGGACCTTAACTTTATTAAAAGGGAACTTGAGTGCCCACGGCTTCTCTTTCTGCGTAAAGATGTAACTTTCCCTACAGAACCGCAAGAGATCCTCAGAATTTTACCCATCTTTAGTCAGAAAACCAAGCTCTGATCCTGTGAATTAAGATGTTATGAAACCAACACAAAATAATAGGAATGCGGAGGTGCTGAAGAGCGTGTGGAAATAACACCTAAAACCCCCCGATTTTCTTTTCTATGCTATCTTCGCTTTTCAACATTCTCTCCCATGTATAGTGATGAATTAAGACAGGCAATGCAGGGAATTCTTCCAGTTTCAGGTCACTGCATTACAATAGCTTTGGAAATAAAGATTTTTCCCTTCAGTACATGCAAGATGAGATTTTTTAAAGCAGTGGTTTATTCTAGGATTCAGTTGTCAACGATTTCTGTCTAGAAACTATCAGAGAATTATCCTGTGCAATTATCTTAAGTTGGGCTCTAAACCACCACATAGAAACAAACCTCTATTCCGGACACTAAGCAGTGATTTATTACCTATCTTAAAGAAAAAGCCAGGCTTTCATTAAGGACATGGAAGCAAGTTATTACCTCCCTCCCACCCATCCCTAATATGTTTTATCTTTATTCTTTACAATCCTGGATAGCAAAGCAGCCAAAAGCCATCAGGATCTCTGATGCAACATGGTTATTGTCCCAGTTGTTTCTTCTGGTTCCAGCTGAATGATAGTGGGAACTGTTCTGCTTCCGAGCAAAGGGGAGGAAGAGCTGCAGATTCTTACCTTTTTAGGTTAGAGCAGAGTGAAAGAGATCTTAAAAGTTGTTCACCTCACAACTTGCAACTCTTTTCATATTTAATGGCTTGAAAAGATTAGGGTGAATAAATTCTAATGATTTGGGGGTCTACACTATTGTAGAGCAAATAAAGAAGTCAGGCTGGTGATAACTTGTCTCTGTGCCTGCACAATCATTTTACTTCAGAATGCCATGAACACACTTTAAAAAGATTTCTGTCAAGGCAATATTTGAACAATAGGCTTACCTGGTGTTCAGGATTCAATCATGTTTTCCTTGATATAGGATGTCGTTTTTTAAGCAATGAGGACATACGCAATTAGCTGGAAACTCTAATGACATTTCTGCTGCACATACCTTCCTTGCTACTCCACTCTACATGCAGATAGCAGGAAAACAAAATGAAGAATCCTGATCTCTGAATCACTCAAATGCTGTATTTTCAGACACAGCTGGTACTTCAGAGATCAGGGTACCTGTGAATTTCAGTTTACATTTGCCAACATACAGAGTGGGATTCATCCAAGTGGCAACAAAAGCAAAGCAAGATTGTAGAAAAAAAAAAAAAAAAGATGCAGTATGAGAATAAACAATCTACAAATGGGAGAAAGAGAATTATCAGAGAGGGAAAAAGAATAAAGAACAGGCCAGATCCTCTGGACTATCCTTATGGCTGTGTGCCATCACAGTAGTACAAGGAAAGCCAGCTATAGGAAAAGAATCCTGTAACAGCATAAAGCTACTGCAGAGACTCATGCCATTCTGTGTCTGTCTGTTAACCCCAGCCAGCAACTAAGCACCACGCTGCTCACTCACTTCCCCCCCACCCAGTGGGATAAGGGAGAGAATCGGGGGGGAAAAAAGTGCAACTTGTGGGTTGAGATAAGAACTGTTTAATAGAACAGAAAGGAAGAAACTAATAATGATAATAATAACAATAAAAAAATGTCAATAATAATAATAATAAAAGAATTGGAATATACAAAACAAGTGATGCACAATGCAATTGCTCACCACCCGCCAACCAATGCCCAGTCAGTTCCCAAGCACCGATCCCCCCTGCCAAGCCAGCTCCCCCCAGTTTATATAGTAGGCATGACGTCACATGGTATGGAATATCCCTTCGGTCAGTCTGGGTCAGGTGCCCTGGCTGTGTCCCCTCCCAACTTCTTGTGCCCCTCCAGCCTTCTTGCTGGCTGGGCATGAGAAGCTGAAAAATCCTTGACTTAGTATAAACACTACTTAGCCACAGCTGAAAACATCAGTGTGTTCTCAACATTATTCTCATTCTAAATCCAAAACATAACACTATACCAGCTACTAGGAAGAAAATTAACTCTATCCCAGCCAAAACCAGGACACCACCTCAGCTCACGATGGAGGACAAGACTGGGAAAGCGAGGGCCTGCTGCTGAAAGCTGCTTGCTGTCTGCTCTCTGAACAGCCCCATGGGGCCCCAGATTCAGCAGGGAAGAAATGGGGGAGATGACACAAGCTGGGATAGCTCCTGTGGAGCTGAAAAGTGGAATCAGGTAAAGAATGAATAAAGGCACCTTTGTCCCTATTCCTCCAATCCTCTGCTGATAATAGTTCAGATGGATGAAATGATCTGGTTCATTAGGATTTGGTTGAAAGAGATTGATAGAACAACTGGGCGTGCCATGGAAAACTGAATATTTCCATCTCACTTTTTAATATAAAATATTAAAGTTTGAAAGAGAGATATGCTATCACAAGAGAAATGCTGTTACATTTTCAGCTGTATCACAGTTGAGAGAATTCCTCATCTTTTCTCCACCTCACAGAACCAATCCCTTTTTATCAGTTATAACTTGATGACAGTTAACAACTTAAGTATTAAAATGAAGTGTCCTTTTAAATGGGAACGAACAATACTTCATAAATAGAAATGCAGAAGAAACCTCAAAGTTGCATTTTCCTATTTCTTATTTTGACACGTAACAATAACTTATAATTTAATTTCCCTGTTTTTTAACTGAACAGAAATGGATAGAACTTGCCATAAATGAGATCTCAGTACAATTAAGTAAGTCTAATAGTCTAAATTGATCCAATACTTCTTTAAATTAAACACTCTTAAATGGAAACTTGGCTCAGGTTTCTCCAACTCCATGGATTTTGATTGACATATCTGTCCTTATAACAGACACTCTAAATCAAGAGGCCTTAACAAAAGTGTCCTTAACTGTAACAGTCTTAAAGCGTGACTGTCTGTGCCAGGTGAGCTGAACTCCAGTGTGTCTCTCCAAGGAAGCAGCAAGCTTCTGAAAGAGTAAAGAACTCAGGTTGTTTTGGATGCGTCCGGTGTTGTAAATAGTGTCAGCTTTTAGAAACCACATAAAACTAAGCGGGGGGGGGGAGGAGTGTAATGTGCGTGCCTTAGCACTCCAGCATGGGGGAAATCTAACACTGGAGTATTGCCACTCACTTCAAAAGGGCCAGGATTTCACTCTATATGATCCAAACTAACAAAAGTCTTCCAAAGGATTTTGAATAATACAATATTATGCAACCTTTAACATCCGAGGGCCAAACACGTTATCTTGAAAGGTCAAAAGGATAACACTGGGAGCAGTAGACTACCCTGCCCTATTCTCTTTACACTGCATAGGGCACACCTCAGTGTGCATGTTCTATTCATAAAGCAGTACAAACCTTCTCCCTAGTTTAGTTGGGGAGTCCTTAATTTAAGCCCTACCATTTAGGGCTTTGGGCCAGAGGTTACACACCAAAAGAAAAATCAGGGCCTGACTCTTGATGACTCAAACCCTTTGCTTGGTACTGGAACACTTCAGAGCTCCCTCGATTTTTTTGGCACTGGGAATTTATGACCCAGATTCTGGGACACTGTATGGCCCCGTCCTACCCCTGTCTGAATTAGGCTATTCACTGAGCTTCTCTCTCTGTGCTTCCTGCGGATCCTAGCAGAAAAGAACTATAATGAAGCACACCGAACTGTCACTGAAGTGCAGTCCTGACACAGGCTGAGGAGTTTCAATAGATGGGGTATCTGAACAGGAAAATTTATGCCTCCTTTAAGGCACTTTTAAGCAATCAGAGCAACATTAAGAAAATATGGTAGAAGACTCATTTATAAGTAAATTTCATCACTTCCTGGGTGGTTTTCAGGAGGTCTGTTTTGGAATGACTGAAAGGAGAAGGCACGATTTAAGTGATCTTAGAAATGGGGACCGTGATGTCAAGACCACGCAATGCAGCCAGCAGCCTTTCAGTGCGATGAGAAGCATTACTTGCAGGAGATTTGCATTCTTTAAAGGATTTTTATGCATCATATTCTGTTAATTACTTAGTTATTAGTCCTTGTGAAAAGTCAATGCATGCTAGCAGATAGAAACCCACCTAGCTGACATTAGGAGCTTTTCTCCCTGACCTCATCAGAAGTAGGAAAGTATCTTGTAAACGCACACGAAATAGGAAGAACTAGCTGACTGCAGTATTTTTAAGTTTATGTGAAAATGTCACTGGGATTATTTAACGAAGAAATAGGAAGAGACAATAAACCAGGTTATTTCAAAACAACCACTCAACAAAGATTAATTTTATGTACAGGGAAACTGCAAAGATCACTTCTGTTGTCTGGATATAACATGAGAGCAGGTGCCAATAATGCTTCTAATCCTTAAATATCTCAGCAGTGCTTCGAGTTCTCAATTTCTGCATGTTCGGTAGCACGGACTCCACCTACACCGTAACCATGAGTCAGAAAAAGTACAATACTTCACAGCTCAAGCAGGGAGAAACTTTTCCTCATACATTTTATTTTTTAATTCCTGTTAGTTGCTAAAAGGGGGAAAATATTTTGACTTGCCATGACCTCTTTACCCTCGTCTGGTCTATTTCCCTGTTAGATGAAGAAAGGTTTGAGGTGGTAAAAGTTTACGTAATGTAGCTAAGCGTAAACTGCAGGTTATGTAAAGATTAAAGCAGCAGGGTCAGGACAGGGACCCAAGTATCTCAGGCCAACACAGCCGGTTACCTGACAGCCAGTTCTGTCAGAGGTTTGTTTCGTTCCAGGCTAATATTATTCATACTAAAAATCCAGCTTTTGAGTGTGGCTCTGTCTTGGCCTCTCCCATTCCTTACTGTGATGCTTGCCACGGAGGGAATGCCTACTTGCGTGGGAGGCGAGGTTCATTTACCGGACTACAACCGCGCTACAGCGCCTATCTCGAACTGGGATGCGGCAGGTCACCCGGCGTTGTTAGTGGCCGGGGGCTGTTCGTGCCACCAAGCCGTGCTAACGCGACCCAGTAGCCTTGTGGTCGCAACTACCGCGGACAGACACAACAGGATGAGCACCCAGCACCGGCCTCGGCCCCCCTCTCCGTCTGCCCTCCCACCACCCCATGCCAGGTAACTCGTCCCTCCCCGCCCGGCCGCCGCCGGCCGCCGCCCGCACCCGTCGCTCCCCCAGGGCCAGCCGGCGTGTCTCCGGCTGCTCCGTCAGGCGGAGGGAGAGGCGCGGTGGCTCCGCGGAGACAAAGGCCGCGGGGAGGTGCGGGCAGCGGGCCGGCAGGACCGGGGGCGGGGGGGCGGCCGGCGGAGGGAACAAAGAGGCAGAAAAAGACGAGAAGAGCAAAGAAAGTTGATACCGGCCCCCGCCGCCCCCCTGCCCCGGCCCGGCCCGCCCGCCCGCCCCCAGGACTTTCGCGGGGGACCGGCGGCGCAGCCGGGCACACGCGGCGGCGTGGGGCCGCGGTGACCTGGCCGCGGGAGGCAAGAGGGCCGGGTACCCTAACCTCCATCCCCCTGCGCAGCAGCCCCCTCCCCGACCCCCTGGCTGGGGCTCCCCCGCTCCCCCCATCCCCTCACGCCTCCTTCCTACTCGGCCCCGCTGGCCCCGCCCCCGTGCTTCCCTTTAACGCGCGCTCCCGCCGGCGGCTCTTCCTCCTCCCCCCGCCCCGGCGGCGCGCGCGGCCTCCAGTGGCCCCCGCGGGCGCGCGCCCGCGCCCCGTCCCCCCCCTCCGCCCGCCTGTCACTTTCGCCACCCCCCCGCCCGCCCCCTCGCCGAAAGCGCGCGCGCCCGCCCACCCCGCCCCTCCCCTCCCTTGGCGATCGGCGAGCGCCCGGGCTAATTGGCTGGCGGGCGCGCGCGCGGCGCTGGCCGGGCGGGCGGGGGCGCGCGCGGAGGCGGCGGCGGCGGGGCGCGCGCGCGCGCGCGCGGCAGTGGCTTCACTTCTCTTCGGGCAGCGGGGGCAGGAGCGGCGGCGGCGGCGGTGGGAGAAGCAGCAGCAGCAGCCGCCGCTGCTGCTCGGGAGAGAGGGGAAAAGGGGGAAGAAAGAAGAGGGCGAGGAGCGCGGGGAAGGGGGCTCATGACTCCGTGAGCGGCTGCAGCCCCTTTCCAGCCCCGCGCCCGGCCGGAGTCGGGGCGACCGCGTCGGATTGTCCCGCAGCCTGTGCCCGGCACCAGCGAGAGAGAGGGAGAGGGAGAGAGAGAGAGAGAGAGAGAGACCTGCGCTCGCCTGCAGGTAGCAGAGGTCGTGTCCGTGCTCCCCCCCCCGCCCGCCCCGTCCCTCCCGAGGTACACCTCTGCCCCGGATTAGGTCCCCGTCTGCCTCCCCTCCCCCCGCCAGGCTCCTACCCCCCCCGTCCCTTGCCATCCCTCCCTCACGGCAGCCCCCCCCCCTTTTAACTGCGACCCCCGGTCTCTACCTTTATCCTTCATCTCCCCTCCCCCCTCCGCATCCCCCCGGCGCTGCCTGGTACCCCCCTTCCCCCCCCCCCCGTCATCCCCGGCCGTGCCCTTTCTTAGCAACAGTCCCGTCCGCCCCCCGCCGCCCCCTGCCACCTCGGCATCTCTGCCACCGCTCCCCGCTCCCCCCCGGCTCCATCCATCCATCCTCCGGTCATCGCTCCAGACTCCATTGCTCCTCAGCACCCCCACACCCCTTCAACAACTCTTCCGTGTCCATTTGTCCTGCTTGCCCCGCTGCGAGCGGGAGCAGCGGCCACCCCCGCTCCCCCCCCCCCCCCCCCCCCGCCCCGGCTCCGCTCCGCGCCGATCGCGTGGTCCCCGCGGCACTCGCTGCGCCCCTGGGTCGCTCCGGCGGGCCCCCCTGCCCTCCCCCCGCCCCCCCCCCCCCGCCATGTCCGAGCCTCCTGGGGTACGCCATCCTCACACACCCCTGCCGCAGCTGTGGGCGACCCGGGCTGGAGCCCCTCGGGAGGAGCACTACTCGCCCCCCCCCCCCCAACCCCCCCGGGGTGCCCCGAGGAGCCCCGCAGCCCAACCCCCTCCCTTCCCTCATGTGCCCCCGACGTCTTCCTCTCGCAGTCTCCTCCTCCTCCTCCTCCTCCTCCGCCCGGCTGTCTCCTACTTCTCACCCCGGCCCGGCCGCCGCCTGCCCGGCCGGGGTTTGCGGGGTGCCTGTGGCGTTTGGGGGTGCCCATACCCCCTCCACCCGCCGGTATGGCCCGATGCTGCACGCTGGGTCTCCCCGACGGGCGGGGGCAGACGGGCGAGTCGCGTGTGTGCCCACCCGCGGCGGTGGGGCCGTGGGAGCCTGGGGCTGCCCTCCCGACCCTCCGGGTGCCCTCTGAGAGGCGGACCGTGCCCGGACAGAAACCGGGCTCCTTCTGCGTCCCCTCCGGTGATGTTTTGGTCTTTTGCCCTTTACGGTTTCTAATGAAGATGAAGTATGGTCGGCTGCTGCTGTTGCTGCTCGTCGTGGACCCTGCAGAAATATTCAATTTATCTTGGCTTATAGGAAATTAAGACCGCTTTAGAAAGACATCATCACTAGCTCTGCGACCCTAGGGACCCATCTGCACATTGCCAGGATCTCTCTGTCCCTGACTGCTGGATTGTTTGGTTGTTTTGGTATTTTTTGGGGGGGGGGGGGGCGGGGGGCCGGTGGTGGTTGGTTTTTTTGTTGTGGTTTGGTTTTGGTTTTTCCTCCTTTTGAGGGAGGGCAAGGTGCCAGTGGATATATATGACAGAAGCAGGATCTTTTGGACACTCTTCACTTAGAATTGATAGTTAGGCTTATAATCTGTGTGTCTGCTGATCATCTCACGTCAAGGGAGAGACTTTTAAGTCCCCCTTTCACTCCTTCCTCTGTCCCCTCTGCTCATTTTTCTCAGCAAAACAGCAGGGAGGTTAGCAACCCTCGTCTGAATGTGGAAGAGCCTGGCAGCCGGGGACCTGGGCATCGTGTGTCTTTCCTCTCACTCCGTGTGACAGTTGCAAACACTCATGGCTGTCCAGATTCAAGGAGTATCTTGTATTTCTCAGTCTGTGTTTGTGGCAGTGAAATGTTGTCCTAACAGTGTCACCCTCTCGGTTGATTTTTTTTTTTTTTAATCCCTTCTCTTATTTGTTCATGTGCTTGTTTGTCTTTTAAGTTTGGCCATGTTCAAAGTATCTAACTTCGGGCCCTTTAAAACACACTTTTACTGCAGTATTGAGCATCCCTTGAACTATGCAAAATCCCTAAAATTGCAGATATCATGAAGAAAGGCAGTGGAAAGAACTGCCCAGATGTCAGAAAGGGGGATAGAGAGGGAAGGAGAGAGGAAAAAAACCCAAGAAACTAGCCAGACATCAAATGACAGATTTAAGTATTTTCCTGTTGTAAATGCTGGCATTACATGTTACAGTAATTACATGCTCTGGGCTACTGTTGCAGTGTTTGTTTACTGGATAGTAACCTGAACTTACGAAGTGAATACAGTTGGTTTTGGATAATAATAATATTTATAGCCAAGGTTATTCACAGCAGATGTCCTATGCATATAGGCTTTATTAAATATGCTTGTAACTTTGTGACCTGCAGTGTTAAAGCCTATGCACATTGTGAAGAGGATTTTTCTCTTTAAAATTAAATGTATTAAGATCAGAACTAAAATCTAGAGTAAATAAAACCCATCAGAAGTGTTACAAAAAAAGATGAGATTGTATTTTAGCTGTATGTAGCAGCAAAGAAGACAGGTACCTACTATCAAAATTGCATTACCGTTATTAAATGCATATTTTGACTTGTCAGAATGCAATGCTTTTTTGTTTTATTACCTCTAAATCTTCTGTTGCTTTTATCTTAAAATCCGTCAACCAGGATGTAAATGTCTAAACATTAACCTGTGTAAATATATGAATTATGTTAAATATAGTATTGTAGCTGTACTGTAGGAAAAATCATTCTCTAAGAATGAACAACTTTTGTTTTTTAATTTTAGGATGCAAACTACGCATTATTTCAGTTACTTCAATCAGCAGGCTAGGTGTTACATTTTTATATAAATTTATATATGAAAATATATTTATAAAATATTCTTTTCCATAATAAAATCCAAAATGTAGCTTAAGCTGATTAAGGGAAACCTAGTCCCATATCCATCACTTGCTATTACTTGCTATTTCTTTTAGCATCTGAACATTTTGAAGGGATGCCATACTTCCAGATTTCCTTTTCAGTATAGCTTCCTAAATTAGATAAAAAAGACCTAATTCCTCCTGAAGTTAGTTGAATTGTGTCAATAATGCCTGAAAAGCTTAGTTCTTCCACTCCACAGTGTGCACTATTTGATAGAATCAAATTGCAGAACAAGAGTAAATTTATTTTCTTACATGCAGCTATAACTAGAACACTTATGGCCTTTTTAAAATTGTCCTTTTCAACATTAACCCTGTTGGCATTGATGTTACTTTACTTTTCCTTTGCTATCTTTCCATAAATATGTGCAGGGAGATGAACTTTTTTTAATCCACTGAATGAGCATGGTTGAATCTGAGCCTGCAATCTCATTATTCTCCCTTGAGAGAGTATTAAAACATATAACAGTCAAGGTGAATAGTTTTGTTCTTAATTGTGATAGTGTCTGTACATAGGTAAGAGGAAAAGCAAGTTGAAGTTCACAGCAATTTAAAACTCTGTGTATGAAAGAGCAAATTCTTGATTCAGACAGATTTGATCAGAAAACCACCCAGATATATGGGGATTGCGTGGGTGTAAGCAAGTAACATTTGGGCCTGTGCACTTTGAAGGCGGTTCTTTTATTAAAATACCTAGAGGACGATATATAAAATGCATATATAAATTACAGGTTTGGAGTTAAAGGAAAGACCGTTTGGGGTTTTTTTTTGTAAAATTTTCTAACAGTCATTGCCACCACATAGGCTAATTCAGTAAGAGTTTTTCATGGACATCTGCCCTTCATTAGAACAGTTTGAGAAGTCATGACAGCTGTAACAGTGGGCTTGTAATTCCTCATCTGTCGGCATATTGTTATACTATTTAAAATGAAGAAAGAAATGAAAATAGCTAACTAGTATCAGAAGCATGCAAATAAAGCATTAACTTGACTTCTGAAATATACTGAAATTTCTTGTCGCTCGTGTTCTCTGACAGCTTTGTTGCCTCACATTGCCTGAACAGAATTTGTCAGGAAAAAACTTCCTTATATCCTCTACCAGCATGCTTACTGCTCTAGAAGCGTACTGGTTTAGTAAATACAAACAGTCCTGTGTTAGTGCCTTTTGGTTCTGTTAATGTTTCCATGGAGCATGCCAAGATGTGGATTTTGTAATGTGGAAACCCACATTATAGACTTGGAATGAGCCTACAGATTCATTTCATATGGGATAACAGAGAGTCTTAAGATAGTAATAACTCTCAGTTTTTAACAAACTATGCTAGATTTCAACCGGTGGCGTAGTGATGAGATAGCCAACTCATGATATTGCCGAGTGGTTGAAAACTATAATTCACAGTGAATGGTATTACACTTACAGAATTATGTTTCCAGCTTAACTACAATAGCTTACACTTTTCATATATATAAGGGTTTATTATTTATTTGGTATGGGGTTTAAAATTACCAACTCCTGAATTACTGTTAAGATGCTTATGGCAAAACTCTTCATTACTAAGATTACTGAAGTAGTGTAACACAAGTATTATGTATTAAGACAAAGACATAAATCTCATGTGTTGTTTCCTTAAGGCATGTAAGAAATGCTATTGGACAGCTTCTTCTGAAAAAGCTAACTTTTGCTGTTTGTTTTTTGTTCAGTGCAGCATCTGCCATGTCTACAGAGGGGCAGAGAGTTGATGATAGTCCAAGCACTAGTGGAGGCAGCTCTGATGGAGATCAGCGTGAAGGTGTTCAGCAGGAACAAGAAAGGGAGCAAGTTCAACCCAAGAAAAAAGAGGGCAAAATATCAAGCAAAACAGCTGCTAAACTGTCAACTAGTGCTAAAAGGTACAGTGTTCTTTCTGGCTGCTTATCTTCCTTCCTCTTTTTTCAGCTGACTATCAGATGTATGTATTGACTCAGTATATTAATTTTCTTATTGTTTTATTATAACACTACTATGTCAGTGTAATAGCCTTTTGAGACTGGTCACAATAATGAGACTTGTATACTTTTTTCCTTTCTTTGACAGATTGGCTCTTTCACATGGTTTTAATAGTAGCTTGCATGATAAAAGCTGACATTTTTTTATTGCTAGTAAAACTCAGACAGTTTTGTAGCCTTATAAAATATATCTCTGTATGTGTATGTATGACTGATGTTGAAACTTGTCAGTGTAACTTATAGTTAATTACCCATAAACATTTCAGACAGTTCAGTAACTCAGCATGTTAGGACTACCATAATACCTATTGCTGTAAAGTACTGCGTTTCCTTTTCCCAGATGGTCAGGTCAGAAATATTTAAGTGAACAACAAATGCATGTTGGTTTCATTACTTTAAACTGTGGTCTGTTTTAATACCCATTTCTTTTCCTTCTCTTTTCTGCTTGAGAGGAAAGGTGGGTTTGTAGAATAGCTATTTAAATTATTCTATGCTATCATGTCAATCTCCAGATAACAATTCTCTTGCTTGGACCAGACAGAAGGAATTTACAGTTTAGTGTTGCTCCATTAGTACATGTAGGGGTGCTAGACTAGGCAACAGAATTCAAATGGGATTATAGTGACTGAAGTTAAAAAACACTTTTAAAATAATCTGACAAGAGACCAGTTCTGCAGACTGTCCTGATGCAGAATTCCCAGATCCTGTTTCTTTGCTAATTCAAGGCCATGTAAACTACAAGAAAAAACATTGGAGTTGTGCCACTATGGTGCTGTGGTAAAGGAGAAGCATCAAGGCCCTATTGCCATAATTTATAACATACGCATGTAGTAGGAGTCCATAAATACCAGTATATAAACGTGTGTATACATCCCTTCAGGATTCAAGTCTTTGTCTTGGCTTAATCTGTTCCTTACCATTTACATACTTTTCTGAACTGAAGTCTCTTCTGTCTTTCCACTGAAGTATTGTCATGCTTTTCTTCTGCCATAGACACCTTCCTTACAGCTAGCCTTTCTTCTTTTTTTCCTTCCCCGGTGAAGTGCTTTCTGGAGACCCATTCCTACTGTGACACTGTTAGGAGATAACCTAGTCATATCACTTACAGGATGGCCAGCAAAGCTTGCCCATGTTTCCTTTTATGACTAAAAGGGAAAAAAAAAAAACCCAAACAACTTTCACTTCAAACCATGATGTTATTCATGTAGTTAATTCTCATAGCCGTTATGGTTTCTGGCCGCCTTCTCTTTCGTCTGCTTCCTGCTATTGTTATTTTTTAAATATTAGGAATATTGGGCTAGTCATGACTTTTAAGGTCATAAAAAACAGTTTTTAACATCTTTAGAAAAGAGTCTTATGCATTCTGAACTTTGTACAATGCCTAATGTAATGATGCCACAATTCTGACAAGAGCCTGTGGACACTTTCCTATTAAAAAATTAATAATGATATGTCAGAAATTGGTCTATTAATCTTAGCTTTGTATCTTCAAAACTTAGAGCTTTTATCAACATGCATTTCACAGTGATAAAATTACTTAAACCTTTTAAAGTTTAATTATATCTGCTTATGGTTCTGCTGAACCTAATTATGCCAGTTGCTGACATCAGCGCTAGTTAGACTCTAAAGCCAGTTTCACATGTGTACTAATATTGAAGGAAAGTCTTTGATTATGCATTTTAAAAGCTGCGATGATTTATAAGAGTTCTGTAGGTATGTGCACAATAAATAATATTTTTGAAAAAAATGTATTTTAGGAGTGGTAGTTGTCATAGCACTTTGTGGAAGGATCACAGCAACACAGTTTTTATAGTAACAGGGTTTTTTAATAGTATCATAGTAATTTTTCTTTCTTTTTTTTTATTTAGTATTCAGTAGTTTGTCACTGTGTTAGAATTGGGATTACATTTCTATAAACATTCTTAATCTGGCCAGGGTTTCATATCACAGGTTTTGTTTCTTTGCTTTTTAATTAAAATCAGTAATGCCTCAAGAAAGGAAAATCAGAAATTAAAGTAGAGGATAAAATGGAGAGGAGTAACATGAAGGAAACAAAATGGCATAGAGTCCTCAATATGTGATAAGTATTACAGAAACTGTCTACATAAAATATCTTCATAGTAATATTATTATTTTTGTTCATTAGAAATGAAAAATGGTGCAGGAATAAGGCTATACTCCTTCAATGGGAATGTTGTTATTGACCAGGTTAAAATAGTGATCTTTTAAAAATTGAAATAAATTTAAGTAATTCAGCTGTCCTAGTGAAAAAAGACTGAATATATGTTTAGCAACTTTTTCGTTTTCTAGTTTTTTAATTCTGTGGGTTTGTATGGCATTACTCTAAAGTCACAATAATCTTAAGTGTTTTACTATGCAATTCCCTCTAATAACTCCATTATAGTTAAAGGAGTCAACTCTGCTAAAATCAGTAAAAACCCCAAACAACAGAGTGTACTGAAGTTGTGGCTTTGGTCAAGATTCCTTAATTCCTGTTTAAAGCAGAGAATACCAGCAAGTTAACATAGCACTGGAGCTAAGGTCACAGACTGCAGACTTGATTCTAACCTGAGTCTGGAAGTCATGTTTTCTCGCTTGGAAAGCTTTTTCATGCATGTGGAATTGTAGTCACAGTATTTTTGGATTACATTATGATACCTACTGTATATCTTGGATTAGAATGAAGGTTTGTGCATCTGTATTTGGAATACTTCTGTTTTGCTTTTTATTTGTATGTTTATGTAGTCAGATTTAAAGAATTTTCAGTAGCATTAGGTTTTTATATAAATCACGATTTAGCAGTGTGCTGACTTTTGCTTGTGTAAAAGTAAACTGCTAGCATGTCTTATGTATGAGTATACTACTCCCACAGCTTACTGCTTTCCAAAATGATCTGATTATGGAGGCTATATGAAACCACTTGAATTCATTTTTTAGTAAGATTTTTGTTTTTAAGATATGGAGTTTCTTCTCTTAGCATTGCTGTAGATGGCATCAAGAAGGCAGAATGCCATCACACGCCATCCTTCTCTGTTAATACTTTTAGGGCTAGCTGCTATACAGGTGTAATAGCTTACAGTATATGTCATACAGTGTAACGGTCCTTCAATTTTCCTCACCCAGAGGGCATCACCTTAAATAGCAAGCTTTCTTACCTAACATGTCAAGATTGAGAAACTCGCTGCACATCACAATTACAGTTCAGACATGGAATTGAATTGCTGTCCTTGAAAACAGCAGGCATCTTGTTACCTCTTAAGTAGCAAATCTTAGCATGACCTTTGGATTGAGAGAAGTGTAACCATTCTTGGCTGACATAGTAGCTCAACAAAAAAATGTATTGTTTTGCTTGGCTTCTGAAGTTGATAGTTGAAAATCTGTCAACCTTTGTGTTCAGTCCTGGAATTTTTTTATAAATATCTGTGCCTACAATGAATTGTGAACTTTAAAACTTTAGTTGTAATCTTTTCTTTATTGAAAGAAGTTACAAACTTAAGGAGTAGCAAATGGGTAATGGATTAAATTTGTTTGAAATTCAACAAAATAAAAATTAGCTTTTTTCCCCTCTCTCTTTTTTTCTCAGAGAAGTTTATCACAGCACTATTTTCAAGGAATCTGGGAATGATATTTAGCATGTTGAATATGATGGCAAAATATGGAGTGCTTTTTCTTATAAGAAATATCCTTGTCATTTATTGTGTATCTAGTATGGAGGCGAGAATATTTCTTTTCCTCCAGCATGAATCTAACCATCTTTAGATCAATTTCCTGCTCAGTCACAGTTTATGTAAGATTGAAATACATACCAGTGATTGCATTTCTTAGTATTTTCTAAATAGCATATTCTTCAGTATGGAGTATAGGTTCATCTGACTTTTATGAGTAGAGAGGCATATATTTTAGAACAGTAGACATGGTAAAAATAGCTCATTGTCATGTAGTCCTTTATTTTAATTCTTTTCCTATTAATCTTCCTGGGAAATCCTCTGACATGTTCATTTCTTTCTTAGCTTTAGAGAACTTCAACTGTTTCATGAAGGAAACAACACACAGTCCCCCTAGGCTTGGAACAGTAGTAAATATGTGTCTCTGAGAATTAATAATATTTGAAATCCACAATGTACTTTCATGCTTCTGAATTTAGGGGTAGATTAACCTTTGCACTATTACTGGAAGGCAACTATGTTTGTTCTTTTCTGTTAGTAAAGTGGAGGGGAAAAATATTTTTATATGTGTGTGTGTATATATATATATATGAGAGAGTGAGGGGTCAAATGACTTAAGACCAAACAAAGAGTATCAGATCAGACGTTGCAAATTAAATATCCTATGTGTACAGCCCAAGGCTTTGATTACTAGCAGGGGCTTCTCCCCATGCCATCACTCCACTCCCCAATATATAGTAAACCAGTATGTCATTAATTTAAATATAAACTGGATATATACAATGATTTTAATTTCGTCCTTTTACTCTCTGACATCGCTAAACATAACTGTACTGAGGCAGAAAATCCAAAGAAAGAGATGCCAGAAAGGACCCTGCAAAAAATGTTTTGTTGCCAGAGGCCACATATTCTCGCGGTGAACTCTCTGTGGTCAGTGAAGGAAATGAGGCACATCCTTTCCCGTGCCAGATTCTCAGGGCAACTCAATGGAGATATGAAACAAGTGCCAGAGCAGTGGAATAACTCGTGCAGACAAAGGCCAGCTTGCACACTGGAGGTATCTATCAGTCCAAGGCTCTCTGGGATGTTGTCTGACGATTTAATTGTAACTTTGAATGCTGTGACACGTGAACAAGCTCTTGCGTGTCAGCTGCTCTACAGAAACTGTTTATGAATGTGCTCTCAGCATGAATGCAAGGTAAATTAAGGTTGTAACAAAAGAGGTGTAAGGTCTATATATTAATTTTAGTTTGGGATGCCACAGAGTAGGAAAATAAATATGGACAGCTTGCTGAGGAGCAATTGATGGACAGTATCGTATTCATATGTTGTATTTTGTTTGTGTAAAAATAATCATGAATGAAACATCTCTTTTATCTTAGATGCTTGCAAAAGCGATTAGGACTTTTGAACATAAATAGAAGGTACTATCTGATCAATTATCGCTTGAGGCAGAAAGGTGTTTTGTTCTTGTTTGTGCAGTCACAGGAAAAGCTTGATAAAGGACAATTTTAGTGCTCTTGGCATTAGAAGTTAGAAATTTTGAGTTGAACTAGAACAGAGGGAGGAAAGGAGAGAGCTCTGTACCCTTTTGTTTTCAGAATGGAAGGGACATGTGTTAGGATTTAGGAGGAAGAACGGAAGGTTTTTGATCTAGGACTTAAGCTACACTTGTCAATCCATTCTTGATATGTCTTGGACTCATTGTCATGCAGTGAAATATTAACTGCTCTCACTACTATATGTAAAGCAAAGGAATAATCCCTGACTCTGTAGCAATGCCATCATTCTGTAACTTTCCAAAAGGCAGAAAAAGCAAAAACAACCCATAAAACATGAAATTGAAGGAGATTCCATGCTACCTAGGTTTTCCGTGATTTGAATTTGTGATAGTATAAATTTCTAAAAGACAGTAGAAATCTGACATATACAGAAGAAATATTTTAAGCATTTCCTACACTTGTAACATCTCCCTTCTAAAAGGTGCAAACTGTTGGAATTGTTAGCATTGAGTAACTTTTAAAAAGCAACATGTTTATTGTGCTTAGACTTCACTAATCAGATTTTCCCTTTTAAAAAATGTGGTCGATTTTCAGTGTTACTACAATGACTTGCTGCAAATATTGATTAAGCAGCCTGTGCCTGTATTTTTGCAAAAAAGGAATGATATTTATTGGGCAAATTCTATGTACTGGAGATGTAAATATTTCAATGAGTAGAAAAAGCAAATAAGCATCGAATTTCTCCCCCTCTACAGGGGTAATTAGTTTGTATGTATGTAGGGTTGGGGTGCATAGAGTTTAGAAGAAAAGCTAAGCATCTGAAAGAGTGTTTTTATCTTTTCAGCTATATCGGCTGGTCTAATAAATGATTTTTGCCTCTACCTACAAATCTTCCCCACATACGTCCTAATTATTTCAGAATGTGAATCATAAAGGATTGGAGTTTCTGGTTCAGGCCAGTTCTACTGCCTTTGATTCATTTATTCATTATAGCCACAAAATCAACTCATAGTGGCATAAGGGGAATTTTGATAGTGGCTGTGAGGCTCCTTAGCATGTAAGATTGTATTTGGATCTTAACATTACATAGAGAATTAAACTGCTCATTTTTGTTATATATGCCAATATACCTGAATGTTTATTTTGATAGACCATTTTCTTTGCCTGTATTTATGTGCAAAATGGGTGGCAGTAATTTTTAACAAGATATGGCAGTCATTTTTAACAAGATAACCCTGAACTTTTGGGTTGTGGCTTGAGCATGTTTCTCAGGCATTTGAGTGGTATTATCATGGCAGGTTTTCTTTTTTAGTGTAGGGAATAACAGGAATAGCAATCTGCTCCTGCACATGAAATCTTGTGAAGGAGAAAGGAAGAAGAAAATACTGAAGGTACATTGAATTGTTGGGTTTTTTTTTTCCTTCCTCCTTCTAAATGTGCATGTTTTTGCACTGATGTAGCCTATAAAAAAGCCTTGGGCGTGGTTTATAGGGAAGGTGGCCATCGCAGTCCTGCTTATGGCATCATACTCTGGCAAGTCTTCGGGAACTGTAAACTCCTACAAGTTCCTTTGGGAACTCTGTAAACTCCTACTCTGCATGTTTAAATTTCTTCAGAGGGGATGATACTGGCTCTCAATCAGACGCTGGTGTAACGGAAAAGAGCCCATATTGCCAGATGTGGCAGAGATCAGGAATTCAAGGACTTGGCATAGAAACGTCGGCTTGGGAATATCCAGAAATGCTTAACAACGAAGTTGCTCTGCCTGGAGGAGGACTTCCAGCAGGATTCCTGTAACGAGTGCAGTACTGCTGGGATCTGGAGTGGACCTGCCCCGCTTCACCTCTTTATCAGTGACCTGGAGGACATGGCAGAGCGTACTCTCAAGTTTGTGGATGACAGCAAGTTGGGGGGAGCAGCTAGTACATCCAGGGGCAGGGCTGCTGCTCAGAGGGACCTCAGCAAGCTGCAAGAGAGCATTGACAGGGAACTAGTGAAATTCAACGAGGACAGATGTAACATCATGCACGGGGAAGGGCTAACCCGTTGTAATGATACAGGCTGGGGAGAAGCTCTGCTGAGAAGGACGTGGGTGCCCTGGCAGACAGCAAGCTCAACACGAGGCAGCAACAAAGGCTAACTGCCTCCTGCGATGTATTAAGAGGAGCATAGTCAGTATACATAGAAGAAAGTGATCTATCTCCCTTTACTCAGCTCTCATTAGACTGTATCTGGAATAACATGTACCCGGTTTTGGCCCCCCCAGTACAAAGAAGGCATGCATTGGAGCAAGTCCAGCGGCAGGTCCCCAGCCTGGCCAGGGAGCTGGAGCACTTCACTTTGAGGATAGGCTTTGGGGGACCTGATAGCAGCCCCCCAGTACCTAGAGGAGGAGGTTATGGAGAAGACTGGCATGGGCTCTTTCCAGCAGGGTGAGAGACAACTATCCTATGAAGTTGGGGTTTTTTGCCCTGCTAGTACGAGATACGTTAAGAAGCTAAATATTCTGGAGAACAAAAGCTATGAGACATATAGACAGAGGGGAAATAGAGAAGGAGGGTATAAGAGGCATTTAATTTTTGTGTAAGTGAGCAAAAGAGCTGACAACCTCAATGTATAGAAGAAGTGGGATTTTCTAGGTGGCTGCTCATGGCATAACTTGTCCCAGATTGGAGGCTCATTTTTCAGAAAATATTGAAAAGATTGGATTTTTAGTTCCACATTTTTTTGAGCAGTTTCATGAAACCTTATAGCATCAGCTTTCCATCAGAAATTATAAGAATTATATTTTATTATTATTGACTGCTGTAGAAATGTTCGTAAAGTTGAAAGATATTGGAAAAAAGTCCTGATAACCTTTTTTTTTTTTCCCCTCTTAAGAATTCAGAAAGAACTTGCAGAAATTACATTAGACCCTCCTCCAAACTGTAGGTAAGTTCACCTGGATTTTATTAATTTGGAATATGGAAATGGAATATATGGAATTACGGAAATTGCATAGGGGACTGGAGTAAATTTTAGCTATTCATTTGTGTGATCACTTCGTAATTTTGGAATAAAAGCCCATAGATAATGTGTTTGCCTACATACAAGTAATCGATATGACATACTTCCTGGTAACAAAAGTCATGGTAAAAACTGATGAACCCTATGATGTGTTAAGAGATACAGGGTAAAAATCAAATCACCCTTAACTTGAGTTATTAAATCAATAGCATTTTGTTTGATTCTGTAAAATGTAATCTTGGTGGCAGTTGCTGGTATGTTTGATTCCTTTTTCTTGCAAATTGTTAACACACTGTGAATATAATGGAGAAGGAAAAATGTTATAGGCACAAACTATTATTCATCTTCCGACTGTGTTTCTGGTGATCAATTATGATATTCAGGGGAAACTTCCTGCAATAGAGTGTATCATCGCATAGGCTTTCTAATAATGACTTTGCACTTGTTTGTTTTGGTTTTTTTGTCAGGTACATTTACTTTCGGTGTGTTTAAAATTGGCTTTGAAATGAGTAATGAGGTAGGCCTAGAAACCCTCGCTGCCTGGTGGCCAGGGCGGTATACAGTTGTTTTCAGGTGGCTGTCTGGGGCTTCTTATCTGTCAGCTTGACATATGGTCAGTGTTGGAGCTGGGCCAGGGCTGCGTAGTGCTGCTTAAAGGAGCCTCTGCCACTGCACCTCTCGCAGTGAGAGGTCAGGCTCGGTGCAGAAGAATAGCTTCCATCCAGTCCTGCCAACCCATTTCAACTGATGTGGTTAGTAGGATTCATTCTATTAGTGCAGTAAAAAGAAAGATTGATAGAAATGGCTGATTGCATGCAGCTTTTATAATGAATCCCAGTACATTTCAGTATCGAATTAACTAAGCAACTGGTAGTAAAAATGACAGTCAGCTTTATTGTTTTGGTCTCTTGACAAACGTATGTGTGAGAAAATATTCTAACAAGATTTGATGTGGTTGTACTGGATCTCAAGATGTAAGTCAAGTGGCTATGTACTAAAGCGCTGCGTAGTGAAGTAGCCTTGCAATAATAGTGTTCAAAGAGTATTTCAGTCAATTAGGATGAACAATTCTTTGCTAGATAAAACATTTTAATAGCTAAGCTGTTCTGTCATACTTACGACTGGGTGCGAGTCTTCAATCACATCAAAGCTGTTTCGTATGGCAGATTTTACTTAGGTGTTGATGACTGATGCCTATTAGTGGATTGATTTGCTGAGATGAATATAAAACTTCAGTCTGTTGTAGAAGAATGCATGAGTCTTTGAACTGAGTCTAAAAGGCTTATACTTTTTACAGCAGTGTCATTTGTTCTAGTTTTCTGAATCCTTTGTAACAAAGCAGTTGTTTTAGTATACAAGATACTGTTAATTTGATTTTCTTTTGCTAGCCAGTGTAAAGTGAGCATTGGCTGTCTTATTGGAAGGCCCTTTGTTGACTTGCAATTTTAAAAAAAAGTGAGCTGGAGATTTCCTGCTTTTTTTAATTATTTACACTAATGATAAAATAGCAATAAAGTGCACTGCATGATGCTGTTTTGCAAAATCAAAAAATTACATTAACTTCGTGTGTCTGCTGCTTTAACACAGTTCTTAAGATGCAGAATTATTTCATGTTGTGATCTTGATAGATAACCATTAGTAACTTTACTATTAGAAAATATGTTTTTATAGTCAATACGGAATCACTTCATTTAGTTTTATGCTCTGTTGACATAGTCTAAACAGTGTTTTCATTTGAACTTCATCTATTTTCTATTATAGTTAAACATTACAAAATAAATACATCAGCCAGACATGATTCTTCAGCATAATGAAGAAAGCCAAGCTATACTACAGCATATCTTACCCTAAAGTATTGATATGTCCTTTCTTGGTTTTAGTGAAATTTAGACCATTGTTATAAGAGGTGTTAGATTTTCTATTAAAAAGACATATTTCATAAAGATAAGTTCCTTACAGATATAGGCTACTTGAAATGGTTGTGATTCCAGCTTAGCTTCACTATGTGTGCTCTTTTATATAAAAAATAAATCATGTATGGGCAGTAGGAATGTAATAAATCTCAAAACTAACCATCACAGAAGATGTGAAGGAAAGCTGTATTATTCAAGAATACTCTCTAAGTAGTTATTTAGGAAGTTCTGATAGGTAGGTTATTGAGCTGAATTGGAACTTGGGTGGAATATTGCAAGATGTGTTGCAAGACTTTCTGTTAACTACAGCAGGCCAAAGCTTCAGGTTTGTCTCATTCAGGAAAAAACCCCAAATGGAACTGTATCTGTAGTACAGTAGCATCCCTTAATGGCATGCTAGGCTACACAGTCAGTACAAGCTCCAAGGGAGTTGCAGCTTCTACTTCTGCAGCAGCTGCAATCTTAACGCTTCCCCCGCCTCATCCCCACTAAGAGAATAGGCTGTATAATCTTCTTATTTGTCTGGAAGACAAAAAAAGTCTTGCTCACACATGTGCCTTGTAATTGGCAGATTATCACTGCTGCGACTTGCAGCATCTTTCCAAAACTGTAGAAAGCTGTGGATTTCAGAGTTCCTAAAAAAATCTGTCATGTTTGGCTTTAGAAGATTTAATGTTATAAGAAATCAGAGTTGCCTGCCTCCCTAGGTATTCATACTCTGTAGTTTGGGTTCTGGGCAATGGAAAGAGTCCTTTTGACTCCACAAACTTGGGATCATTCCTCAGGACTGAGATGTATAATGTTCTAAGTGTCAAAAAGTCAATCTGGGGGGCATGTGGGAGTTGAGCAGTGTAATCATTGCTATTTTTAGAGGAAGGCATGTCATAAAAAAAGCCTGTTATACTTCACATTTAACAGAAAGAACTGCATAGGTTTTGGTGTGTGCTGTGTCTTCCCCCTCCCCCCCCCCCGCCCCTTTACTTTTGTATAGAGCTGAATTTACTGTCCAAGAGAGTCCTGAATGCTAAGCAGGTACATTTGTATTTTAAGTCTGCAGCGCTGTGAAATTTTAGTTTGTCAGGAGACAGTATACCTAAATTGTAGACATTTGCCACTCTTCTCTTTTTTCCCCTCCTCATTGAAATACCAAAGTTCGATTGCGAGAAATATTGCACAATACTACAGCTTTGAGTAGTGCAGAGTTTACCTTTTCTCATGGGTGATAAAAACCTCATCTTTAAGTATCATTTTCATATGTTGCCTTGCTGGAAGAGGGTAATAGTTGGGAATTCTTGTAGCTAAAATGATGCCTTTTCAAATTTTCCCATATTTTGAACTGCACCTTCTCCAAGACAATAGATTTCATAGAGTACAACTTCTATTGTCAGTGTTGTATACTATTTCCCTTCTCACTGGCAAGAGAACAGCATCTCTGTGGCAACTTATACCAATTGCTTACATGGGAAAAAAATATTTGGAAAGTATTTAATGTATTTTTAGCTTCTTTCAATGTGAATTTAGCAGCTGGAAACAAGGAGAGCCAGCACAAAGCGAATAGCAGCTCTCTGTGGACACCGCTTGGAGCAACTGCTTAAAATTTTCCTATTAAGTCACTGTTGTTACCTATCTTCTTCTTCATGTTTTCTTTTGATGTTCTGTAGCATATTTGTCACCATTCTTCTCTTTTCTGTGTATTTACTGCAATTCCTTTTATGTGTTATACATTTTGTTTCTTTTTCCTTGTAGCAATATGGGTGATGCTTGAGGCTCAGAAATACACTTTAAAGGGCTGTGCAGCTTAGTGGGCAAATTGACTGGTTCTTGTTCCAAAACAATCCATTTAAAACCCTGCATGTAGTCTTATCTCTTCTATTAGTTTGGAATCACTACATTGATTCCTTGCTTCTTATACTATCTGCAAAATTGATAAACAACCAACATACCTGATCCTAGTATTTTGCTTGTGAAAGGTAATTACACTGAAAAGACTTAAAACCGGTTCTCTTTAGGGTGATGTAGAGAAGAGCCAAGTGGAATGGCAAATTATTCAGCTTGGCTTGGGGAGAGAGGTCAGCGTGCCTCATGGATGCCTCTTGCGCTATTAACGACTGTATGGAGCCCGACATTCCTGTTCAATATTGCTCTGACTCTGTTTTTGCTGAAATGGTGAGGCCAGAATCTTCACAACTCTAAGGGATTATGTGAATTCCATCAATTTAAGTTATTGTTCTCAGAGCCATTTGTTTAAACTCTTGCCTAGTGCTACTTTAAAGCTAAGAAGATGGCACAAGTGTCAGGAGCAGAAAACAAATGTTAGCACAATTTCATAGGAAGACTGGGAGGAAGAAGATGGTCAGCCTTGCTCTAGGATGCAGAGCGATGGAAGTGTAGGGACCTAGAGCAGCAGCTGCAGCAAGTATTTATCGTGCTGCCCTGGTGTACTCGAGTCGCCTTCCTTCCCTCTCACTTGAGGAACTTGTTAAGGAGTCTTCCCCTCTTCCCTGTGTGTGTGCACACACACAAGCACAGGAACGCTCACATAGCTTTCCGATGTGAGCAAGGAGATGCATTGCCATTTTTTAGATCATATGCTCACAGCATCAGTTTGACTTGGGAGTGGGGGGGGCTGAATAATTTGGCTATGTATGTTTCCTTAAAATATTTGAATAAATGTGAAAATATTTGGAGAGAGCAGAGCAATGCCTTCTCCAAATGCAAAAACAATTCCTCTTGGGAGCTGGAAGGATTCTGTTTTTAAAGCAATTTGTTCAACTTAAATTTGCTTATCTTTTGGTTAATCTCCTTTAGTTTGCACAGAGAATTTACATAATGATTTTGGTAGCATTAAGCGCTTGCTCAGTAACACTGCATCCTCTTAGGTAGTGTCCACTACCTATTTCACTGCCTTTATATGCTTGTTGAGTTCTTTTTGCCCTTGTGCAGAACACACAGGCTGCTTCAGTGAGGTGCTTCCTTGACCTGAAACCAAAGAAGAAACTTCAAGGCAGCATAGGCACAGAACAGTGTGTCTTTATTTGCTGGTTCCTTTATAAAACTCTGGAAGCACAAAGGGTGATCGGCATCATACTCATGGTTGTTGTATCACTTAGGAGTATAGGTGTATAGTGGCTCCTCTGGCTAAAGAAGGGCTTAATCCTATTTCTTCTGATAGGGATTTCACCAAAGGAGGACCTAGGCACAAAATTCAATTGGAAAAAAATCCCCAAGGTCTAGCAGCTTATATTTTTATTTTAAAAGGAACTGTGATCAGTGATTTTGATTGCTTGAGTTAGGGATGCATCAATCTGTTGCCATAGGCACATGACTGCAATGCATGCGATGCTAATGTGTGAGCGGGATGAAAATCGGAATAAGGAATGCTTTCTTTGAACGTTTTTCCTCACAAACATTTCCAGCCTCCTTGGTATGAATCTGGGCTCTATTCCCATTACATTATGTTACCCATGGAGTTTACCTTCTGCCTGTATAGGCTTCCTTTGATCTGCTGCTAGTTTTCTATAACCTTCTAGAGAAAATGTGACACAGAAAATTGTATAGAACTTTGCCTGGCTAGGCCTTGTTAAGAATTTACAGCAAACAGCAAAACTTAATCAAAAAGATATGCATAGAAGCGGTTGATATTAATGTGCAGAATCCTGTTGTTTTTAAATCTATGATGTATCAATATTCGAGGATAAGAATGAATGTCAAATGTATTTGAGTGTTCATTGCAAATGCTTTATTTTTAAATTTTGATTCCCTTTCTGCTTGAAAAGCAGCAAGAAACATGTCCCAAAAACATGCAAGTTAACGATCGCACTGGGATTATATTTCATAATAGCAACTATGCTATATTTTATCACTTGAGTTAGCTTGCCTGTTTTTTATAACTGGTGGGTTTTTTAGATTTATTAGCTTGGTACCCTGAAGTACCTCAGATGAAGTGTCAGGTTACTTTTTAATGTCTAATCTTTTAATTCCTTCTGCTATTTTCTTTTAAGACAGTGCAGGACGGTGTCACCTGTGCTTTAAGGTCTGAAGCATGTAACTGTACTAGAACATATTTTTTTTTAAAATATCTGTTCATTTTCATTGTAAAAGTGACCTTCCAATGTCATATTGTTCACAAAGCATCTGTTTTTAAAAAATAACACACAGATATTTCTTTTCATGGGTCTTCCATGTGTCAAGATGCAGTGTACGTGGTAGGCCATCTAAAATATAGCTGATGTTTCTTTAGTGATATGATATCTTTGAAAATGTATGTTTGATATGAAAGATTATTATGAAAGCACTGAGCTATTTTTTATTATTATTGAATAAACTGAATTCTGAATATCTACTTGATTCCATTTCTGCTTGTGGTCGTGGGATGATTTTAGGATTGATTAGATGCAGCAGTCAAAAGCTTCAAGTTGTATTGCAGGCTGTGGTGGCTAGAAACCTTAGCAACTTTCATGAAGATGGGGGCGGGGGGGGGGGGGCAGTAAAGGGAGCCTGGCACTGGCTGCTTGCCAGGACTAGCAACTTCACTCACTGATGAAGTAAGGAACTGGCTGACAACACCCATTAATACCTCCCAGCATAACAATACCTCCCCATGATTTCTGCCAGTTCTCCCAGTTTTTGAATGATGACAACTCCTCTCCCAGGTGGAGAAGAAAAGAGAAAATAGTATTAGAGAAGAATAAGAGTACTTCAGCAAGCACTCTGTGAGTGCAGATTTGGAAGGTCAGGGGGATGCCAGAGCACGTCCCATGGGACAGCTGAAGCAGGGAAATGAGTGGAGATGGGGACATAAGGAGGAGTCCTGACGATCACACATTCCTTGAAGCAGGAAAGGGCAGAAAAGTGCCCCAAAAGGAGCCTGTACAGGACATGGAAGGGATCATTGATATTTGCAATGTGCTTAGTGCTAAGATTAGTAAAGCTCTAGTTTAAATTGCAAGTGTGGGCAAGGTAGAGTGGAGGACTGTAACAAGGGTAAAAAGAAACACTTTGATGCTTTTAGTGTGGGGAATTCTGAACAGATAAATTTTCTTCCAGTGGTTTCATTGAGTTGCGGCTGTTCTTTGTAAGTCGGTCTCCTAGGAAGTACAAGGGCAATCCACAATGCTTTCAGCTCCAGAATTTTTAGGACTACCTTCCATAGACATTTATTTTGCCCTCATCTACATAGCTAAACAAAGCTGGTTTGTTTTTTTTTTCCCTTGTGAGCCTGAATTTGGTTTATAACATAAAACTGATATTATGTATGCATGTTTTGGTAATCTCCTCAGTACAGCCCTCATAAAACACCAAAAAAACCTTTCCCCCACCAAACCCTAAAATAAGTGTGTTAAATAAACAGTCATTGCTTGCCAGTGGGGGAAACAAAACCACGTTGGCTGAGACTTCGCATCATTGTTGGGAGACTTTGCAAAGAAATATCTAAATGTGTAGCTTTTAAATTTAGTTAGCTAGTTCTGTGGGGGTTTTGTCCTATTTTTTTTTCTAAATGTAGACTAATGTCTTGTATAAAAACTACATAAGGATCAATTTCTTTACAGAAATTTGATAGAGCAGAGTTATTTGAAAGTGTGACTGTAGTAGGTACTATTGCATTGAACAAGCAATCACTGCCATTTCATGATAATCATGTAAGAAACATGCTTTTATTAGCAACTCATTACCCTTTAGTAAATTATTCATTATTGAATAAAAGGGGGAAATGGAGGGTACTTTGTCTGTTGGTTGGGACTGACAGCATTACTGATAATGAAGTATTTGTTTCCTTAAATAAATGGCACAATCTCAGAAGTGCCTAATGCTGTTGTCTTCAGTACATCCATATTTGATCATAATTTGAACTCTGATCGTCTATGTAATACTTACAAATTATTTCCTTTTTAAGAAAATTTTTAAAAAGTGTCTGATGAATTCATGTTATTTCCTGAATGCCATTGTGTACCTCTTATTCCTTCCATAGAAAAAACCAGTGTTTTCCTCTCTCCTTGGAAATCTATTAAAAAAAAAAAAATCTTTCTCAGTTCCAATACCACAATTCTATAGCTTTTTAACAGCTGTTAACTTATGCACTTTTTGGGGAGGGTTTTTGGTGTTGCTGGTTTTGTTTTGGATTTACATAGGCATGACAGTCTAAGGCAATGCTGTAATTTATCTTTTATTCTTGGTATACGCAGAATGTGTACAGATTTACAGTTAATAGTCTGAGTTTAATGAAATTGTTTTCCAAAATCTCCTGGCAGAAAAGCTGCAGTTTAAGACAAAAAAGTTACGAACTAATAACAGAGCATGCTTTACAGTTTTTCAGAAACAAACTATGAAATTGATCTGGGTGCTGTTTTCTTGGTGTGCAATAAAACTTATTTATGCTGTAGTTACACATTTGCAGCTTTGTTACAAGCTTTCTGGGGTATCTAATTGGCTGCAGCTTTGAATCATATCGTAACACATGCCAAATGTTGCTAATTACAATTAAGATATCTACTTGAAATAATCTTTGTTTTCATTTTCTCTGACAATTTATTTTTTCCCTTATTTACATGCCTTTAATTTTTCATTTTAACAGTTCTTGCAGCACTTTAATTTATTTTTGTTTCAAAGCTGTGGAATTGGATTAAACAGGGTTTTTTAAACACTTCCATGTTGCTTGGAAAGAAGCCAGTTACTGTGTATGGGCTTAATAGAAACCATGCTTAGCAGTGCCTCACATATGGCAGCTCGTGTTTGTGTGGTAAGGCATTATGTATTTTAAATATTACCTTTTATACGATAGTCAAATTTATGCCAGAATCTGAAGTTTCCTCTGATTAATGTTAACAAAAATAGCAGAGAGCCAACTGTTTCTGTTTTTTAGGGAGAAATATGTAATTAAATACATAATTTACTGTCTGCTCTCCACAAAAGCCATATTTATGTGGCCTTTATTAACTTGAGATGCATACTGTGCTTAGAGAAGGCTATAGGTGAGTGATAATATGCTTTCTTGACACTTCTAGCCTTTTAATGTTGTAAATATTGTAGAGGCCATGATGGTGACTCTGTATCTAAGACTGTAATATAAGGGTTTGCACTTAGTTTAGGAGATGGAGTTATTTTTCAAGAATAAGCAGTACACAGTTACAGCAATTACTCTTTGAGTAACACTTGACACAGCTGACAACTTAAAGCTTAAATTTCTCAAGGTTTTTTTCTGGTTTGGGTGTTGTTTGTTTTTTATTTTGGTTTTTTTTTTTATTTAAAACTTAGTATAACCTTTATGAAATTTGGAGCTTAGTATAGCCTTTATGAAATTTAGAGCTTTTGAAGGCATTTGTTCTGTATTGTCTGGCTGTAGACAGTCTTTTTGTATAAATTCAGTAGTGACTCTTCATAATGAAATTTCTTTATCAGAAAATAATATTGTTGTTCAGTAGAGAAATAGTGAATAATTTCATTCTTTCAAAACGATTGCCTCATTTTTAGTGCAGGATGGTTTTTGAGGGCGGAGGGCTTTTTATTTCTGCAAGATTAGCTGATGATCGATTTATGGGAAGTATTGACAGTAATCACCGCTAAAAATATACATCATAAATCTAACAGAGATTATTATCCTTCTTATTATAACTTCAAAACTGTCAAAGGAAATTCTTTTCTTTCTATGACACCAGTGCAGTATCTTCTGCATCAGTCATAATAATATGGGTAATGTATAGAAACCTGTAGTAACAAATTGGATTTATTTTACATTTTAAGGTGTTCTAATTCTAAAATGGCAAATAAGTGTTTTATTACACTAATTTATGATTAGTCTGTTTACATATAAGAAGGCAGTATAAAAGAATTTATACTTCAGAGCTAAATAGGTTGGGGTTTTTTTTTTCCTAAGATAATTACAGTATGCTTAGAATAAATATATGGTGTCAACTGTAAGGTCATTTTACCAAAGATGTGATCCAGAGAATTTAAAAATGCTGTACAGTCTCACTATTTGGTATCTTAGGTAGCCTAAATAGGATAAATATGTGTATTACCTATAAAATTAGGCATGTTATAACCCTTCAAAAGAGGATGGATGGAATGGAATGCATTTAATTTTCAGGTAAGTCTATGATTGAAAAATTAGATATCTGCCTAGCATGCAATTTCAGATTTGTTAATATAAATAATTGATTGCTAAGCTCATAGCTGTGGCATTTAAGGTTGAAAAGCAGGGATAAAAAATAGTTTCAAATTTGGGACTTGCAGCCAGGGTGGGTTCACAGGAAAACCAGTCTCAGAACCGCTATGGTAAATGCAGTGCTAGCTTTTGCAGTAACATAAAGTAATTGTGGATGGGATCCGTTAAATGTTCTGGGTTAAACTGGAGTTTAACTGCTTGGCTGGAGTTAACTGGGCTTGAATGTTGCACAGGAATTTTGACTGAGTATCTAGCATGAAAACGGACCATTCCCGTTATTTCAGATTTTGTTGGACAGCTTGAAAAGAAGGGCATTCTTGACTGGACTTCTTACGGAAGAGCGTCTGGCTTTTGATTGCTGGATAAGCGTTAGCCTTGATCCAGGTTATATTGGAGTAAATTCTTTTTTCTGCAGCCGGCATCATAGGAGACACTTGGGCTTGCTCATTCAAAATACTTTGTAGGAGTGCACTTCTCGGCACAGTACCTCTCCCATCCCGAAGGACTGATTTTGCTGGCTGGGTCAGAAACACAGGCATGGCTTCTTGTATCTCCTGTATACAGCCTGCCACATTGCCTGCCAAAAAAAGTCCTCTGGAAATCACTTTGTGACTAGGGTACAAAGAGCAGGTTCTTTGTGTTGCCTCTCCCTTTCCTGAGGTACTTGTGTAAGATCTGCCATAGTTTGGCTCAGAAAATAGCCAGCTCTAATGGGGGGAAAACCCCAACACCCAATTTCCCCCCCCCCCCATTAGCTGTTTGCTTATTTGTGTTCTGTTATAGATAAAATAAGACCTGTCGATCTATAAAAATATTTCTAAAAGAGGGCTTGCTTCGCTGCCATGTCTTATTCACAGCAATGTCCTGTTGGTAGCAGCAAGAACAGTAAAACACTTTGACACACAGTGTGCACATTACAAAAATGAAGTGTCATATCAAAAATGGCTGTAAACATTTTCACAGTCACTTGTCATTGCACGTTTGAAGGTGGGAAATTTTTAGAGAAGATGACTCAATTTGCTTCCTTCCCTGCATATCTGGGCTGCCTAGAAGGGAAGAAGCATCTACTTAATACGGCATTTCAATGGGCTGTTGTGGGCACAACTACTATAATCCTGGTTGTCTGAGTATGTTCCTCAACAGTCTATCAACGCAGCGATTAGGCATCAATGCAAGAGGACTATTTTGAATTTTGATCCAGCATTAACTGAATTATAGTTTTGGGGGTTTTGTTGTGATTTTGTTTTTTTTTAACTTGTAAACTGTAGTCTTCAAAGAATAAGATCAGGTGATCACAAGTGTCATTGGGATGGGGAACTGTCCAGCTGATAGGCACCACATAATCAACTCAAAAATCTCATTTGAGTCTGGAATTACTATAGTGAAAATCAGATTTAAGTTCATGATTCAAGTATAATGACCTCCTGCATTGCAAACCTCCCTGAGAGACATTTAATTAATAATGTATATTAACTGTGAGTGTTTTGGCATGTATGTGTGGCATACATTTTCAGGTAGCCACAAATACAGCCTCAAAAGCCCACAACGTGGTGGCTGTAGGGTGACGCATTATTAAGATGTTCTGCAGCAACCTGCTTTGCTCCTTACTGAATACAAATAGCTGAGGGATGACAGCTATCTTGGTTTCAGTAGAATCTTTATGATTTATATGATAATGATAATTTTATTCTGCTGCCAGTACAGAGCACTTTGCAGACTGATATCAAGGTTAATTGTCACTTTGAGAAGAAGCGAAGCACAGTCTGCCAACCTGATGCTTTGCTCAGCTGAGAAAGATAATTGTTATTCAAGTAGTATTTAAATGAGCCCAAATGCTGATAAATATACAACCAAAATATTTTATTTTTTTCTCTCATGTTCATTCACTGTGCTAGAGAATGAGGTCATCACTGTGTGTAAATATCACTAATGGACGCTGTAGTAAAAACATGCTGAGTATTTACAGAACTTACAAGGAGTGGGTTTCCCCCCGTGTGGGCTGTGGGGAAATACTTTAAGCTTGAGTTCCTCTTGTCAACACATCCTAATTCTTTTATGTCTGTGGTTGCTTTTAGCAGTTGTTCTGTTACCTTATGTATGACTCCTTATGCGCTATGACCTGACCTTACTGACTCATCTGAGAGGTTTACAGTTTGTATTATGCCTTGCAAGTTTTTAGGGTTACTCCATGCTCCACATATCTCACATTGATTCTAAAGATAACTTACATTTTTTCCTCTAGATTTGGAGAATTGTAAGCAGCCCTGTGGCCAGAGAAATAATGCAGAAACATGAAAATATGACTATAAATTGCCAGGTTGGGTTTTCTTAGTAGCTGCACAACTTTTTAAGAGAGCTGGTCAGCTGTATGCAACAGTGTAGTCCTATATCCCAGAGAGCCATGAGGCTGTCCCAAAATCTGGGACTGGCTTTGTTCAATTTACATAACCTCTTTCACCTTAGGGTCTTCAAAATTAAGGCTTTGCTGTATAGCTTTCCCTCTTTTTGAAATATTTTAATTGAATAGAATGCATGTGCTTTGTTCCACCTGCTGCTAGCCTGGAGGATTTTTTTTTTCCCCCCTGTGCTATTTAAAAATTATGAGCTGCAGGGGTGTCCTAGCCTTGAGAATTTTTAATTTATTTTGGTGCAGCAGTAGCTTTATCTTGATACTTGTACTGCTGTTCTTTTCCGCACTGCCGAACTGACTTTTTCCTGATTCTCCTGAAAACTTCTGGTTTATGTTTAGTGATTTATTTGTTGCTAATATTTCAGTAAAGTGGGTTCTGTTTGTTTAGGGTTTTTTATTATTTAGAATGTTAATTTGATGCAATTTTGGGGCTAAATTAATAACTGGTGTAACTCTACTAGACAGACTACACTGTAAATAGGAAAAAAAAATTGCACAAAGCACAGTAAAATGATAGGATAGTTACTTTTAAGACTTCAGGAAGTAAAGATAAAATAAACTTACCTTAGTGGTTTATGTAGAGGGAATGATTTTTGCCATGACCATCCATAAATTCCTGGCAAAGGTGTTTGCATATTATTACTTTGTAGGAGGACAGTTCATTACTTACTGGTAAGAGACCACTTACTTGTTAATTTAATTCTGTTATTTAATATGCATTATAGTCCTGTGGCTGAGAAGCATAAATTCTTAAATGGATTGTTTCACTCCTAAACAGTTCCATACGTTTTTGTAACATTTTTAGATTCTGTATTGCTTAGTAGCTTTCCACATGACTAATGAAGATTTTAACAAACAAAATGGAAAAGGGCCAACTTGTAATTGTTAGTGCAGTAGCATAATCAGGCATACACGGTTTGTTTGTTATAGCTCAGCAATAGAACAATGTTTCAAAGAGAAAACACGCGGAGATGATTAGTAAGTACCACAGTGATGTGAGACTGTCCAACTACAGAAGCAGTCTAGCTGGGTTATTCATATAAATACTTAAGGGGCACTGATAATGTCTAATTTTAGTAGCCATTTACATTGAGTTACTAAGAATTAAAATGAAAGGGTTTTTTGCTTGGATAAATGGATGTTTTGTAGAAGTGTAGCACATGCTATATGTTGTACAAACTACCAAACCGATTACAGCTTACTTTATGCAAATATGAGAAGGTGAAAAATATCTGGCAGGAAGACAGTTACTTTTAAAGAATAAAATGTTTATCAGATGTATATCAAAGATAAGTAACTTCAGGATTTGTATTGTAGCAATTACAAAGGCTGCCAAATGAGCATCCTTTCTGACAGTGTATTGATTGAACTAAAGAAATGGAATCAGAAATAGCAATGCAGTGTGATAAGTAATGAAGGGAAGACTCAATTGCATAATAGTTGTTTTTACTGCTTTTCAGTCTATTTTGCTGAATTTGTTGGAAGCAAGCTTTAAAACAAAACAAAACAAAAACCCAAAACACAAGCAGGAAGAAAAAAACAAAACAAAACCCCAAACTATTACTGAGTTTATGCAAGAATCCGAATGTATTTGATTCATAAAACTGTGCTGTTGCTTGGTCAGTTGAATAAATATTAACCTTCTTGTATTTCAGTTCAGAATTTTAATTCTCCCTAACTGTTTCAGATATCATTCTGTGTCTTTCTGTGGCATGTTTGAAAGTAGCATTCCACTGTGAGTTATTCGTGGCTTCATCTAGGTCCTAGAAAGTGGTCATTCTCTTGAGAATTCGGTATCAAATATAGAATGCTTGTATAGTGAATAGAAAAAGGTATATTTGCTGTTATCTGTGGAGAGACAATATATTAGTGTCTGTTTTTCAAGAGTAAATGCCATTCAATCCTAAAATTTCCATTGAGCTTACAGATTAATTTTGCTCACCATTTCACTCACCCTTTAGCAAAACAATTGGCTTGCAAGCCTCATGCTGTTTTCTTCCAGCTTCTGCTACGTGTTCTTTCATCCCCTTGTACAGTGCCTTGAATCAGCTTTATCTAAATATGCAGGCTATGAAAGCTGATGAATTGGTTGAATTAGTTTTAAACTGATTTTAATTAAAAAGTGTCCAGATAGATTTTTGAAATCTTTAGTTTCTGTCTTATTTAGGGTTATATTAAGGCTATTGATTTTAAACTGAATCAATGTAAACCTTGTTTCTAAATGTTCCTGTAGTTTTTTGACTGGTTTAGCTAGAAATAGTCTTAAGTCATGTGTTTTTCTTGAACAGTGCCAGTTTATGCATAGGCAAGCCTTCAGCTAGGTGTCCATTTTGCTTCTTTCTTCATTAATTCTTTCTGAAGAAAAACCAGAAAGTCCAGGAACTAAGTAGTGTGTTGGAGAAATGTCAACTAACCATAGCTAACTTCTTCACCTTTACAAATTTTATTGGTTTCTATGATTCTATTTGACAGGAGCCTTATTTTAACACAAAAGATACTTTTTGGAGGGAAGGTCAACATATGTTGTACAACATCATTTTTAATGGCATCTGCTGTACAATTTCCATTAAAATGAAATTCTATAGAGAAGAGAAGGCTCAGGGGGATCTCATTGAAGTGTATGAATACTTAAAGCGTGTAAAGAAGATGGAGCCAGGCTCTTTTCAGTGGTGCCCAGTGACAGGACAAGAGATAGTGGGCATAAACTGCAACACAAGAGGCTCCACATCTGAACATCAGAGAACACTTTTTCACTGTGCGGGTGACCAAGCACTGGCACAGGTTGCCCAGGGTGGTTCTGGAGTCTCCGTCCTTGGAGATATTCAAACGCTGCCTGGACACGGTCCTGGGCAACTGGTTGTAGGTGGCCCTGCTTGAGCAAGGGGGTTGGACCAGATGACCTCCAGACGTCCCTGCCAACCTCAGCCGTTCTGTGATAATTACATTGTTTGGGTTTTTTCTTGTTGAAAAGCATGAATATTCCAGCGTTTTTGAGTTGACAGGTCATTAAAAAAACTAGGGTCAGGTTTGGGGTTTTTTTTTTGACTGAAACAATGAGGGTGAGATGGGGTTTAAAAATAGACTGTGCATGGTGGTTGGCTCGCATTCTGTGCGTTTAGCTTTACTCCATATATAAACATGTTCATTGCAAATTTTGCTTTTGTTGTACCTTAAGAAATCCTGTGCAGTGTTTCTTGTTACAGCTGAGTATAGCTTGTGTTTGCAGATAACTAAAGGATGAACTTAGAGAAGCCATGGAATGGATGTGCGAAACTTTTGCCCTTTTCGAATTGACTGTTAATTTTTTTGCCTGACATTTAAATTCACTGATTAAATCTTTGCAAATTTTGCAGAACTATTTTGTTTGAGCAACATGCAACTACTTTACTCACCTGGATTGTACTATTTTATATTTAGGTTTCTAATAAATGAAATTGGCCAACTGTTGTCTTGTAACAGCAAAGTTTAATGCTGTTAAGCGCTTTCGCTTGCTTGTTTCAATGAAGTATATATGCAGTCATGAAGAACTCTGTTCTTTATCCTGAACAATTTTTTTTTTTCCACACTTGAAAGTTACACTTGAAAGTTACTGGACTCCTTTGCATTTATTGCATTTCCTTTTGAATCAAAAACCAAGAGCCAGCCAGTTCCTTAAGGCTTTCTAAATCCATGTAGCTGAAATCCCTCTTAAACACGTAACCAGTTTCATATATACTCAGACACATCTTCCCCCGGGAAGAGATCAATCAACAACTAACCTCACAGGGATCCTGCAGAATTGCCAGCCCCCTGTTACCAGCAGTGGTGTGGCTCCTGGTCTGCATGACGGAGGATCCCTGTCTGCCCTAACACTCTCTTGCTGGCATGCCAGAATGGTAGTAAGTGGTTTAAAAAAACCCCACCCATATTACTCAAAATGTTCTTTTATATCAGAACAGTAAACATTCTAGTTTAGCTCAGCAAAAAAGGAGTAAATTATAAACTTTATTTGCCTTACAATGGCGTTCAATCAGCAAAAAAGTCCTTGTTGATGAGACATTGAGCATCTTGTATGTTAGATGAACTGGCATCGAATAAGCAAATAAAAAGTCTGGACCTGTACTGGCTCTGTACAGAGTCATGTCATGTGCCACTGTACTGAGTTTCTGAACATGATTCTTAAGAGGCAGGAGTGCCATTCCTGAGATGGCAAATAGAAGCATCTTTCACCAAAGATGAGGAAGAAGAAATGATCTGAGGGATGTGTGGAACACTACTGATTTTATAGGGAGAAATTCACCTTCTGTAAGGTTGGGAGACACTAATTTAGCATGCAGACTACATTAAAAAAACACACATATGCAATGATTTTTTCTTTGACAAATAATACGCATACATTCATTTGAAAGACTGTTTCAGATTAATATAATATACATGTGATTTGGGGTTGAAATTTATTTAAAAGTTCACAAAGTCTAAGAATAAAGTTTAAAAAATGATGGCCATGTATTTTTTTAAAAACAATGTTTCTTCTGTTTCAGCACTTTTTGTTTAAAAAAAAAAAAACCAAAACCAAACCAAACTCTAAATCTTTTAAAGGGTCCCTTTGAAGGGCTGCACATTAAGGCTAGGTATATTGATCAGTCTGGAATGCAGTGTTTGCATCATTTTGGTGTTCTTTTTTTTTTTTTTTTTTTCTTCCTTCAACTTAATTTAATCAAATAAAAACAAAAAATCAGTTGTTCCTTATAGTCCATTAACTTTATAAACCACTTGGATTTCATTTGTGGACAATTTGGTCCATTCTTGTTACTGCAAAGCTTTGGTTCTTTAATTTTCAAGGCTTAACAGTTAACGCTTGTGTCATGCTCCCAGTAATTTTATTATTAAAGTTGAAATCTTATTATTTAGTTACAGTTTAATGGAGAGCAGACAGAGTAACTTCAACATTATTTTATATAAGGGTAACACTGGGAGAGGAATGTGCTGTTGCTGACAGTCCAAGTATTCCTTAAAAGATATATTTTCCTGAGTTAACCCTGTCTAAAGAGCCACATGGTTCCTCATGTAAGAAGTAAAGATTCCTGAAAAAGCTTTTGAAAATAGCTTTTAAATTGCTATCCAATTTGAAGTAGCCGATCCAGAGGATAAATTTAACAAGAATACCTTTGCTGCCAATTTGTTCTTGTATAAACATTCATATTGTGAATAGTCATATGTTTAAGCAAGAACTCTATTTAGACCTTGTAGTTAGTGAACCTGTTCATCATTAAAAATGCCAGTGCGTGTGACATAGCAGTGGCCTTTTCATACCACAGGAACTGGAAGAAACTATATTAACCAAGTAATCTGGATAGGAGTTGAAATTAGGGGGAAAACTGAGGGTATTCATTGGGACTTCACTGGGTTCTATGAAAATGGCAAGAATTTATATCTAGATCAACCACTGAATTGTAGTTGCATTTAGACTGTAGATTGTCTGCAGCAGAATTTAGGAAAAATACTCCTTGTAATGGTAATTCCCCAAAATACCAATGACATTAAGACAAATGAAAAACACCTTGGGTACCCAAAGCTTGGAGCATCTTTCTTACTCTGATAGCTTCCGTTCTTTCTTCCGAAGTACTTGGAAAACTAGCTGTTTAATGTTTTTGGTAACAAGATGTCCATCCCTTGTGGTGTTTCATGGTTTATTGTAGCCACTTCAGTTACCTCCCTTTATTTGTTTATTTATGTTCTGCTACTTCTTGTTACAAGGGGAGGCAAGCCCTCTGGACTTGTCACTTAGGTCTATACAGGTAAAATGAACAATACCAGAGTGTGTTCTTGGACTATGAAACTCAGTTTTTAGTATTACTTAGTTATTAGAACAATCTGGCAAAGCTTTGGACAGCATCAACCAGTATGCTCCTGAACAAATCCTGAGCATGGCTAGGGAGAACGAAGGCTAAAAGACATTCCCATCCGGCAGTTGCATACTTTGAAGGGTGAGTATGGACACAGTCTGTTCTGTGCCAGCTGATCTTAGTGCCAGCAGACAGTCCTGGCATGTTTAATTTACTGTTATAGGCACAGTCTTTGTCTTATACACCACCACGAACAGAAACCGTGCGAATCTGGGCACATTTCCATGCTGAGGGCATATATATGAGGGGTTATATACAAATTGTCTGTTAGATTACTTCTAGGTTTCCCCTTTACTGTGGGGTGGTGTTGAAAGAGTGACTTTCATAGCTATGATTGGGCTGTATTTACTCAGAATGAGGGCCACCAGGTGATGCTGGGAAATACCTCGGGCCGTGGTTTTGCATAATTGTCTAGACAGGATGTTTTGGGAATGTAACCCACTCTTCTGAATGCAATGTTGTGTTAGTGTTTTGGTATTGCTATGCAGCAATAATATAGTTATTCATGTCTCCTAAAACATGAATGTAATGACACTGATATTAAAAGGTGATAGAAATTTCATGAAAATTGTGTGCGAATTAAAAAGGATCCCATGTGCCGAAGGGGAACAAGGCAACTGCATGCCTGGCTTGTACCGAAAGATCAGAAGTTTGGCGTGTGAGTCCAGCTGACTGCCAAGAAATATCACCCATACCCCATTTCATTATTTGGGGCTGTTGGCATTGATGATGGTCACTATTGCTGACCTTGCGATGTGGGAAGACTATTTCAAGGCTGTCAGTTCAGGTATGCCTCTGTTGACTTTTCAGATTATGTCAAAAGGTGATATGAGGGAGGGAAAAAAAAAGAGTATTGCTATCACACTTTCAGCTTTTGTTGGCCAGAAATATAAGACTTCAATTTGCAATGGCAGAAGATTATGCTTTTGCAAGTTAACTTCTCAGATGTAAAAAGTCTGAGAAGAGCTTCCATCCTCTCCCAAAGCAGAGCAGTTGTTAACCTGGTCAAAAGTTACCAAAATGTGCATTCTAATTCTTTAAATGGCTGCTCAGTGACTTTTTACATGGGAGTATAATTGATGGTGTCAGTTTTAATAAATAATTCAGTAGTTCTTTCTCTTTGATTGTATAGCAGGATTTGTGGATAATAGAGGTCTGAGGACTAAGTGTGACTGATGAGAATGGATGGCATATTGCTATCAATCTTGTCACTTTTTACCATGTGTAAAAATTGAATTTGAGTTATTGACCATCCCACAGTATATTTGTCCTCTCGCTGTGTGTGAACCAAAAACATGCTTAGAAGGTAATTATTAAACTTTGTGTGCCTGAAATAACCAATGCAAGTTACATAGCTCCAGTGTTGGCTTTACTGATTTTATTTATTTATTTATTTACTACATGGAGAGTGTGAAACTCACTTGTTTAATTCTAAATTTAATTTTCTTGTAGTTTAGCTTTAAAAGAAATTTACACTTGTATTTACTGTTCTGAAGTCAAACTGTATTTGATCATTTCGTGTGGTGAAAAAGAGATTATTTGACTCTAATAATTATGATGAATGCTTTGTAGTAAAATGACATGGTCAATAAATTAAGATGTTATAATAGCATTTATTCTTCCGTGTGTCTTTGCTTGACATAAGAATAAATATCTTTGGCTAAATTTGGCTGATTCTGCCTAACTACCATTTTTTTTTCTTTCTCTCTTTTTTGCCTCAGTTGTAATTCATGATTCATCAGTTTGGAGTCTTTTCCACTCTCTATTCATCTTCAGTGTTAATAGGAATTCTGATTGACTCTGCTTGATTCCTAGACATACCTTTGTGTATGGTGATGTCCAGCAATCAAAATATTGTTGGATGTTTCTTTATTTGGGTGTGTGCAGGGAGAGCAAGAAACCATTTCTATCCACCATATTTCTTGCTTGTTTTTCCTTGGAGATTTTTTTTTTTATATCACTTTCCTTTCAGGGTTCACTGAGCCCTGAATAGGGTTGGAGCATGGTAAGTATTATCTCTGCCCTACCAGCCTTTCCCCTAACCTAAAATAGATCAGCCAGTGATAATGTCATGTAATTGCAAGTTGAACAACCTTTTTCTCCTTTGAGACAGAATATATTATTATTACTTTTGGGAACTGATTTGATCAGGGAGTATAGTAGAAGCTTGACATCCTTTTAGGTATTTTCCCATAAAAGAGAAGCTCTGCCTGAAGACGTGGAGTGGAAAGCTTGGCTTCTTCCATGTTCCAAAAGATTGCACATGGAGTGGTTTCCACTCACCACCCCCCTCTCCATCCCCTGACTCCTCTTTCTGTATCAACTTTATTCAGTTCAAAAGTTCTCCCTCTCAAAAAGAAAACTGAACTCTTCTGTACACCAGTTATTCCACTGTGCTGTGTGTCTGTAGCCCAGGGTACAGTGCTAGGAACACTCCAGAGCATACAGCTCTGCACTTTGAGCCCCAAGCTTTGGCCTAACTCCTAAATCTTGCTTCCAGATCTCTCCCGGCCCTTCCTGCATTGTTGATACTCTTAGGAGCCGTGGGGACTAGTTCACCCCAAACACTCTCTGGCATACCACACAGATACCAAGTCAGGTCTGCTACTTTGGTGCTTAGAAGGCTGGTCATCATATGGTCTTCCCTGGCATCCTTAAGCTAGCTGTGTGTTTGATTATTAGTCCCCTGTCCCCTTTCCTTCCCACTGCAGGACCTTTTTTCTCCTGAGCATCAGCAATAGGGAGTAATATCCTGGATGTCAATTCCTCTGTGCTGTCCCCGTAACCCTCCTGTTGATGTATCTTTCTGTCTTTGTGTGTTTGTTTTTGGGGTGTTTTTGGTTTTGTTGGTTTGTGGGTTTTTTGCTTGGTTGGTTTGTAGGGGTTTTTCCATTTGGCCAAACTATCTTCAAAGGAGAGTATTTTTATCCCTGGCATCTATAAGCTGCCTGCAACAGGTGCATACTTGCTATACACATTACACATCATACATTAACTGAGAAATCTTCAATTGCCACGTTGGTCTTAAATGATTGTATAATGCCATACCATGCTCCAGAAATTATTCCTGTTCGTAGCTTTAAATTTGTTGTGCCTATGTGTGTTCCAGTAGAGGCCAGAAGGTTAGTGCACAGGTAGTACATACATTTTTTGTAGTCTGAATGGGTTGATGGCTTGATCACCTCCCTTCATCGTGAAGGATGCGAAGTACTAGGGCATATTGTAAAACTTTTGTTAAAGGCAAAACAAGCTTGACTTTAGGATTAGGTTTTGGATTTGATTAATGAAAAATCTGTGGAGTTGAACTTCACCTTTTGATGGGGAACAGGATGGGAAGGCATTTTGGTAGACAATTGAAGGTCCTTTAAAATAATTCGGAACACTGGCACAGACGAATAGACAATATTGTTAAGTTGATCGCCACATGATGAAACTTTTTCAACTAAAATGAAATGCCAAGCATGTGCTGTTTGCATCAGTGGATAAGGAACTGTGTCCTGTTTAAAACAACCAACCTTCCCCCCACGCCTGTCTACGCTCATTCAACTTTGTCTACAATCCCGATTGACAGTGTATATTCTCTCCAGACTAAGTATCAATAAAGCATAAATATCTTGAATAGATGTAGTCACATTTTAAAAAAATTCATTTCTCACATGACTATCTGGAGGCTAGAAGCATTTCATCAGGTATAGACCTCAATACTGTATTATTTTACTTGATGTATTGTTTCATTCACAAAACAGCATTTGTATTATTTGCAGACATCCAAGCATAATACTGAGTTTCTAGAAATAGCTAAATAGCAAATAAGATTATGGTTTTGTATGTCAGTCATATATACTCTGTACTATTCTCTGGAAGGATAATGGAATACTACTCTGTGGCTTAAACTGGCTTAGCTTCTGAACTCTTATTTTAAACCTTCATAGCAGTAAGCTTGTATGCTGTAATATATGCTCATTTCTGTAACGCTAAGCTTACATTTATTAAAGCTCCAGCTTCCAGTAAATATCCCTGTCTGTGAAAGCATCTCCTATAACTTCTCCTTCTTGCCTTTCTGAAGAACAGAAATACAGTTTTTATGTTATTTTTATTTACCTTTTAATCTGGTTTTCAATGGCAAAAGATTATACAATCACAGTGTTGTTTCTGAAGTTTTTAGAGAGGAAGCTCAGTGGCTAATTTCAACCAATTTGACAGGAAGGTAGGAGTCTAAAAAATGCTAAATTCCTACAATAAGCCTACACACCATATGGCCCAGAGCCCACACGTAATCCTTGCAGCTATTGCTTTCGTGTGCCAGTGGCCAGGGGGCAACATGTTCCCTCTCATCACATATTCAGCGGATCGTCCGGAAAACAAGAGAGCCGATTTCTTCCAACAGCTTCTCTAGTGAAATAAGCTCAGAAGCAACACAAAGGGTCGAAACACGCTTCTCAACTTTCTTTGGATAGGCAGAAGTTCCTGTTTAGGGACATGTTTAATATTAAGAGGGAGCTGGGTTTTGGAAGTACCTCCATCTGTGCTCACCACACATAATATTAAGAGGGATCTGCTGTTTTGGAGAGAGCTAGAGCAGACAATTTTCCCAGTACCTTCTCTCTCTTTCTCTGTGCCTCAGGCTGCCAGATACCAGGTATTGTGGGAGGACAGTAAGCTGACTGGCGTTCTTTCGGTGTTATGAATTTCTTACTTGAACTTCAGCCTTCAGAGGTATGATAGGGCTGTTATTATGCAGGGAATAATTTTAAGAAAAGGTGTGCTTTTGTGAGGGGCTGTGGTCTCTGGGCTGGTTTCTGGTAAGGCAGTTGACTGTCAGTGAAGTGCCTGATTCAGGTGAGATTCATGATTCCTTTGGTCAACAGGGATGGGAAGATATTTGTTCTTGCAGAACTGTCATCACTCTAAGTTCTCTGAGTATTTTTTTTGGACAAAAAGAGTTTGCAGTATCTTTGTGGATTGACAGATAGTGAAATACGTTTTGGTATGCTGTAGCCAGTGAGGTAAAAGTGCCCTCCATTACAATTTTCATACTTCCCAAAAAGCTTGACTGGAATTAATAGCATACTCTCCCTGTATTTGAGCATATGTGCAAAACCACATTTGTTACTAATTTAGCTGTCAGGTGTGTGGAATGAATATTCACCTTCCAAGTCATACAGCTATATCACTTTAGCATAGACCACATTTAATGGTAGAACAGAGAATAAAAAAAAAATTGTATTATGTTGCAGTGGTTCATGCATTCCGGAGAAGGAAGAAGAGCCAACGAGGTGCTTATTATTATAAAGGAAGTTGGAATTTCGGAATATGCTTCCTAGTTAGTCTACCTGTTGTGAGGGGATCAGTTTTACTGGTGTTAAACTAAGGAAGTCCTCAATTCTGCTTTTCTTTTCTTACCTTTGGTCTGTGTAGAGGTGTGAATTTGTAATGTCTTGCTCAAATAATGTGATTTTGGGTAAGTGTTCTTGTGAAAAGCAACTTACACACTTAGCTTGCCTGCATATGCCTGTCAATCCTGTCAGCTGCTCCTTTCTTCTCAGTATTGTCCCCTCCCCCAGTCACTGTCCAAATTTCAACCAAACTTGACAGAGTGAAAAGAGGTTTAAGGTATATTAAAGTCATATGAGGTTATTGAAAATAAGATGACTGATAAAGAAGAGACTTTTGCCCTGTGGAAATATTAATATGCAAATACAAACCATGTTAGACATTAGAGAATCCACATGGGAACTCAGCCCTGAGGCATAAACCCATAATAAACTCTTGCTTACTGGCACTATCTTGCTTGTTTTCTATTTTTACCAGTTGATCTCCAGTTTGGTTTTTTTGTGAGGGCAGGGGAGAAAAATGAGGAAAAGAAGATGCTCTGTAAAAATAAGAAACTGTTGCACTTCTGTTTCTTTTAAAATTGTAGCAAGTTTTGAAAATGTTATTGCTGTTCTTTAAAGAACTAACATGAATAAATCTACCTTTTCTTCTAAAAGGCAATATGATAAGGATTGGATGTCCCTGATTAAACATAGGTTGTGGTCTTTTCTTTGAAAAATCTTATGTTTTAGCCTTTCTCTGACAGTTGTAACTGGAAATACGTGTTGCATCTCAGTTCTTGGAACTAGAGTTAATCCAGCAGTTAAGCAGGACTGTGGTTTATTTCTCTTTTATTCTTAAATGGGGAAAAAAAACCCTAAAATACTGCAATTAAAGTGGAGCTGAATATTAGGAAACAAACATGGGCAGAAAAACCTTCTAAAGCAAAAAATGGTGGAGAAAGAAATACTATGCTGCTAAATCCTATGTTTGTGATTTGCAATTATGGAAAGTGCTGGCTATATCCATATAAGCATAAGGGTATATTTCAGATTGGTCTGTAATGACTATCTTGCCCTGCACCAAAACTGAGAGCTTCTTCCTAGTCAAGTTATTGACTTAATGCACAGGGATCTTGAATGTACCTGTCATGGTTTAAGCCCAGCCGGTAACAAAGCACCTCGAAGACACTCGCTCACTCCTACCCCCAGCCCCGGTGGGATGAGGAGGAGAAAATGTAAAGGCAGGCTCGTGGGTCGAGACAAGGACAGGGAGGGATCACTCACCACTTATGGTCACGGGCAAAAGACAAACTCAGCTTGGGGAAAAAAACGAAAGTCAATTTAATTTACTACCAATCAAATCAAAACAACGGTAATGAGAAGTAAACCCAAATCTTAACACACCTTCCCCCCCCCCTCCCTCCTTCCTGGCTCAACTCCACTCCCGGTTCTCTCTACCTGCCCCCCCGGCAGCACAGGGGGGACAGGGAATGGGGGTTGGGGTCAGCTCGCCACACGTTGTCTCTGCCGCTCCTTCCTCCTCAGGGGGAGGACTCCTCACTCTTCCTCTGCTCCGCCGTGGGGTCCATCCCATGGGAGACAGTTATCCACAAACTTCTCCAATGTGAGTCCTTCCCGCAGACTGCAGTCCTTCATGGACTTCTCTGGCATGGGTCCTTTCCGTGGGCTGCAGTTCTTCAGTCGCAGACTGCTCCAGCACGGGCTTTCCCATGGAGTCACGGCCATCTTCGGGGGCACCCCCCTGCTCCGGCGTGGGGTCCTCCCTGGGCTGTAGGTGGGCATCTGCTCCCCCACTCCCCTCCATGGGCTGGGGGGGGACAGCCTGCCATCTTACCACAGGCTGCAGGGGCATCCCTTCCTCCGGCGCACCTCTTCCCCCTCCTTCTTCACTGAGCTCGGTATCTGCACAGGGGTTCCTCTCACATTCCAATCTCCTCCCCCGCTGCAGGTTTCCCTTCTTAAATCTGTTCTCCCAGAGGTGCTACCGTCGTCGCTGATGGGCTCGGCCTTGGCCAGAGGCGGGTCTGACTTGGAGCCGGGGAAGCTTCTAGCAGCTTCTCACAGGAGCCACTCCTGCAGCCCCTCCCCCGCCACCAAAAACCCTGCCACACAAACCCAAAACCCTACCAAAGACACATACCACTGTATGTACGTTACATAACACTGTTTAAATAATTTCTGCTTCTAGTGGAGCATAGGAAGTTGCTGTATAGAATTTTTACCAAACTATATATGCTCAGTCTTCAAGTTTGTGATGCAGTAGTCTGTCATGTCATATGTGTCGTCCCCTCCTCAATAATGGTTTAGGCAGTCTGTTTCTTGACTAGAAGATCTAGATCTGACCTACATTTATGATTCTCAGGTGTAGGTGACCTGCAAACTACTGATTATTTCATTCTGGATTGAACAGTAGATTGACAGGTGATATCAATAAAATAGCTATATAGAGGGGATAATTGATGTTACTTACAGTACTGAACCAAGTCAGGAACAGTTGAATAGATTTCATTACAGGTATTTATCTGGGACTCTAGCACTTCAGCTGGGTACCCAGGAAATTGTCTGTAGGTAGAATAGGGATCAGCCTCCAACTTTTCATGGATTGTAAGCCACTGCAGGAATTGCCTTTCCACCAGTTCTAGGAGAGGAATTTGTCTCAACCTCTCTTTTATGCTACATGTAATTGCTGAATGCTTAGAGTTGCAGGTTGTGTCTCATTGGCCACCTTGCTTTTGCCCTTATTTCCCCCTGCTCTGCCCCCGCATCCCATGAATGTATGCTGTCTGTTGTTCTGAAATAACACGGTGTGTCCTTCTGTCCTCTGCCATTTTTCACACGTTTTGCAAAGAAACTGTACTGGGTCAGGTGTTACAAAGCCTTCATCTGTTTAGGGGCTGATTAGCATTAGAGCTAATGATAGATATTTTTGCTGATAGTGCTGAACTCCAAAGACTGAATGCAGCTCAGTGTAAATAGATATCGCTTTGCTTTTTGATACAATGTAAACAGAAAAGAAGCAGCTCCCTTTGAAAATGAAAATTATTTCAGCATTAGGATGTATTAGTGAAATGGTAGTGTAGCAGCAATGTCTGCTGACTTCCGAGCAGGTCAAGTAGTATGTAAGTGTATTGAAGACCTGTGGGTTTTGTGCATGAGTATGGCTCAAAGTGAGACATAGCTTCTGTAAAATGAATTTATTCTAAAATGAAATTACTTTCTTATTTAGAAACAAATTTGCATTGATCAGAATGATGTATTCTTAAGCTGCACTTTGTTGCTCTAAAATTTTAAGGTTTTTTTGTTATTCCCCAAACCCTGAAAATAAATGCAGGTATCTTGTATTAAATAGCTGTATTTTAGCAGGAATTAGCATACAAATGTTTGAGACTGAAAGTTTATAATGCCTTTTATCCTTTTTATGCTTATCTATTTTAAGTAGCTTCAGTGCTCTGTGAAGACAAAGGCACTGGTGTACATGCCACTGATAATAGACAGTGTGACCATATCATGTATGCTTCCTTAATAATGTCTGACATTATCAGATTGATTAACTCGGCAGGGGGCTTTAATCAGATTTAACTACTGTTGGCAGCTGTACACTGGCAGAATAGTAATACATCAGGGAGTAATATTGAACTTCTTTTATAAGATGTATTAAACATGAAACTCAAAAATGTACCATAAAAATTATCATTATTTCTAGTACTAATGCAATGAGAAGTGAAACCTGCACATTGCTCACACAATCTCAGGTCTCTTTTGGATCATGCTTTCCCAAATTTTCTGTTGTCATCAGTTCCAAATATTGACCTTCTTCAGATTCTGCTTTGGTAGTTAATGGGAGTGTATTTTAAATATAGCTATTTCTTTTAAGATTCAAAGACCAATAAATCATTTGGGACTCAATGACTTAAGCAGAAAAATAATAGAAACATTTTGTAGCTACAGATTTAAGCATGTGTGTATGTGACAAAGTAATGATAGTTGGGTTTTCTGCTTTGTCCTTTTCAAGTCAAATGCCATATTATGACACATTGCTTTAGTTTCATTTGATGCAGAATACTCACAGTATTAATAAATAAAATGCAGGCCTCAAAGATGTTAATGTAACATTCATTCATAGATCAATAGGTCAGGAGGGACAACTGTGATCATCAAGTGTGACCTTCTGCCTATTGAGTGACATTAAGACTTTTCTGAGTTCATTTCTGTTTGAACTAAAGCATCTCTTCTTGAAAAGATTGACTTCTGCTTGAAACAAGTTAATGAAGGGGACAACCACAGTCCTTGGCTCTTTGTCTCAGCAATCAGTTATTCTTCAGGTGAATTGCAGTCTGGATTTGTTTAACTTCCAGATACTACACTTCATTCTACTTTCCTACCATAGTTAAAATACAGTAGAAATATGCTACTGTTTGTTATTTTATAGTTACTTTAAAGTTTCTTTAAAGTATAGTTAAATGCTGATTCTGCTGTTGGTACTTTGTGTTTTCTATTAACTTTCCATGCTTTGTGTTTCTCCATTAACCTTCTCTTTGAAAGCAAAATAATGCAAGTTCCTGGAGTGTTCTTGTTCTAAAGTAAGCTTTTTAGGCTTTAACTATTATCATGTAAGGTGCTTGTGTTCAGCTGGTTGTTGTGGCACATTTATGAGTCTTCCTTCCCAAATCAGATTTTTTTGTTATTCTGAAAGTACGGCCTACATTTTTTGTATCTTCCATGTAAGACTTTGTGTTTCTTCATATTCCAAATCCTGCTATTTGCTTGTACTTACCTTATCAAGAAGTTCAGGTTGCTTTACCTAGGCAATTCAGTGTTTTCCATTTCCTCCATCTCTGTTGAAACTGTAATTTTTATCAGTGATGATTTAGTTCAATTCAGGTCATGAATATAAATGTGAAACCGCAGAGCACCAAGACCTGATCTTACTGGTTGCTCCTAGATTGTTTCAACTCCTCCTTTTCTGACTGAGCAAAAAGCCCTGCCATCATATTTTCTACATTTCTTATGTTGCAAGAGGGTTGGAAGCGTATGGCCTCTTCTCTCTTCCTTCCTCTCCTCATAACGTCTTCCGGATTGCGAGTCTTAGATGATTAACATCCCATAGCTGATATGCTAGACTGAGCTGTGCTTAAAGAATCATTTCCTCATTAGAATCTTTTTTTCAAATTTTGTGGAAAATTATTTATAAATAGCCTTCACATTGCTAAATAAGTAATTGGAAGAATAAGTTAGTCTCTAATTTGTAGAGTCTTCAGTGTCCTATCTGGTTTTTTGTTCCTGTCTCAGATTCTTGGTAATAGGTGCTACATGAGTGAGCTTTACAGAAGAGGGAATGAGGCAATTAACTGTTGCTTGGACAAATCCTTATTTATGTTTCAATGATCTGGCAAATCTTCATATTCCGAGAGGTTCATGTCTACTCGGACTATCATTGCTGAAACAACAAAATCATTGGTTTTAAGTTAGGTGAGGAAATTATTAAAAGTGCTCATAAATAATAAAATTGTGATGAAATATGTGAATTACTTTATGGAAATCTAATTTAGGGTTTTTTTCCAGAATACCAAATTTCTTGCTCCAAATGGTAGTGATGATTACTGAAGTGATATTACAACTACTGCAATCATACTGCTGCTTTGCTGAGTTTATAATAGAAGCATCTCAGGCAATAACAACTGTGTGTGCTTCATTATATATCACAGAGAAATTCCATTTTTATAGTGTAAGCAAGCAAAGAGAAATTGTTTTGAATATATTTGTAGTTACGCAGGAGAGCGCTGTCAGAGACCTATGAAATAGATGAGTATTGATCACTATAGCAGAGGTGAAAGAGAATCAGTATTAACATACATGCAGACAAATTAAACTAGCATTTGAGGAGTTGATAAATATTCTGATTTCAATAAGATGTAGTAAGAACCATCAGAAATGCTGATAGTTCTCCAGTATTTCTGCATACTTGAGGGGGAGGGAGGTGGGAAAGACAGTAAGTTGATGAATATGTCAGATACAAAGAGGAAATGCTTCTGAAAACAAGCAAATATTTAAGCAGAATGTTACTAACATTGCAGTAGACATTGGCATCTGGCAGTCATGTAATTTATGACAATGTATATTTAAGTAGCATTTGCCCAGGAAGGCAGCAGATTATAAAAACATGCATAAAAATGGTTTTTTTATTCTTCTTGTGCTTTTGTTGTTGTGGTTTTTTTCATTTCACATCCACCCTTGTTTGCCAGTTTAGTACCTCTGGGCCTGCCTTGCAGATCATGAAGGTGTTTTGAAACTGCTTTTGGATGACATTGTTTTACAGATTACTTTTCTTGCATGTGACAGAAAAATATAGTTCCATGGCATGATAGATAAAATTGTTACCAACCTGTTGTTCTGGGAGCCCTATAGGGAGTGCTTATATGTATTTACTGTGAACTAGAGAAAGTGTATTGTTTGCAATTCTCATTTGTTGTTTCATGTCTTAATTCTCAGTTTTACTTAAGGCCTAATTAAATTGGCTTGTGGATCAGGCTGAGTCCCCAGACTAAAAAAAAAAATAATACAAATAACAGTGGCGATTCAAACAAACCTTTTACAGACATATTTCACACAGTGTTATGTAATTGCTATACCTAAATTGGTATTTCCAGTTTTTGTAGTTACTATTTTGACTTGTTCAGGGTAGACTTGAATAGCCCTGACTGTTTAGGGTCTCCTCACTAGTATCTTTATGGTATTTTTATCAGGTCAAACTTACTTAATTTAGTACAGGAGGCTACATTGAAGGGGTTCAGATAATCCAGTGTGGTGTAACATGGATTCAATTGCCATCAGTAAGGCAGAACAAAGATCAGATTCTCTGAGAGAACCGGGAAGATTCACTTCTTACTTCATAGCGTAACGTATGGGACGCAAAGATGGATTAGTCGTGTTCTCTACTTGCTGGTAGGTGTTTTGCACCGTGTCCCCATGACTAGCACCTGCTCTGGAGAGAATAAAATAAATCGCATTACCGCGATAAATTAAAAAACCAAGTCAGTAATAAAACAATGAATTCAGTTATTGAAAAAAGAATTTCATGTATGCATCAGACCAGCCAAATAACTAACCAGCTACTTAAAATCACTGGAGGATAATGTATTATCTGTACTTAAAACAGATTTTAGGGAAATGCCCAGCTAGAGACTTTCCTCCCTTGCCGCTTAGATTTTTATAAAGGATTTTTGCCTTTTGTATCAGTCTCTGAATACACAGTATCTTACAAATTTGAAGCTCCACTTGCCTCTAGCAGCTGGAAGGAACAGGCTGTCCAAAGTATTTTGGAGCCTGTGAGGCTGAATGCTAGGATTAGATCGCTTGCTTCTTTTGCAGCCTGCCTGCTGTTGCTTTAAAAGGGGATTTTTGAAGTCTTTCACACCATTCCCCAGGGTTATCGGGTTATCTGGAGTTATCTCTCTTTCCAATGAGTCATTGCTACTACTCATGATAAGGGTTTTTTTGGTTTTTTTCACTGGTAGAGTGTGATTCACATACTTATTGCTAGTTTGGTTTTGGCATATGACTGAAGAACGGAATCACTAAAAAAAAAAAAAAAAAGTTAATCTTCATTCTGCTCCTCTGCGCAGCCAGATAGAATTTTCTTTAGACTTGGGAATACAGCCTTACTGGTTTACAGTTGGTTATTAAGTTCATAATTGGAAAATTACATTTTTACCCTAGAAAAAGAGGAAGCTATTTTTGCTGCAAAATGTAATTATTTTTCATAAAAACAATTATTGAGTTAGGTGACAAGGTGGTTATAAACCATTTTCCACTTGTCACTACTATTCAGAAGACTGGGGTTTTACAGCCCTATTGCCATGGACCATCAAATTTTGTTCTAGGCAGTTGAGTTGGGACTCAAAGATAGGGCAAATAAATCCTGGAAATGTAATCCCAAATAAAAGATCATACACTTTCTAGTAGGATGGAAGGCTCAATTTATGTAGTGTCTTAAAAATAGCAGAACTTTATATCTGATGACAAAGCTTGTAATTGTCAGAGAAAGCAACAGTAGTCTCTTGTATAAAATCCAGGGAAAAAATAACTGAATATGAAAGCACAAAGAATGAGAGCAAACAGCTCTCATCAATAGATGTGTTATAGTGAACTCAGCATGCTGGTAGATGTGTAGAATAGATCATCTTTCCTCTAAAGAAAGTGGCATTTTCACTCCAATATTGAAGGAAATACAATAAGAGATACATTTACAATCTACTTCTTATGGGAGTAGGTCTTGCATCAAAAGAAAAGGTTTTCCTTTTGCTATGAATTGTATCTCTAAAAATAACTAGAAATAATTTCTAGTAATTTGGGTCAGGTCATTGCACTGGAATTATTAATTTTAATATCCTTTTAGAAATACTTTTAATCCACATTAAAGTTGTGAAACAATGGAGCAATTGTTACTGTGTCAAACATTGTTCCTTAAGTTTGGGCATTGAACAGAAGTGAAAAAGGTTTCTGCTGTTTGGAGGGGGAGAGGATTACTTTTATTTTGATAGTGTGGCAGTCTTGAAGCTCAAATGCTAATTTTTATTTGGAATAAAGCAGCTGTTAATTGTTTTCTAGAATACTATTGAAAATCCGTTAATGTACGGGAGAGCAAAATCGATTATGCATCTGTTCACATGTTTACTGATCCTTGGGAAGAATGTCACCACAGATTAGAAGAGTTCTGTCATGGGATGTAAAAAAATCTGTATTCTTCAAGCTTTATTAAAAAAAGGAGAGAGAAAATGGCTTGCAATGTCAGTCAAGGTGCGCTATATCCATTAACTTTGCAGGAAGGACATTGGAATTATATTGTATTATCATAAAAAGTGCTAAATTGTTCCTCTCTTGGGAAAATGTATCAAGAATTTGGTGGCATTTTACCTCAACTAAATGATTGATTCTTCCCTTCAGTGGCTAGGAAGCTGGCTCTAAGCGAAGGTAAGCTGATCTGATCTCAGCATTGTACAGAATTATGTTTTGAAAGATTGCAACTGTGGCAAAATAAACAGCTAATAGGAGAACCGTGTGGGCAAGATGATTGCAACAACATTGAGGACTTCTCATTACATGTTTTTATTAACAGTCTTGGACTTCCTGAGGGTTCTCATAGAACTAAAACTAACTAAAACTGTGTCCATCCAGGAAGCAATCACCATTTTTATGTAAAATGATGGAGTTAGACAAGGATTCAGGGAGAGATAGGCATGGGTGGCTGATTAACACATTGATATTGGTTGCTCCAAATTTACACCAATAAAAGTGCTTTAAGAGAATGAAAACCATAGTAAGAAATGAAAACTGTAGTATGTCTAATATATGTATCACTTCTGGGTTTTTTGTGTATCCCATTTTAATTCAAATCTCAGCTGGCTTCCCTGCAGCTCTGTGAAGTTCCAGGTCAGAGTTCTAGAATTCTTGATCAGGATCATATTTTAATCAACCATTTATCTTAAATGAGCATATTCATTCTTGGACAATTGTAAGTAGCTTACTACATGTAACATAGTTATTATGTAATTTTATATTGCAGCTATTTATTTAACTTTCAAAACTACAGTGCTCGGCTTTTATATGCTGTTACTTTAAGTACTGAAGAAAATAAACAAAGATTTAAATAATCATCTGAAAATGTTAAGACATTGATTTTTTTTTCATACACTGAAAGACTCACTAATAAAACCAAAAAGTAACATCTACAGATGCAGATCTAAGTAGCTTAAACAATTTCAGATAGTTACAGCTTCTAAAAATATGTTTTAGCCTGATTCAAGTACTTTTTTTCAATTAAACATTCTAAGTACCGATACTGTATTGTTTGAGGCTTTGACTGTTAAGAGTCTTTTATCAATCACATTGTTACCCCCCCCCCCCTTTTTTTTTGACTCAAACCATTGGCAGTATTCAGCGTTGCCAAGATGTCTTTTCAGAAAAATTCATGTTTCTTTGATACCACTTTATTTATGAATCTTGTAAATAAGCATTTCAACAATGAGGAAAACATTTTCAATAATTACAAGTTTCTCTCTATTTAATTCTTTTCCACAGAATTGTTCTACTTTGACTTTCTAGGCTACTGTGGCAATCCTAAGAATTGTTATTCTGCTCAGTACTGAGGATTGCCCAGGTCTCCCTGGGTTAGCATGCAAATTTCACTAACAGATTCATTAAGAGGGCAGATTGCATCCCCTGCTGCATTTTGTGTCTCTGTTCAGATACAAACTGCAAGACAGTGTAGGGATAAGTTTTTGTGATGGATACTGTTACAAAGTTTCAGGGGAGGGTGGAGTTGCTTTAGTTAATTTTTAAACTTTGATCCTGTTTCAGATGGAATATCAGTGGACAAAAGGATGTCAATTATCTTGTACAAATCAACTTTTCAAGTTTCATCCTTAGGGAGAGTAACAAAAGCAAGTATTGATTACTCAGGCTAGTCAGGGGACTCAGCTACGAAAATAGATCTTGGAGGAAACAGGAGGCAGAAAAAGCATGGACAAAAGAAAGGAGCAGATAGGAATGTTTTCTTTGCAGATCAGTGCTTGTAATTGCATAACAAATCACAACAAAAACTGGCAGCTGAGAAGAAAGGGGGAGAGAAAAAGCAATGTGTATAGAATGGGATCCTGTTTTCTGAACCTTAAAATTATTCAACTGGGAAATAGTGAAACTTGCAGGGAAGTGGCGAAGTGGGCATTTAACTGCTTTGTCTAGAGCTGTGCATATCCTGTACTGCTTAAAATACAGGCAGAATGATTTCTAGAAGGCTCCATATAGTGCCCAAAATGTCCATTTGCTTAACTTTTGTGCATGCGTGTCTCAAGAGACATGAGCTATAAATGCAGTGTCCTCAAGGATGAATCTCTGGAAAAGTGTGATTAGACTGCTGAAGCATCTGTGAGCCAGCACCTAAGGTCATCTTTTCTTGAATGATTTTCAGATAGAGCCTGTGTCTCCAGGAAGCATGCCAGAGAGGATGAATCAATACTGTAGGCCAGAGCGCACGGTCCTAGCTGCAAGCAAAGAAGTTTTATTAGGGCTATGGGAAGCACACTATTTATGCTTTCCTGAGAGTATCCTTAGCACCCCGACATTTTTGTCTGCCAGTGACCACAGTGTCAGAGGAATGTCAAACCACGCCTGGATCCTTAAGGTGGCATTCAACCTCCAGCAAAAGCCTATGCAGCTCCACCTCTAGTCAGCTTTTCACAGGCTGTGGTTGAGCCAGTGGTTCCTGTTGTTCTCGAATTGCTCATTTCGAGAAGCCTAATTATCTCTTATATTTATTCCAGATAAAGAGAGTATGCCTTGCATACCAGCTCATACAAGATTTTACCCGATTTTCATCATGCCAGGATGTCTTTAGAGTGTAATAATTAACATAGGCATTATAGTTGAAGGCAACAAAGTAATCTATTTGTCTAGTGATGCAGCAATGCCTTCAGAAGGAAGAAGTTCCTGCTTACTGCCATTAACTTCTTTTCTTACATACGCTAAGCACACTAAAATCAGATGTTTCAAAAATGAAATGTTAAGCTTGATCCTTCTGCAGGTCATACTGCTGATGATTCAACTGGATTTCAACACGACAAAACAGTAATGGCATCCTAGTTAATATGCTAAACATGCCATTTTAAAAAGCTATGTTCTTGCAATCAATAGTTGCAGTTATTCTATTGAGTATACCATTATTTTTCTTGCTTCTTGTTAAGCTTAGACTCAGGTAGGGGTTTAAGCACCCTTGTAAAGTAGCATGCATTTTATGACTCCATCTTAAATTAAGTGTATCGCAAAAATGAAACAAGGTATAGGGGACAAATTTAGATATTAAAATTACAGTGCCAGTTTTGCAAAGGATTGTTCAAACTCTGAATACACAGTTATGTGGTGTCAAAGGTAGCGTTTATGCACTTGAGTTTCAAAATGTGATGCAGCAATTGCATGGTTTGTGCCAAATGCAATCTTTATGCCAAACTCAACCTATATGTATGTATATTCTCTGAACGGATGGATTGAGAAACGACTGCCTGAACAAACGGGGGTTACAGAATTAGTGCATTTGAGAGAAGTGATCTAACCAAAGGACTAAAGCCCCTGCTCCCATACTTAGGTAACTGGATTCAGTCATACTTTCTGAGACAATATTAACAGCATAATTGTCTATTTATAATAGCACTTAGATTTCATTCAGTAAGAACTGACTCAGACCAGCAGGAATATAATTTTGAAATACTCAGTATTCAGATAGTGTTACTACTATCTAACAAAAATGGAAAAATGTATGTAGGTATGGGCTCCATAACAAGAAGCATGGCCAGCAGGTTGAGGGAGGTGGTCCTGCCCCTCTGCTCCACTCTCATGAGATCCCACCTGGAGTACTGCATCCAGCTCTGGAGTCCTCAGCACAGGAAAGACATGGACCTGTTGGAACGGATCCAGAGGAGGGCCATGAAAATGATCAGAGGGATGGAGCACCTCTCCTATGAAGACAGGCTGAGAGAGTTGGGGGTCTTCAGCCTGGAGAAGAGAAGGCTTCGGGGAGACCTTCTTGTGGCCTTTTAGTACTTAAAGGGGGCTTATAAGAAAGATGGGGACAGACTTTTTAGTAGGGCCTCTTGCAGTAGGACAAGGGGTAATGGTTTTAAACTAAAGGAGGATATATTCAGACTAGCTATAAGGAAGAAATTTTTACGATGAGAGTGGTGAAACATTGGAAGATGTTGCCCAGAGTTTAGTAGATGCCCCATCCATGAAACATTCACGGTCAGATTGGACAGGGCTCTGAGCAACCTGATCTAGTTGCAGATGTCCCTGCTCACTGCAGGGAGGTTGGACTAGATAAGCTTTAAAGGTCCCTTCCAACCCAAACTATTCTATAATTCTACATAGGTGGATTTTTTTTTAGTCTCCAATAAAAAAACATAGTCCTTAAATGTACCATATTGTTAAAATCTTACCATATTTATTTTTAAAATAGTTATTAATACATAGTATTGTACACTTCCATTGCATTTTCACACTGGCTTGCAGTTCAGCTGTTCACCTTGCTTTAGGCTGGGTTAAAAAAGCATAAATCTTTTTTCAATTATGATTTTTTTTTTTTTAGTACTGTGATGTAAAAGCATACATGGTATTTTATGTATTGATATTGTGAATTTCTCTTGCTTAGTATCTCCAGGAAAGTAACACAGAAAAGAAATATCCTGTTTTCAAAAATGGCTTCTGCAAATTCTCTCTACGGACTTTTTGTAACAAAATTACTTAACGTATTCCAAGAATTTAAAAAAGACTTTGGTATTATGTAAATAAAGTAGATGGCTAGAGTAAACAAACTAGGTTAGCTGTGGTTAACTGGCCCAATAAAACAACTTTCACGAACTCTAAGCAAGTATTTACCGGGCCTTTTATTCTTCTTCTATAAATATAAAATGAAAAATGAACACAGGTAGTGTGAATTAATAATAAGCTTTTTAACACTGGTTATTTTCAGTCTGCACAAATATTCTCTAAGTACTTTGCCCTGTGAGAGGAAATAGGAATCGTGTCTTTCACACATGAAGTTCATGAATCATGGGCAAACACTTGGATCTGTAATATCACCTGTTCTTGCTTTATACTGATAACTTTATACTTTCCCTTTATACTGATAACCGTGATATTGTGGACTTGCATAATACCTGGGAGGAAGCCCATTAGCAGCCTTCAAGCACAGAAAATGGGAAGCATCCCATCCCTGTGGGGGGGGTTTCCCTCCTTATAGAGCAGGTACAGCAATGGCTGGTGTTACAAAAATTCACAACTGGCCGGTGCCAACCGAGGAGAGAGGCTAGGGCACAAAGTGGAAAATTACAAGGGTAAATATTTATTCATGCGCATGAGGTGTGCCAGCCAAACTGGGGTGCCCCTAATGTGGTTTTACATATTCAAATGTGATGACTGATTACTAGCACTCACACTAGTGATTACTAATCATAGTAAAACTTTGCAAAGCAACTGTGTTTCTGCAGCATTCTCGCTATTTGTCTATTGATTCAGACATCCCTGGAGTCAGTCTTGCTAGAGTTACTTATCTATGACACCAGATGATGCTGGGAGGGTTTCAAAGATGTGTTAGAGGGGCTAGGATGGTGGCGTTATCTTGGTTGTCCAGAGGTATCCTTTATCCTTCATGGACAGCTCTAAGCTTCCAAGAAGCAAAGTCCTTATTTCCAGGGCCAGGCTGTTCTTTAGTTTGTTTCACTTTAGCATGAATAATACCAAAGTCTCCAGTAAAATTCCACTACTTCATTACATGACAGTGTATAATGTGAACTAATATATATATATTAACAAAGTTAATACATTTTCATACTATAAAGACTGATTGATATAATAGTTAGGGAAGGGAATTTTCATAACACTGGTGTGAAGTAGTTCCTTCTTTCTTACCTGAAAGAAGATTGCATGCACGAGAGCATTCTCAGTGCAGTAGTAGCTTATGTCACCCCTTCTCACGGAGCCTGCAGCCTTCATAAGACCAGGCTGAAACGTGGAAGCAGTCGATCGAAACAAAGGCCAGCAAGCAGACGAGTAACGTGGATCAGGAGAGCCTCCAACAGTGGACCTAGTCTGCTGTTGTAGTTGTCTGTGCTCTTTCCCTCATTGCCTTGTGAAACTAGCTATCGCTTCTGAATTTTTTGCAATTTTTTTGCTTATGGCACCTCTCTAGATGATTAAGCAGGCCCTTCTAACTTCACCTGTACTTCGCAAGCAAAATTGCAGTTGGATTGGATTGTAAATACAAAAGAGATGGCTCACCTGATAAAACAGATATTCCCTCAGTTTCTGTGTGACACTGTTTGCTCCTCCAGGCTGCTGGCTTTTTGCTTAACTAATCCATGAAGATTTTACTTTTTTAGTACCAATCACGAATGTCAGATAATGCACTGAATTTTAACTCTGATTTGAATCACTCCTCAAGTAACAAACAAAAAATGACTGCACATGAACTGCTGTATGTTTGCATAATTTCTCAGTATAGGCAACTCCAGTATAACTATTTCTACTTATAGTGATATATATGCATAGTTCTGCAGTAGTGTGTCTGTATAAATGTGGATTTGTATCAATTCTTCAATCCCAAAAGTAATGAATTTATTCTTAAAAAAATAACTGGGCCTTTTGCTTTAAGCCTTCAAATACGCTTTACAAATTCTACACTGAAGGTTCCTTGGTTTTATCATTTTCCAGTCCAGACATTTATTTTTCTTCCTATTAACATTTTTTTTTTTTTAATAATTTAAGGCAAGATTATTGCCCCTGACACACAAGATCTGGCTTGTTTTGGCTGGCTGCAAATTCTGCCTACGCTGTTAGAGGAAGAAAACTTCATATTGACTATAAAGCTGCTCCCCTACCCCATGGTCCCTGTGGTGGAAATGTATCTATAGTGCTTTTGACCTCTGATTTTAGCCACCTGGTACAAAAAGAAGGACTGGAAGAAAAGGGCAGGGGCTTGTCATCTGTTGTAGGTCAGAATAGTTTCCAGATATGTTTTTTGGGCTGGAGAGATGTAAAGAAGGTACTGTTCCAATCTGTGTGCTACTACTCTGCTACTCTGAACAGGTGCATTAGAGAGCCTGTACACTGGTGAATGCCATCAGCCCTGGGCGGTATTAAAGGCATTCATTGCAGTAGGGAACCAAGAATGGTAAGCTCCCTCTCAAGGCTCCATTCTGTTGATAATTGCATGCACGTGTATATGCGTATACCTATATACACGTGTCTCAGCGGCTCATTTGCTGATGTATTTATTGCACACAGGTAATAAATGCATTAGCTGTAGTTAGTATATCAGTTAACTCTAGCTATTAGGTATAGTTTGTTACAAAATCTGCTTTGCTAATTTACCTTTGTATTAACCTGCTCTGTTGCAAGTTTCAGGCTTATATTGTTTGGCTTTGTATTACAAAACTGTAGTTGGAAGCTTTATTAAATCAAACAACCTAATTTCTTATCAGTTGTCAAGTATTTGTTCAGTTACCTTCTCTGCACAATCATCTTCAAAGGTGCTATTTGTGCAGTAGGTGCCCTTTGGCAAATAAAAATACAACGATGTGAAGTGGTGTAATGTAAAGATGATGTATTTTTGCCAGACCTGTGACCAGTCATTCAGTCTCTTCCTCTGTTTGTCATGAAAGTGTTAGGGTAACAAAACCAGGGAACCTCTTTGTGTATGTATCTAGTAGTGCTACTGAAACAGACTTTTAAACATCTAGTACTTCTTAAATCTCTAATGTGTAAATTCAAGTGATTTAAGGGTATGGATTTACAAGGTAAATAGTTTCTCAAAAAGACAGCTTAGGGTGGAAGTACTTTATTTTCTCTTCTTTTAATCTTTGCTTACGTGGGTATAACTTCAGAATAGAGCTTGTGAATGTTCCTTATAATTTAAAGTGTGTTTTACAAAATTCACATTTAAAATGCTGTAATATTAATTTACTGTTCTATTTATGATAAGAAAGCAAATCTATCCTACTTGCCCGGTAGCATGATAGACAATCATTCTGAATCTGAAGTGGACATCCTCTGATTTCTGACAATAAATCTGCTATAATTCCCCTGCTTTTCTCAGAGAACTCTTAACAGGTGTTGATTTAAAAAAAATAAATACATGCAATCCATCAAAAGAAGAGACCATTTATGGAGATTTCGACTTCAGTTCCTCTGAAATATTCACACCTTCACACTAGATGTTCATAAATCTGTGTTTGGGGACTTTAGGATGCTGGTTTAGACAGTTTGGTGAAGCGGACTGTTACAGGGTGGTGGTGGGTGTTTTCTGGCTGGTCCCATTCAGTCTCTGCTCCTCAGGCAGCTCTGCTGGGGCTGCCTGCCCCACTGCCTGCCCCTGGGCTCCGGCAGGGCTGCAGGGCTTGGCCCCCTTCCCCAGCTGCTTCCCTCGCCGCTCCGGAGCGCAGGGGTGGCAATGGGGAGGAGGTGCCCTGCTGCTGGGCCACAGTGTTCCCAGCTGGTCCTCTAAAACCAGCTCTGCTTCATGAAAATTAATTAAAATAGCTTGAGGGAAGAGGTGAATGACCTATTATGGACTGCATTAGATTGCCTTTTCTATTTTAGGGGTGGAGGTAGGAATCTGGCTGAGAGAAACCCTTTTACTGGGACTTAATCTTTAGCTTTTGCCTTTAGTTACAACTGACATTGGAAGCCAAGAGGCTGAGGGGGAAAAACAGCCTGGAAAAGGATGCTGCATCCCTCAGGCCTGTGGGATTATACACATTTCATCTGACCCACATCTGGAGAGACGACAGCAGCTTCCTGCTGCCTCCGGACTCTTGACAAATGAGTTCTGGCAGATTATAGCGCAACAGCTTAAGGTGTTACCATCCCCAGATGCTTCTGATCTCTGCTGGCACTTACTACCTGGGAGAGGGCTGCCCTTTAATAAAAATTATTTTTTCACCATGATGCCATGGTGTAAAATGCAAGACTCAGTATGTAGACACATGCCCTGTTTTCCTGTGGCATTGATCGGTGGGCAGAGAGCTGAGGATGAGTTTGTCTCACACTTTCTACTAAATATACCTAAGCTTGTTTGTTAACAGATACACAGCTAGACCTTCACTAGGGATTTACCTCTGGTTTTCTGTTAAAAGTGACAACATTCATTCACACAAAATGACCTATCTAATTTTCTGGCATTTAGCTGTTTTGTATCATTAGTCCAAAGCCCAAACTTTGTATTTGCAGAAAAACAAGTTAAGAAATTTATGCACCTTTGCTGGAATACTGACTTTTTTCCAAGAGAAAATCTATTCAAATAAAGAGAATATCTGTATCCCTCAGAGATTATAGAAGTCTTCTGGTTCACAATAAACATGGCATAAGGTTACTAATCAAAATAGGCAAAGAAAGAAGAGGATAGATTGCATAATTACAGTCATTTCATTTGCTCTGAAAATTTTGCTGTCATACTGTGGCATTGATGTATGTTCAGGCGTACATTTTCTCAGCTTCACTACTCCTGGTTGGCTGCATCATAGCACTGTTCCTTCATCTATAATGATAAGCAAGCAAACTAATTTAGAAAAACTACTAACGCAAGGCTAGTATGGTTCAGACAGTCTACTACTGCTTTATGGACAACGGGCTTTCTCATTTTGCCCCTGATGGGGAAGTGCATCATTTCTCTACTATGTTCAGCTCTTGTTCCCTTGCTACACTTGATAAGGTTCCTGCAGCCAAGCCAGCATGTCATCAGATCATCTGCTGTCATAAAATGTTATTAGCTTTTTAAAAAAAAACTTATTTCACAATTATTGTTTTAATACATAAGATACTCTTGCTAATATTGTTTCTCTAATATACATAGTCTTCTGCATATGTGAGTAAGTGCAACCTTACAGAAGAGAGAGGCGGTTGTGCAGAGTGTGCAGGAAGAAAATACGTGAACATTTCAAAGCCTAGTTTCAAGGAAGGCAGTTTTAAGTTGGAAAAGCGACTACTGCTTATCATGTTAAATTATAAATGGTATTATTAAAATAAGTTCAGAACATCGTATTTAACTTTCTAGTGGTTTCCCCCAAACACAGACAGGACAAAAGGATAAACTGAAATGATTAATGCTTCATCTGCAGCCTGTTCTGTTTTTCTGTCATATAATTGCCAAGAAGGTTGCTGTTGATCGCCTTTTCAGCACAAAGGCACATTAAGGTCTACTGAATTAGCCAATTAAGCAATTTATATTTATGTAAAGAATGCAACTGGATATATAAAATATAATCAACTGATGTTGTGTGCTGCTTGTCTCTGCTTTCTTAATAATTAGGCAACATGCATGCTTTTGGTGCGAAGTGAATAAATAATTGAATGAGGTAAATAGTGAAGCCATTAAGCAATTACTCACGGTTTGGGTATATTCTGAGTTTGTTACAAGACTATGCACCTACTAGCTGCTGTCTACACCAGTATTAACCCTATTTATTCTTCTTTTTATATCAGTCTCCAGATTTAAACTTTGCTTCATGTTTTTCATATTCATCAGATGGAGAAATATATCTGGTTTACTGTGTATTTTGAGAAGTTTTCAAGATTTCAATTTGTCTTGGGTTACAGCTTGCATGAAAAAAATTTCATGAAAGTGCTAGTCATTTTTAACAGATCCACATCAGAGATTGTGACCCAAGAGAAGTGAAATGATTTGTTTATATTAATATTTGGGTTTGTAAGGCCATTTGAAGTGGGTTTCATAATCAGAACTGTGGTCAGAACTGAAAAAGCTTGTTATCCTCTGTCCTCCAGAATTAAATTAAAGAGACAGGCTGTCATACTAACTTGTGAAATAGCAACAATAACTATTTTATTTAATTTTATTATTGGTGCAAGAATAATGAAACTGAAAAAATAATGAAAGTATCATTTAGTTTCAGTTCAGTTTCATACACCAAGAAAATTAACACCCCCTTACTTACCATTTTTTGTGTAGTACAGAATTCTATTTTAGTCATGTCAAGAGATTTCTGTGATGCCACATCCAATAACTTGCATTGCTATGAATAACCATCACCCATTTTGGAATTCAGTTTAATTTCTTTGGCACTAATATAAATTTGACTTGATTTTTTGGAGGATTTAAGAGATTCAAAACTTCAAACATACCAACTGTTAAAATATAACTTTTAACTATTATTTTAAACTTCGTGTTTCCAACTCTGCAGATGCTCAAGTGAATATGTGCTGTGATGTTTGTGAATTAAGGTCAGATTTCTAAGTTCTCCTAATGTATTCTGGAAAAGTACGGAACAGTTTCTCCCAATTAAACAAAAACCTGAATAAGGTTCTTCAGTGTGAAATAAGGACTACCAAAGAGCTGATATTATGGGGTTGTGTAAAATCACACGTTTCACAAGGAGGTAGTAGTTCTCCACATTTTCAGATACAGGAATTAACAACAAATGAAATTAACAGCTGACTCATTTATGGAGGGTTTCACAGAATACCTATTTAAGCTAGGGAAGTCCTTTCTCGCAGTTGCTGTGGATGCTAAAACTTCACGTGGAATCAAGGAGAGACTGGAAAAGTGCCCAGAAGAGAAATTCTTGCTACATCCATGATGCATATAGAAACCATGTTTGCCTTAGCTGCAGAAGGTCCCTCAGTTGCAGAATGGGAAGCACTGGAAAATGTATTTTACATAGTGACCCTGCTGTGATCTCTTATGTGCACGTCCCTTTTGGCCGCTGTCAGAAACAAGATTCAGACCTAGGCTGGCTGCCTTTATGCTCATAGGTAGAGATGAGAGTATGTTCAATATTGTTCTGCTCACATTAACACCAGTGGAAATTCTGTGGATTAACTGGGAAGAAAGGACACTGCTGACCATAGTAGTCTCTACAACCTGAGCGCCATGTTCCATTTTTGAATGCATTTGGTAGATTGCTTTTTGCTAGAAAATACTAACTTTGGTGGATGAAATCAAACCCATAGTTCTGGGGGTTTTTTGAGTCACGTTTGGGCGGGGCAGAAACTTTTATGAGCTTATCCTGTGTGGTTTCTGATACAGCAAACCTTTATCGTGTTGTCTTGCATAGTAGCATGTAACCTGTCATTTAATGTGGAACAAATTGTTAACTTAGGAGATGTAGTTAAAATAGAAGTTGTAGTAAGTATTTGCTTAATTGAGGCCTAAGCCTTGCCTTTTGTTGGCATGAGTGGGAGTAGAGCAAAATCGTGACAGTCCTCACTAAGTATTCTATTTAAATCCCAGTGACACAACAAATGCTAAAATTGACTGGAAGGCATTATGTGTATATGAATACAGGAGCATGTTTAGACTGTCTCGTACAGCACTTAACGTTGGAGGTTTCCTTCTCTGCCGTATTTCTGGAGGCTTGCAAGCTCCCTTCTTACCCACCTGCAAACAGCCACGGCAGCTGAAGCAGGTTTCCATCATCCAGGTGGAATGACCTAGTGCTGCGCAGAGCTCTTCTTTAGTGTATCTAAATGGGCCTTCTGTGGTTACCAATAGTGCACAGCTTCTAGACATTTGTATGAAAGAGGGATATCTTTTTAGTTTTGCTTTTCATTATTTTTGAGAAGCAAGCTCAGTTTACCTGCCAAAAGAAAGAATAATCTGTAAGGAAGTTAGCACAGAAAAACTGGCAAAAGAGAGGGTGAGTAAAACACAGAAAGCAGCTCATACCTTAAGCTTACTTTGACCATTTGAGTTTCTTTTCTATTACAATTTATTGCCATCAAAGCATAGTTCGCAAAATCTCAAAAAGCCTAGTGGCAATGTTAATGTCAGGTTGATAGCAGTAATAAAATTTAACATCAAGCACACTCACGAGGATTAGTTTAAAATCTGCTGTCATGAAATATTAGAATACAGCGAGGTACTTGATAGCCTGCATGAGTTACTGATAGGGTATGCAAACATTTTCCCTTAACCACAAAAAATAACCATTGAGGAAGTTCAACTCCATCGCCTCAGTACCAGCAACCACTATTATTTGATGCATTCTAGGAAGACCAACTTTATTTTGGTGATAAATCATCCTGAGTTATTCCACCATGTTATCGTTCACAAAGCATATCCCATGATTTTATACGAATTCATTGTTTGGCTTCACTTTTGTAGTATCTTGCCTGGTTTCTAGCATCTATTTTCACTTGTTCTGTTTTTAACTAAGCACAGAATTTGGCTAGGTTTACAGAATCTGTTGCAAAAAATGAAAAGTAGATGATTTTGCAATTTTTGAAAGTTAAATTCTTCTTTTGCTGTGTTGCTTTTTTTTTGCCTTCCTTTTCCTCCCTACCCCCGCCTTCTCAAAATGAAAGCTTTACTGAAATTAGAGCAGGCAACAGTAATCAGAACAGAGGAAATTTTTGGAGAGTTTGGAATTTTCATCCTTCCCCCTGCTTTCTGCTTCTCGGTTACATTAGATTACATTAGCACCAGAACATCACCTTCTACATATACAGTAGATTTTTATCTCCTCCTCTGCTCTGTAAGGCAACATTTCTTCTTCACATAACGTATCTTTCCACTTGCCACTTTACATTTAATTTAGGTGGAATTTTGTATTTAAAGAACACCAAGAATTTACAACCAGATGCAGTTTTAACAATATATCTTCCCACTTAAGTTGATCATCTGGTAATATGATATTTTCACAGTTGGGGAAAAATATTTACATGTATGGAGATAGTATGGTTTTGGCGGAGAAAAGGCCACCAAACGTATGAGAAGTTTGTGAGAAGGAGTTGCTGTCTAAAGTGAGAATCACATATCATTTTTTGGTTTTCAGAAGGAGCAAACAAGGTGATTCAGCAATACCATGGGAACAATTGTAGGCTTACCATGGTGACAGCATTATAAGCTCTTTTGTATCATTTAAAAAAAAAAATCAGAACCGAGTGTCAGCAAATAATCATTACCAGAGTCTCTCTCGTTCCATCTTGTGAAATGAGTTGCTTTGGCCCAGACCTTTCTTATGAGGGTTTCAGTTCTTCTTCCAGCCAAGCTGCCCTGGCTTGTGCCTCCCATGGGATGCAGAGGGCCTCCTTTGCATGGCCACTTAACACACCAAAAGCCAGACACTGGAACAGGTACTTCCAAAACTGTAAATTTAAATAGTGTAGTACCACACCAGAAAAAGGTGTGTTTTCTTCTCCGACATTTATTCTACATTCTGTTTGTGGATACTTTAATTACTCAATTTTCTCTTTACTGGCACTTATAACTAGCAGATGCTTATTCCAAGGTGTATGTCGCCTTGTTAGTAAAGCAGAACCCTCTTTTCCAAGGAAATGCTAAATCTTTCCTACTTTTGTCTGTTTGTCTATCTCATCAGTTTACTCCCTGCATTGTTCTTTATTATATGTGGTAGCGTATTTTCTACTTCCACTGCCAAAATCTCTCCCTGAAGTGAATCTTGCTCTCAACAAATGCTTTCTTGAGGACTTGTATGGTTCTTACTGAAGTAGGAACATTTATATAGGAGAAAAATGGTTGCTTGTCTAATAGTCATGAGGGTTGTAGGTACTCTACTACAAAGCTCCGCTGGCAGGTGGCTTGTCAGGTGGATGAAAAGAAGACTAGAAAAAGCAAAGAAGATGCACAGGGCTATGGTGCTTTTTTTATTGCTGTGATGGCCATTTTACTTTGTTGCAGAATGAATGTCTATCACTAGTCTTCAGCAAAGAAATATTTTTATTTAAAAAGTTAATATAGTGGCAGTGTAGTTAGCCAATATGATTATATTATTTATGATGTAAATCAGGGAAAGAGGGAATCAAAAAGGTCAAATTGATTCTAACAGACACAAAATTATTTGGTGAGGCTTGAAATTACTGACACACAGAAACTGTAGTGAATAACGTATAGAAACTATTTATGCAACCTCTAATCTAGTGCAACTTCTATACTATAAATATGTTCATAATAACAAATACAAGGGGAATATTGCATTAAGTACAGATGAGTTTTCTTCAGCTCATTGATACAAGAAAAGCTTTATAGGTCCTGCTATTTCACATTTTTCATAGAACAGAAGAGAGATTAAGTACCATATTAAAAGTCACACATAGCTGAAAAAGACTATAATTATGTGTAATTTCATAAGAAAATATTTTTACAAATCCTGTATCTCATATTTTATGTTCATCCTAATTAGTTCGATGGAGAAATATTAAATACTAATTTTGCCATGCCTGCCAAGATACCTGAAGGGTTATTTTAAAAGATATTATTAATGGGACTGGATACAATGTGTGCGGTTCCTTAATGATAATTAATTCACTGAGGAGACAGTCCTCATAAGCAGATGTGAAACCAGAATCTGAGACAAAAACATTCTGTTTGGTTGTGAAGTTTGTCTATTTTCTAGCATAAGTTCACTTGGTAGATAAGTAATTCCAATCAAACTGTTTTGTGTACCTATCAAAAAGTGTTTTATTGGTATGCTTTGAACCATAGGTGAAATTTTATCATGAAAAATTACACATAGACTTCATAAATATTCCCAAGATTAAAGCTAATTTTGCTAGGACTGCTGGTATGATCACAGTTCATTTACTTTGATTGCACTTTTTTTTTTTGCTTTGTACCCAACTATTTCACTGTTATGTCAGCTAGGTAATATTGATTTCTCACTGCAACACTACTTAAAAGCTTTCATGGAAATTAAATGAGTTTTTATACACAGCTGCCAATTTCATTTAGACTATTTTTAAGTGTCTACTACAGTAATATCAGATAATTTTTATTTCACTGAAAATATTAATTTGGTTTTATTAAAGTTTAGCAGTTTGACAAAAAAGAAGCCTGGAGAATATTGCATTACATATTGATAGGTTTTTCTATCAGGGTATGGGGGCTTTGTTTTTAAGAAATATCACATCCTTTTAGACTGCTAAATCATTCTTCTGGATGCTGTTATTTTGTCCTCAGTTGAAGTATAAATTCACAGTATCTGTTTTCATTCGCTTATTATGTTACATGATTGCAATAATGATTTCTTTTGTGTAGGTATATGAAATAAAAATAACTGTGTCTGAAAAACAGGCCTATTAAATAACAATAGCATTAGTTATCTATTTACTGAAAAATATTTACAGTAATTTTTTAAGGCTTTATAAAAGGGGAAAGCAAGTTCAGTCATACTTGCTGCACTTGTTATGCCCCAAATTGTAAGGCTGAAAAATCTCTGATTCATTCTGTAGATAGCTGCCAGCTTCTCCTATCCAAGACAAAGCAGGAAATTACCCATGATGTTTATTGTAGCACTGTTAAATCTGCTAAATGGATCCAAGTCTTAGTCTGAAATAAGGTCATACATGAGTTGTCTTTTAGAGCATCTCAACTGCCATGTGCCCACTGTTTATGCCCAAATATGCTATTAACTCTCCTGCCCCTGACAAAAACAAAAAAAGCATGTGAACAGAAATGATTAATCCACATGGTATTCTTTGGCTATGGGATAAATAAGTTTCTTGATTAAAATTTTTGCCCTCATTTTTTAATGCTTTAATTGAAAACAAACCCAGATTTCTGAGTCAGGCAAAATCTGCCCTGATGAAGAAGATAAAATCTTGCAGTGATAATTTCAGAGCTGCCGGCTGTGGAGGCCATACCAGCTTCTGTTCCACCATGATAGCTGTTTGCCAGCAGGCAGCATCAAATCCCTTAAAGTACCTTCTGGGCTGCTTTCATACTGTGGTTTAAGTAGTTTTGGAATACCAGCAGGTTTTCTCATGGAATGGTGCCTTTTCCAATTCTGAATATCTTTTCGATGTATTTTTTGTAAGTAAAAATTAAATAGGGTTCTCTTTTGTATAATTTCTTCATAATGTTAGGAAAGCTGTAGCCAGAGGAGCAATTTTCTGTTATGTTTTAAAACTAACGAGGCATTTTTAATCTGGTTAGATTTGCAAGTTTGTTCCAGGCTCCCTCCACTGTGAATGTCTTCACTTGCTGTCCCATGTTTTGTGCCAGTTTTCTTAGCTGTGTTTGCTGAAGAAAACCACAATGTTTTGTTCTGGTAGCAGTAGATACCTTTGTAGCTAGTGTTAGGTCCACTGAGGGCTTTGAAAGTAAGGACACTTGGCCTAAGATTTGGTAAATGAAAACCAGTAGCATCTAATGGAAGATAGCATAGTTCTGGATTATTATATAGAAAGACGGTATGGAAAAGCACTCGTATTTGGGACTCAGTATTCACTCTTAAATAAGGTGAGTATTTCACAGAATCACAGCCTGCCTGGGTTGGGAAGGCACCTCTGAAGACCATCTAGTCCAACTTTTCCACTCAAAGCAGGATCAGCTAGAGCAGCTTGCCCAGGACTGTGTCCAGTTAGGTGAATATCTCCAAAGATAGAGACTCTACAATGTCTCTGTGCAGCCTGTTGCAGTGTTCAACCACCCTCACAGTAAAAAAAGTGTTTTCTTGTGTTCAGATGCAATCAAGGTGAGGCTGACCTGCTTGTAGTTCCCTAGATCCTCCTTCCTGCCCTTCCTGAAGATAGGAGTGCAGTTTGTTTTCTTCCAGTCATCAGGAACCTCTCCCAATTGCCGTGACTTTTTAAAGACAATTTTGAGAGTGGCCTTGCAACGACATCAGCCAGCTCCCTCAGCACTCTTTGTTGCATCCCTTCTGGTCCCATGGACTTGTGTGTGTCCAGTTTAAGTGTCCCTTAACCTGATCATTCTCCACTAAGAGAAAATATTCATTTCTCCACATTCTCCCCCTGGTTCAGGAGCTTCATATTCCTGAAGGCAGGTCTTACCTTCTTTACTGAGGCAAAGAAGCCACTGAGTACCTCAGCCTTTTCCATATCTTTGCGACCAGGGCCCGTGTCCATTCAGTAGCAGGCCCACATTTTCCCTTGTCTTCCTTTTGCTGCTCATGTAGAAGCCATTTTCACCTTCCATGTACCTTCACCAGACTCAACTCTGGGTTGCTTTGGCTTTTCTAACCCCATCCCTGCAAGCTTAGAGTATCCCTGTATTTCTCCTTGGTCACCTTGACCCAGCTTCCACCTCTTGTACACTTCCTTTTCGTGCTTGAGTTTTGGCAGGAGCTACTTGTTCATCCATGCAGGCCTTCTGCTGCCTTTGCTTGTGTGAATTGCAATAGTCCAGGCTATTTGGAGGTAACAAATTAAAAGATCATTGCAACCATTTTCTTCTGCAAAGATGTAAGTTTGAGTGGAGATTATAATGGAGAAAGAAAGTTAAGACTGAAAGAAAGATTTTGAGATATTGCTGCAGGGAATGCAGTAGAATATGTTATGAAAATCTTTCAAAATCTTTAAAAATAATTGAGTACAGATACACCAATAGTTTATTGTAAACAAAACCCTCCATAGGGTTATAGGGTGTTGTATATAATAAGATATAAAAGTGTTTTAAAATATTTGCTGTCATTTACAATGTGACTTTCAAGTTCTTAAGTTGTTGTGGTTTGAGACCAGCCAGCAACAAAGCACCATGAGGCCGCTCGCTCACTCCTCGGGGAGGAGAAAATATAGCAAAAAGCTTGTGGGTCAGCACAAGGACAGGGAGGGATCACTCACCAATTACGGTTATGGGCAAAAACCAGACTTGACTTGGGGAAAAAAAACAAAAGTCAATTTAATTTGTTACTAATCAAATCAGAGTAGGATAATGAGAAGTAAAACCAAACCTTAGAACACCTTCCCCCACCCCTCCCTCCTTCCTGGCTCAACTCCTCTCCCAGTTTCTCTACCTCCTCTCACCAGTGGCGCAGGGGTACAGGGAATGGGGGTTGGGGTCAGCTCGCCACACGTTGTCTCTGCCGCTCCTTCCTCCTCAGGGGGAGGACTCCTCGCTCTTCCTCCGCTCCGCCGCGGGGTCCATCCCATGGGAGACAGTCCTCCACGAACTTCTCCAACGTGGGTCCTTCCCACAGGCTGCAGTCCTTCATGAACTGACCCAGTGTGGGTCTCTTCCGTGGGCTGCAGTTCTTCAGTCGCAGACTGCTCCAGCGGGGCTTTCCCATGGAGTCACGGCCATCTTTGGGGGCACCCCCCTGCTCCGGCGTGGGGTCCTCCCCGGGCTGCAGGTGGGCCTCTGCTCCCCCGCTCCCCTCCACGGGCTGGGGGGGACAGCCTGCCGTCTCACCACGGGCTGCAGGGGCATCCCTCCTCCTCCCCCTCCTTCCTCACTGACCTTGCTGTCTGCACAAGGGTTTCTCTCACATCCCACCCCCCTTTCTGCTGCAGGTTCCCCTTCTTAAATCTGTTCTCCCAGAGGCGCTACCGTCGTCACTGATGGGCTCGGCCTTGGCCAGAGGCGGGTCCGGCTTGGAGCCGGGGAAGCTTCGAGCAGCTTCTCACAGCAGCCACCCCTGCGGCCCCTCCCCTGCTACCAAAACCCTGCCACACAAACCCAATACATAAGTGAAAACAGCTTGTCTTTATTTTGGTTGAAAAGGCTTTATAATAAAAGCAACCAGTGTTGAGGTGGGTGAATGAGTAACATTTAATGAACCCATCCTCAGGTAAGCACAGGCTGTCACCTAACCAAATACAGCATACCTGCCTATGGTGCAAAAGAAAATGGGAACATTTAAATGATCAATGATGATTGTCAGCAGTGGTCAGAATGCCAGATTTAAAAAAGAAGAGCAGGACATATTTGCCCGGAAATGGGCAAGGAACAGTAAATGTGACTTTTTTTTTTTAATTAGGTTGAGATCTGTTTTACTACCTCTGCATGACAATGGTCAATGGATGCCATAGAATTAACATTATTAACTTTACCACAGTACTAGGTCAGTGTAAGCGTGGACCAGCACCCTAGACAACAGCACTTAGGAATTTTACAAGTGAATGATGGAGGGAAGTAATATTGGCTAGTTGGAGGTGAGAGCTAATAAAAATGAGAAATGGTCAAGTGGAAATAGGGCATGAAGTGAAGGCAAATAGTTTGTATTTAATAAGATGGAGGAGCAGGTGTTAGTGGGAGGAACTTATAAAGAGGGTTACATGGTGATTCAAAGAGCTTAGGAAACTGATCCTTGCAGGTGCACTCTGAGCAGTTGTGAATGTGGTAAAATGTATTTGCTAAAGAAATGAGAAAGAAAAAGGCCAGAGAAATAGAAGGTGCAATAAAGAAATGTGACATGATCAGATCCCAAATAGGAATATGCTTTGTGAAGGGTAGGAAAAATGTAAGTCATGGGGCAGTGACAAAGGAAGCATTTAGATATGATTCAAATACAACAGAACTAGAAGACCTAAATAAAAAAACATCACCTTAACTATCAGCTTGCATAATAGCAGGGTGAGGATAGTGCTTAGAGAGGTAAAGGAAGGAGACAGGACTGGTGGCTGGATGTGAGCTGGCAGATGTTTAGAGAGATGGAGCTATATTTTGATTTCGTCAAGAGAATGCAGTGTATCTAAAATAATGGCAGATGTCTGAGTGGTCTTTGAAAAGTGGTAGTTGAGTTTGGTGCTGGCTTTATCTGGATATAATGTGCAGAGAGTGAAGGGAATTAATTAGAAAAAGACTTACAGAATGTGTCCTCTACCTGAAGAGGGTAGTGAGTCCAGATGGAGAAGCTCTTCCTAATTGGAGGAGTAGGAAATCAGAAGAAGTGACAGTTTATGTCACGTGTTGCCTACAGTATTGGGCTGTGATCTCATTTTACATCAGTTCAAACGACCAAAATGGAAAAGGAGATGAAAGTATTAATATTTCAACAGCCAATCAATCATTTTTGACAGTGGTGGAGGCTAGCAGTGATGAAAGGCAGAATGCAAATCTATACTGTAAGAGTGGCAGGAAGATTCCTTACTTGTAAGACTCGTCATTTGTCAGTTTATCATTGTGGAGGAAAGTATTCTGAGAGACAAGTGGATGTGGAAGGGTAAGTTTCTTTCTATACTACGTAATGAAAAATGTGTGACATTTATTTTTTAAGAGAAACAAAGATTAGAAGATGAAGAGGGAGATTGGGGAGGTGTGTGTGGATGAAAGTGTGAAAGGGTGGATATACAGTTCATACTCATCTGTCCATCTTCCCCATCCCTGTTATCTCAACAACCTTGCTTTTCACCATAAATTGGTAGGATAGAGAAAATGGTGAGGTACCAGGAAGATGTAAGTGTGTAATTGTCCATGTGTATAAAATAAATGAGAAGGCTGAAGAAGAAAGAGATTGTATTTGGGAGTATATTTTACATAAAAAGAAGAGGACCGTGAAGTATTTCATTAGTAATTGTCAGGAAAATCAGCAGCTGAAAGAAATATGCAATTCTTTTAAATGGATTTCTTTAGCTTCCTCCTCTTTCCTTCCCTAGCTACAATAAAAAGTGATGCATAGGGAGAATGTTATCACATATATCAGTGAAGCATATATTATAGTGATGCTCATGGTTTGCAGCCTGAGGGTTGAACATACTCCTCTTAGCGAAAGGTTAAGAGACCACAAAGTATATTTTGACATACTTTCTCTCCCATGTTTTGCCTTATTTTTTACACAAAATATAAAAGGAATGCGAGTTACACTGAAGACCCCAACAAGGATAGCTAGCCCAGCAGTGCAGAGCCAACGCTGCTGAAACCCAGAAGCAGGCAGAACCCCGGGTGCTGTGGGAGGAGAGCATCTCTGGTTTTATCCACAGCTCTCTGATGACCTAAGGTAGAATAATTTCTTGTATGGCCTGCCTGGAAAGGAGGAGAGGGCAATGCTTTTTGGTTCCCAGATTCTGCATTGGCCTTCTGCTAGGCTGGCTATATAGGTGAAGTAAGAAACAACTCACGGCAGGGAAGCACATGCCGTAAGCAAGTGGTGGTTTCAGTGAGCGTCTTGGTGCTCTGCGAGGCAGGGGAGCAGCTGGGCTCCCTCTTTTTGCTCTGCTGCAGCCGGCAGAGCCTGTTGAGCAGCTGCGTTCGGGACAAGGCAGCAGTTGCTCAGATGGGTCAGCCCAGACCCACTGCATTGTGTATGACATAAGGCATCTTTCATGCAAGTAATTCTACTTTAGGTACTGAATTTATATGGCCTCCAGCTGTAGGGTTAATTTTAAATTATGAGAAATACTCCAGTGTGTTTGAAACTTGGCATTTCTTCCTAAATATTTAGGCACAGTAACTAATTTTGAATAATAAAGTTTGCATTCTTTGGGCTTACTGTAGATAAACTACTCAGAGGTTGTGACATAGGGTACTCAGCTTAACAATGTCGGCAAACAAAATTGACAGTGTTCTGAGTCATCAGATTCTCAGCTGATGGTATCACTAGCTCAGGCACTCGGAAAACATATCATTGTTTAGGAGTCTGTTGTTCTAACAAACCACGACATAGTTACTATTTTTGTACTCATTCAAAACTTTGTCATCTGTTGTAATCAACAAAAGCTTAATACTGAAATATTTCCCTGATCTTTTTTCTTCCCCTATATTGCCTATATAAGGATTTGTTGCATCTAGGTTATGCATGAGAGTTTGGCTGCCTATGTATTGGTATTTTGGGGGGAGAAAACAGTTGAAGTATTTTACATTAAGAAACAAGGAAAAAATTCCTCAATATAGTCTTTTTTGGATGGTTATACTCTACAGAAGGAAAGTAACAAAATGATAGTACATTTATTTTTCTTCAGTGTTACAAAACATAAATTGCCAGCATGCACAGCCCTTAAAACTAAGGACAATTTAAATCCATTAATGAGTTGATAAGTTTCTGGAGATTTTTTAGAAAGAATTAAAATGACCCAAATCATCTAGGGTTTCTTTTGAGTTTGGGGGTGGGGGGGTGTTACTAGGTGACAGAGCTCTGTAAATGACAGAATTTCCAAAAGCAGGTGATCTAATGAGGAAAATCTGCAGGTTAATCCCTGCTACCCAGCATTGCCACATCCTAAAAAGCTCTCCAGAATGTAAGAGGCTTCTAGTACTTTCTCTAAATTACTCTATTTTCTTTGTAACATCAAGACTGTGCTTTGGACTTATTCTGTTAGCTGCAGATTAGGCATTTGATGTGGTCAAATAACTCTAAACTAAGTGTTTGAAGTTTTATATAAATTCTACTTCACTAAATTAAAATGAGAATCTCTTGCTCTGTTCAGAATCCAAGGCAGGAGAACATCAGCTGAAGTATTTTTAGGTCCTTCTTTTTTCTTATTATTGCCTAGCAATAACTTGGGCTGATGGTAGAGAAAAGCCATAGAAAACATAATGGAAAGGGAGGACAGAGAGTGAATGAGAGTGTGCTCCTTAAATTGAATCCTCTCCCAGCTTTTATGATCAGGCCCTGGCCCATTTCCATCACTGTATGGATTCCTTAGGTGTGTTTCCCTATGGAATGAGTGTGTGCAGGTTAAATTCAAGGTATATGGTGAGCTACTCTGCTGCTGCTTCACAGCACAGTGAAGGATGTCCAACATCGTCCTTTGGATAAGGGTTGTCCCATCACATTTTGTAAGCATAATAAATACACAGCCAAAGATTTCTTCTTTTCTTCAGAATTTTAGAGCTCTTAGCTGGATAAGATAATCATATAGAGACATTTAAAAAATTTTTTTGAGGATAGTTAGATATGAATTTATCTTTTTGTTTTGGGAGTATTAGAGTTATTTAGTGATATTTCAGAGCAGGACATCTCACAGAGGTCTGCTTCCTTGGTTGTCTGAATTCTAAGGACTCTGTGCCACCAGCTGCTGCACAGGAAACAGGGTTTCGACCAGCATACCTTACAGGTACCATACTCCTACTCCGGCATAAAATACTAATTACAAATCACCATTAGTCTAACACAGAATTCAACATCCTTTTTAACCAAACAAACCAAAGAACAGCATAGGGAATGCTCTGTGTTGGATTTGTAGGTCTTCATTGTAGACAAAAAAAGATAAATAGGTACATATACTGTCATGGTCTCTGTTGGGACTCAATGGTCTGGACCTTTTCAGGCAAACTGTCCTGCTGAGCATTCTGTATCTCCCTCTCTTCTGAAGTTTGTAGAAAGGGTTGATTATTTTTTTGTCATTCAGTCCTAATCAGCAGTTACACTAGCATCTGTTAGGGCACATCTTGTGACACTTCTGCTGCTCATGGCCATTTTTTCTTTCTGAAGAAACACCACTTTTTTCCAAAAGCAGCAGCCACTAGTAGGATCCCATCTTGTGCTGATGTTTTTGCTTTGCCTTTTCTGTGGTGTGTCTATTTGCAACCCTTCAGTGACTGGAACATCCGTTTCTAATTTAGAATTAATTAATTGTTGTTTTCAGTTTTTAAGAATAAAACAGCAGCAGGTGACAATCTCTACTTCATTACTGCCACTCCATAATTTAATAGCATTGGATTTGCACCAGAGCTGGCCTTTTTTCAGTGAGTACTTCGTTCTTTTGACACTTCTTGCCATTTACTGTTTTAGGGAGAATAGGGAATAGCAGCAACAGTTTTGAACCCATATTTCATGGCAAACTGGCTAAAACTCATGCACACTGGAGCTGTGGCTATTTCTTTTTCTTAGTCTTCATTTGCGGATTTAGACAGATAAACAAATGGGGAACACGAGTTGATCTGTCCACATATGTGCTGTTAACCAGTGGCAAAAGCGAGATCTTTCAAGGTAATGAAATATGAGTCAACTGATTTGAATTATCTCACTTTTTCTAAAAGTACCTGATTGGAGAGAAAAAAAAGAATTTGAAATTTTGGTTGGGATACAAGTTTGTTTGTTTGTTTTCAAAATTAGTTGTTTTCTTTAAAGACTGTAATTATAAATTTTTAGTTTATTTTTTACAAGGAGAACATATGGTTCCTTCTTAATTCATACTAACTTACATTAGTTTCAGCTTCTAAGCTAAGTGAATATGATACTGCTGGTATAGAAATACAATCTCAGTTGATTAAAATAGGCACGCTTTCTTCTAAATAGATAGTAGAAGTGTCGTGTGAATGATAAATACTTTACCTGGGACCATCTGGATACTTGCCAGGAATGCACGACTGTTATCAAGAGCTTTCTTCCAATTATTTGGAATAAAAATTAATCTAGGATTAAACTGTCTCTTTTATCAGCACCTAACTGTGATATCAGGAGAATTGTTCGGCCATTCTCACTATTAGATTCTGTAATTTTGCGCACTTGACGGTAAGCCTCTTTATATGTTTCCTACTCTTTACCAGCTGTTAAACTAGGTATATTTGGAGTTTCAAAAGTCATCATTTTAATTTGTGTTTTCTTGAGAGCTCAGTTACTGATAACTCATTTATTATTTAATGAGCAAATCCATCTTCCTTTTGGTTGGTGGGATATGCATGTAGGGAACCTTCGTGGTGTACTCAGTCTCCAGTGAATTTGCTGAGACAGTTTGTTCTGACAATGATTCAGGACAGTTCTGAGGTTCTGTTTCCACAATGTGCCACAAATGTATCTTTACATATTTTTTCCTTAATATCTTTAGCCTTGGTCTGGAGAGTTTTAAAACGTTATGTGTATTTTTACATTTTACTACTCATAGCTTATACTCAGACCATTAGCAGGGGCGTACCACACGTTGGGGCAGTTATACCTGAGCCTTAAGTCTTTACCAAGTAGGCAAAAAAGGAGCTCTGGGACTGTGGGGATGAACTAGGGATAGGTAGTAGAAGGAGAAATTCTCCAGATGTTAAAAAGACCTGTTATATTTGTGCTAGAGACCACGAAGATGCCATAAATATAATCCAGTTGCAGTGCAATAAATTTAATTTAGTTACTGTTCTTGTGTGTTCACATATAAGACTGGTATAATTAAGACTGCTAATGCCAGTGTGCCAGGAATAAACATTTTCTCTTAATAGTTGTGGCAGAAGTTGCATGAAGGGTGTTTCAAATTGTGATAAAGATATCTGAGCCTGACTGCTTGCTGTTGACGAGAAGTCTTCCCAGTCCCAGGTCAACTTTATGCTAAGGTCCAGTAGAGGCTCCCATTTTACAAATTTGAAACGCTTTCCCAAGTATGAAAAAATTAATTCTCACAGTATCTGGAAAAGTAAACAAATATTATCCAATTTAAATTGTGGGAAAAGCAGTTTAGGCAGATGAAATGATTTGTCACATAAAGAAAAGCTGTATCAGAGCCAGAAATTGAAGCCAGATTTCCTTATGGCATGTCCTGCTTTATTAAACTTCCCTCCCATGGTTGACGTATGTCATCACATGCTATTGTCTATCAGTATTTCTGCTTTGGATATTATGAACATTGAAATAAGTTATTGGAATACAATGTCTCCCTGAAGGTGACCCTTCAATCCACCCACTGTAATACTTGAGCTAAAGGAGTGAAACCACAAAGTACAGAACTGAATTATCAACTATTAGATCAGCCACAGAAGTAGGACACAACACACTCTTTGCCAGTGTCTTATTTACTTTTCAAAACAGTTGTTTTCATAAACAGTTTGTGATGCTTGTGTATACAGAATAAAAGGGTTCTTTTCAAAGAGTGAATGTATTAAAAATTCATTTATTCAGAATTCATATTTACCTACTTTAATGTATTTGTACAGCGGGGAACCCTTTGTACCTTTTTAATTGTTATTTTCTCTAGATGTTTAAGTCAATTACTGCTGAGCAGTTACACTCTGGTAGCTTTTGTTAAGTTTGGAAAGGAAGAATTATGGAACTCAAAGTAAAGCAAGCAGCTTGATCCCTCAGAATTAAACTCCCTTTTCTTATGATGACAGAAGAATGTTCTGATGTCAAGGCTGATCACTTTAAAAATAACTGTTTAAAAATAAACCCTTAAATTATTTTTCTTTTTAAAGCTTTTTTTGGTTGTTTTTTCTGAATAGAGGAGCATTTATTTTTGGATGCTGATGCTTAACGTTTAAAGCTTGTTTACAAAGTGCTCGCTACTTCTCCATAAAAGCAGGGAGCTGTAGAAGTGGAGTTCTTAGATGACGTGGTGTTGGATTCTGTTAAGACAGTCTCATCTCCTGTCATCAGAATTCAGAAAGAGAGGTGCTTTCATGAGACAGGGTGTCAAAGACTATAACATAGTTAAAATATTTAAAGCCAGGTATATAAAAACAAAATTCAAGTATAAAAAATAAGAATTGTTCGTCTGACTTTATTCCTGGAGTCATGGTTTTCTACATGGCTACTACTGCTATTAAATTTCCTTTGAAACAATAATAATGGTCAGACTATTCCATTGAGATTCATAATCATTACAACATTGACTATGGTAGTTGTAGAATCAGCAGTATCTACCCTTTAAAAGTGAACTGATAGATACAGATTTCTTTTTTTCTTTTTTAATTTCAGACTGGGGTCAAGTCCAAGTTACATACTTCTAAAAATTGAATAAATAATATTGTCATGCTTAAAATAAAAGGAAAACAAATAGCGTGAAAACATTTTTTTCTGTTGAGACATAGAAAATTCAGGTCTTCTGGCCATCACAAGTTACATCACCAGCAGCTTGACTCCTTACTCATTTTGGATTGGAATTACTCCACTTTGAATTGGCCTCTGCCTGATTTTGTTATAGAAATTATAGCTCTTTTACAGCATGATGCTGATGGACTCCTCCAACTTTGAATTTTCCTGAGTAGCTTCCAAACCCATGAGGGCCACCAGAGTAATTACAGATACCAATGATTCTGAGTTATTCTCTGGTCCTCCCATGAATTGTACTACCATGTGCCTGTGCTATTTGTCCCCCAACACAGTGTTGTTATTTGTTAGTAAAAAAGCAACAGTAAGATGTTAAGTTGTTACAGCAAATGTATTGACTAGTTGAAAAAAAACACATAAAACATTTGGAAGGCAAAACCTAAAAAGGCACATCTCCTAAATACCAATCTACAACCACCTTCAATATTTGCACATAGTGAATCTGTTTCTCTAATGAAATATGTGTCTACTCAGTTATAACTTGTTCTTGCTTTTTATCATCAGTTTCCCTGCGGGTGTTTTTAAAACTAAACTAAACTAAATATTTCCTGAACAGATTATATTTTCACCTTCTTAAATGCTTCTGAATGTAAAAAGGGCTGAATTATCTGCTTCTATTAACTTTTGATTTATACAGCTACACTGAACTTCTAAAGCAGATTCTATCCTCCTTTTTATATAGCTATGTTTAGGTGGAGGTTTTCAAAATACCACTATATTGTGACAAATACATTAATGGTATACTTGGGCCTGCCTATTTTGGGATTCAGCTTGCATGTTTGTAGCCAGCTAAGCCAAGGCTATTTGTTCTGGGCTAAATCCTAGTGTGCAAAACAGCACTTGCCCCAGCATGCGTTGGCACAGTCTCTATGGGGGCTAGATTTACAGGTGCAAACTGCCTGCTCCTCTTTCCCAAACCTTATCATATAATGGCTGCAGCTGGCGCATATTGAAGCAGACATGGTTGAAGTTCAAATTATTAATTAAGCCTTGAAAGCATAACTACAAATTACCTAGTCATTGTCACCAATGCTTTTTAAGTATACTTCTCTAATTATAATTCATTATCTGTACTGATCAAGCCGTAGGTTCTGCAAATTCTCACTTTTAATTATTGGTATCAGAGCATAGAATCACTAATATAGTCTGGGATTTCATATGCTCTTGTGACAGATTTTCATACTTGGGTTCTACTTGTGCTTCCATATGAGGAAGTTAATATATCAATAATCCACTCTGATAGCCTCACCATTAGGCAGGAGTGTTCATACTGGAGAAAATATACTATGCCCAGAATTGTTGGAATATCTTTAAGTACTTGTTGGAATATCTTTCATATTCAAGAATTTGAATAATATTTTAATTCTTTTTTTGCATAAATGTTCTTTTAGTCTTTTTTATTACTTAAACTATTTTCAGAAGCATTTGTTCATCTGTCTTTTCTTAATTATTGAGGATGGTTATCGGAATTCAGTGCTACCTTTTGGTTTTTAATATGCAAGACTAAGTGCAGGTTTAGCAAGGTATGGCAAAAAATGTTAATGCAGATTTTTATGAACTGTTAAAATAGCAAAATTTCCTAAATATTCCATATTATTTAGACAGTATTTTTACTATACTATATTGTATTTTTAGACAATGCATTGAGAGGAAATTGCTTAAAAGCATTCCCAGTGGAATTTAAGTACATGGCGAAAATATTTAGCACAGAATATTTTTAGAAGGCTAACAAAAAACCTCCCTCTGGCATGTTTCTTTACTAAATACATTTAACTATGCTCTGTCTAACTTTAAAAGGTTGGTGTGAATTTGCAGAAAGAAACTGTTGGTAAGGTCTCTTTAATTAGACTTAATAATTGCACCCCTAAACATTATGCATATATTTTATTAATTAATTTCTTTAAAATAGAGGAGTTATCCATTGGAACAGCATAATACTTAATGAATATACATTTCAGTTATTTAAAGAGATTTGGTAGCCTATTCTAGAATCATTTCATTTTCAGGCTTAATATACTCATCTAGGGATAATCCTAAATTTAGTAACTGTAAGTAGATTTAATGTGTTGTATACGGGCAACAAAACAATAAACATGTTTTACTGTAATAATTAGGATAAACCGACAAATGGATCTCCATAGAATTTGTGTTATTTTTCATAGCACAACTAAGGTACACTCTGCTCTACAAAAAAACCCAAACATTTCATTTTTGCAAATGAAAATTGAGGCAATGAATGCTAGCAAATGGGTTCATTTCCAAACTGCTGAAGAAAAAGGTATTTAATATTAAACCTATAGTACTTTGCTTCAAAATAAATCCTGATCTTTTAAATTTGCGTGTTTGCAAGTCACAGCCATGCTGTGCAGGTTTCTCAACAAGTATGCCTGCTGCACATCCTAGTGAGAGACATGTTGTATTTAACACCGGGGTTTTTAGGACTGGTAGCTTTTATTGCTCTTTTTTTAATTTTAATCAAATAATACGTAGTGTTTCATCTTAATCACAAAGTGTCAACCAGCATTTTATGTCTGGGTAATAAAAAACACCGTTGAAATTCAAATTTCACACCAATTATTAATTGTAACACATCCTCAGGGCTTCAACAAACATGGTATCTGAGGGTTAATAAAAACGATTTTCTAAGAATGCTGTGCAGAAGCTCGCCTCTATAAATAGCCTTTGTGAGTTACAGTGCATACATTAGCAGCTCTGGAAAATGTTAAGAAACTACGAACTTAATTCTCTTGTTTGTTTTTTGTTAAAGTATTTATAAAATAGGTTATAGGCACATTGATCTTACACTGTTGCTTGTGATGGTGAATGTGTAGAATAATTGACTTTCTGTCCCATTTATAAAGTATTCAGTCATTATCCGAGTGAATAATGTAATACTGATGTTTAAAGGGCTTTCACAGGAGGAAAAAGTGGCATGGCTCAGTTTACTGCATTGCCTGTCAGCATTTTATTTGTCTACAGAAGCATATGCCACAGCATTTCAGTTTTACTAAAGAAGCACTGTGTGTTCTTCAGCTATGAGGAAAGCTATAATAGGAAGTAGGTCAGTGTTTGAATGCAAGTCTTTCTCGTTGTTCCTGGATCTTTGCTGATATTTTCAGCCTGTGAACAGTTTTCCTCCTGAAGATGTTGCTTTATTTAAAAGAAAAGAGAAACCAAGCATGTTCTTCACGTTGTCTGTTAAGCTTTTGGGGAGTAAAAGTGAAAAGTCCAAAGTTTGGCACTTAAGGTCTGGTCAGCTAAGGAATGTAAGTGAACTGTGAATCTTAATTGACATCTTTACTAAATTGCAACCTATTTATTCCAGCAGACTAAAAGGTCTATTAAGCTGACTCTAAGGTATATATTATGAAATGAAATGCCCTATAGCATTGCTCAGTCTTCTAAAAATTCTGAGTTGAAGGGGCAGCAGTAAGAATGCTGGAAGAGGGGAGGTTGGTGTTTTCTTTGTTGCTTTCACTCCTATGGTTTGAAACTCAGTTTCTCATACATCACTTCAAACTTGGTTTACCTAGTCTTCAGCTATTTCTCTACTTTGTTTCTACCTGACAAGGGAGGGTGTCTGTGCTAAGATGTAATGGCTATTGTCCCTGTTCTAGCAGAGATGAGATGCACCTCTCTAATGAACAAGTTAGGGAATCCAAGAATTCCTTTATCCAGCACTGATGTAGTAATACCTTTTGCATAAATTTTTAAGTTACGCGTAAGCAGTTTTACAGATAAGCACAACTGCCATGCATGTGTTATAAAAATAAACAGTCTTAGGAATAAGTATGGTGATTATGTTTGTGTTTGGCTTGTGCACTTTTTTCTCTTCAGTAGATCTGCTTTCTGTTGCACTTCACCATGATTCAAAGTAAACCTTCAAATTTGTAATGCTTATAATCCTGCTCATGCAGAGCTTCTTAAAAAGTCTTCTTTATTCATTTGTACTTCAGCAAAATGCCAGCTTTGTTCTTCTGGCTTTTGTCTTTAGTGAAGCAATAACTTCATATTCATAAACCCCAAATATAGTTTCCTTCTTTTGCTATAAATTTACTTAGGGATTAGTAAAAGTTATCCATAGAAGACTTTCCATAGTAGTGGAAATGCAAGGCATGATACTTGGTCTGGGGGTTAATTAATGGGAACAAATACCTTCTTGTGTGACTTATATCCATGACAGAAGAACAGAGTAGTCAAGTTATTAAGAGAAAGGCCACAATGCTACTCTGCCGCCTTGTAGTTTTGCGTATCCAATTTACCACTTTCCTTTTTATGGACCCATGCATTGGATCTAATGGGTCAGCAAATTACACATCTGTACATCTCCTGTTCTTGAGGGAAAGAAACTGCAGTACTATCCACAAGAACACAAGTTTCAAAGCATTAGCAGAGTCATAGGGTATTAGGAAGTGGCCAGCTGATCTTTTTCTCCTGCTATCCATTCTTATTACGGTAGAGTGCTTACTGGGCCCCCAATGGACTAGTAAGTCTCAGGTACAATCAGAAACAAAACAACAGTCCTTCTATTAAAAAGCTGCAAAATATGAAGAAACAGAGGCAAAGAGATAAAATTGTTCAGTCTGACAGTGTCAGCAGACTTACAGTGGTGAGTCTTGTATACGTATCACAGCAAAGTCTTTATGCCTCTGAAGAAGGACTTCAGGTCTGTGGGTGAAGCAGAAACTGGAAGTCCTTCTCCGGTTTCTGTAGCTGAATCTTGCTTACCCTCTACCAGCTGCTGCATGTTAGAGGATACAAAGAAGTGCAGAAGAAACTGCAACAAACCATAGTACTCTGAAGGTCATAAATGATGTCTTCTATCTTCTTTGTCCTCTTTTCTGTAAAATTCAAGGTAGGAAGTTGAAGGACAGGGCAAAAGGTAATGCAGGATTTATTTGCAATTTTGAGAACTAAAAATGTAGGTTATCCCAGTAGTTGTCCGATAGTTGATGTCTTTTCTGCGGTGCCCCATTCTGAACATCTAACCAGTTTCTGTGTGGGTGATGGGGAAATTCTAGTCAACATTTATGAAGGATTTTCTCTTGAAAGCCTTTGTTCATTGCTCATCTTTTCCATCAGTCTGCATGTGTCTTTCTCTGGGCAAATTGCAGAACTGGATTCTTGCTCTATAATGTCTCAATAAAAGAGAAAGAAGTTTCAAGAAAGACGTCAAATACCAAAAAAAGAAGGTATATAAATTCTGTCTTGCAAAGTACCTGTGTCATACCAATACAGCTCTTTATCCTGCTTTTCTTTAAATTGCAAGCGCTCTTGGTCAGAAAATCAGATGGTAACTCAGTAATTTCAGTTTCAAAGGGTGGTTCTGCAAAGGCTTTCATAACAACTCAGAAACTCTTAGGATGAAGTATGAAATGTTGTTTATTTTTGTTCCCTAACTTGCTGCATTCATACTCAACTTCTCTAATTGCAAAACCTTGTGGAAACTAGATTTCAGACAGGGCCTGTTGCCCAACTCTTAAGAAAAACAGGCAAACTACAGTTTCCATGGTTTCAGACACCGCTGCTCATCCTCTCAAGGCTGTTCTACTCTTGGTAGGAGAAATTCAAGCACTGAGAATGTGTGAAAGGCTAAAAGTGAGATTCTTTGTTTCGGGGTTGTTTTTTCATCTTGCGCTTACTATCACGGCTAGAGTTTTACCAGATTGTCAAAACTGAAGAAATATTTTTCCCAGCCCAAGAAAGATTTCTAAATGATGTTATGAGTTCTCTTTCTCAAACAAGGCTGCCTTAGGAAGCTTTTCTGAAAAAAGTTAGATATTTCAGTATTCAGATTAGGAGTGTTTCTCTTGGTTTCAGGAATGTGACATTGGTGGGCAGTTGTTTATTTATCTGTAAATATGGCTATTTCAGCCAAAATGGCTTGGATTCATTAGCCACAGGCTTCTGTTTCTAAAGGAGTAGTCTCCAGTTTTGGTAGATTATCCCAGTTCTTTAAAGGAAATTGCATTTCCTGGGAAAGGGGGGGGGGGGGGGGAGAGGGAGCGTTTGTCTCTTTTGCCTGCCATTCTTTGCCTTTCTCCAGCACAAAAACACTTAAATGGTTTTCAGAATATTTAGTCACCTCTGAAATGGCTGAGTGCAGTTCTTCAGGACCGACCGTTGCTTGCAAACTAACCTCTCTCTGTTTTTTTGGTTTGGTTTGGTTTTTTAATTATTTTTATGGCTCCCTGGTAAGAAGGAGGGAGAGGATTTCTGTTTTTCAAAACTTTTGATGTAGTAGGAATCCCACTTGTCCTTTGCTTCAGCTCCCCATGTGTGAAACGAGATCATAGGGGATGGAACAGTTCCAGCTTGGCACCTGGGTCCTCCTGATGGTTGTAGAAGCAATGAACTTCGAGTATCAGTAGTCCTGGCCCTCCTTGAGAGCTGCTGCATATGTAGCTGGGTTGTAGGGGTCTATACGCAGCCAGAGGTGATAGGTAAGCTACAGATGACCCAGCCTAATTCTTAACGTCTGGGGTGAGCTTTCCTGGCTCAGTTATCTACATCAGATTTGTTTGGTTAATATAATTGAAAACTTCATGATACTTTAGGTTGTAGCCTTGATAGTTTTGAGAAGATAGTAAGTAAAAACAATCAGTTTTGAGGTTTTTTAACGATCCTTCTGGGGCTAGAGGGAGATGAGAGAAACTGCTCAGAAGAGACATCCGTAACTGCTAGGCTGTAAGAGAAGCTGTGAAAGCAGCCAATTCTAGTAAAAAATCTTATTCTCAAACCATTGGTCCTGATTAATTGATAGTGAAACTAATGTAATATTTGGTGCATCACTTAATTCAGTGTTCTGATGTGTTATTTGCCTTCCGTAAGAGTAGAAGCTCTTTAGCTTTTTGAGGCAGGAGATGACAGCAATGCTCATGAGAAAAGGGACTCCTCCCTACCGACTCCTAAGTATTACCATGCTAAAAGTAGTAAAGCTGAGGAATAAATACTGGGTTTTTTTCCCAATTAGTTTGCATATAATTTTATTACATAAAATCTAATAACTATGTGAAAAAGCATGTTTTTCCAAAATCTCTGTCTCCTTTCTATCAGATATTAGGCTGGGCTTTGTTATGAGAAAACTACATTACTGGCACATAAATTATGTAAAAATGAACTCTTGCTTACAAGAAAAATGTTCAGTGGCCCACAAGTTCGAAAAAATTTCCTTTGCTCTAGCAGAACCTTAGTGTTATTGGAATATTACTTTGATCCAGTTGCCTATTATTTATGCAAAGGCAAATTAATTCCTTTAAGTATCTTATTGTATTATTTCCTTCTCGGCTTGTCACCAAATGTCATTTCCCCCAAACCTCTATTTAACTGCCGCTTCCCAGCACCATCCCATGTGCTGTTAGAAGCAGTGAACAGCTGCTTTCCCCACTGCCAAGTGCCACTACTTGGATAGTTAGCAAAAGATGCTGATTTATAGACTGATCGGTTTCCTCCGTCCCAGAGGCTGGATGAGTCACTCTGGAAGGAGCCTTGTGCTCATTGTCTCTGCATCTGAGCTCATACTTCCCCTGCCTTCATGTTTCCCACTCTTAGTACAATGAGCTATTCCTCAGGGAGCTCCTTTGCAGGGGGCAACCGTACCCTTTCCAGCACAGCTTAAAAGCCTAAAATAAGTATTTTCTCCTACGCTGTTGAATCGTCTGTTCCAATTGCTTCTCTGCTTTCAGCACCGCTCACCTCTTCAGAGTTCCCCAGTCACCATTCATTCCCCATCCGCTGCTAACCCTTTGAAAGGTCTTTACCACTTACAGATGCAAATAAAGTCTTCTGGGGTATACCAGCTCTATGGCAAGAAGAAAAGGAAAATAAACCCACTTGGGGGACTTGGGGATGCTTGGACTAGAAGTGACTGAAAAGAAAGCAAACTGAGGAAAGATTGTGGTATAGGAGAGGGAGACCCTGAACTAACAAGCAGAAGGTTGGCAAGTCTGGCTATTTTAATTGATTTCAGGAGGCAGTTGCAACTTCGAATTGATAACTGAGCCATTTTCTGGGTTTGATTTTGACTTATTTATTGTCGTTGGCGGGGTGAGTCTGTGTAGGAAGCGGTGGGGGAGGGAGTACACACGCACTGGAAAGTGTGTCAGTGCTCTGACTCAGCCTCGTAAAGTGTTTCCATTCGCTTTGCTGAAAAGTAATAGTCATCGTCTTTGTTCCTCTTTCACCAGTCTCTGTCCTGACGCAGGGATCTTCTTGTGTTAGGGAATTTCCCCTTGTGAGTGCATCTCGCGTGGCAGACGCTCCCGTGAAAAAGGACATGAAGCTGAACAGTGAAAGAAGTGAAATGTGGTACAGAGTGAAAACGTTTTCTCTCACTGTTTCTCTACCACAACCACTTTCACTAGGCTTTTTAACACTAACATTCCTCCTCTGAACATTCCTGTCCCCAATTAAATGATATTTTGTCTGTGTAAGAAGTATGTGTCACTGATCTCCTTATTTACCCTGTAGAGTCTGAATAAAATTCATAGACAACTTTTTTCCCCATCAGGTTCAGCATTAACTGTTACTCATTCACCTTCCCCAAATTCACCAAAAGCTGTTGCTTAGTGCTTTCATCCATAGCAGTGCAGCTCTTCAGCGGGTGAATATCACAGAAGGCAACAGTCCTTCTGCTCTGGTTTTTTAACTCTTGAGAGACTACTGCCTCATTTTCTGCACCATCATGTAAAAAGCAGTAAATGAGAATGGAAGTCTGAAAAATAGTATTCTGGAATAACAAGAAGGTAATCAGGTCATCACACCAATCTGCAGCCGTGCAATGAAACAAATTCTTACACAGGACAACTGGTGAAAATGAACCCCTGGATTATCTCCAAACATTGGACTGAGTGGAAGTTTAGTCGTAATTTGATTTGAGAACCCCCAGTTTAGGGAGGTATGAGAAATGCGGTGCCTCCGATGGGAACAGCAGAGCTACCAGCCTTATCCTGACCTGAACTTTGAATGAATGTTCATGCTGCCTTGGGGACCTGCACTTGAGCTTGGGCTCAAAGTGCTTGGGAAGTGTTGTCTGTAGTGTCTTTATGCCTTTAGTTATTAGACACCAACACATATTTTAGGTATGTTAGATAAATGCTGCTATTACCATATGTTCTGAAAGCATCCGTTGCTCCCCCCCTCAGAAAAAACTTCGTTATTTTCTATAGAGCTCTCCAAGACTAAACACTTTAAAACAATAGAAATCTGGTATTTTAATAACTCTTTATTAGTGAGAAGCAGTGGTTTCGTATTTAGAACTGTATAGAATATGTTGAAAGCCGATTTAGTGGACAACAAGAAATACAAGTAATTTATTACTGCTTTTCTGCTGCTAATTAGCAGAGATACATTGTGATCTGATTTGTGATAAGATTATAATTTTCCAGTATTTTGACTGTCTCATTAGCTTAATGCTTAAGTAATAACTTGCTTCAGATAATGTATTTAATGTTTCAGTGTTTTGTCAGTTCAAATATATGAAGGAAATTGGTTTTCTATGTGTTTCTTAGATGCTGTGATGATATATTGAAAATTAGCACTATAAGCAGCAACGTATAAACACTCTGTGGTGGGTTAACCCTGGCTGGACACCAGGTGCCCACCAAAGCCACTCTATCACACCCCTTCCTCAACTGGACAGGGGAAAGAAAAATATAACAAAAGGCTCATGGGTCAAGATATGGACAGGGAGATCACTCACCAATTACCGTTATGGGCAAACCAGACTTGAGTTGGGGAAAATTGATTTAATTTATTACCAATCCAGTCAGAGCAGGGTAATGAGAAATAAAACCAAATCTTAAGACACCTTCCCCCCACCCCTCCCTTCTTCCTGGGCTTAAATTTACTACCGATTTTCTCTACCTCCTCCCCCCAGCGGCGCAGGGGGATGGGGAATGGGGATTGGGGTCAGTTCATCACACGTTGTCTCTGCCGCTCCTTCCTCCTCAGGGGGAGGACTCATCACACTCTTCCCCTGCTCCACCCTGGGGTCCCTCCCATGGGAGATAGTCCTTCACAAACTTCTCCAACATGAGTCCTTCCCACGGGCTGCAGTTCTTCATGAACTGCTCCAGCGTGGGTCCCCCATGGGGTCACAAGTCCTGCCAGAAAACCTGCTCCAGCGTGGGCTCCTCTCTCCACGGGGCCACAGGTGCTGCCAGGAGCCTGCTCCAGCATGGGCTTCCCATGGGGTCACAGCCTCCTTTGGGCACCCACCTGGTCTGGCGTGGGGTCCTCCATGGATATCTGGTGGATATCTGCTCCACCGTGGACCTCCCTGGGCTGCAGGGGGACAGCCTGCCTCACCATGGTCTTCCCCAGGGGCTGCAGGGGAATCTCTGCTCCGGCACCTGGAGCATCTCCTCCCCCTCCTTCTTCACTGACCTTGGTGTCTGCAGGGTTGTTTCTCTCACATAGTCTCACTCCTCTCTCTGGCTGCTGTTTTCACAGCATTTTTTTCCTTCTTAAATCTGTTCTCCCAGAGACACTACCACTGTCGCTGATGGGCTCGGCCTTGGCCAGCGGTGGGTCCGTCTTGGAGCCGGCTGGTATTGGCTCTGTTGGACATAGGGGAAGTGTCCAGCAGCTTCTCACAGAAGCCACCCCTGTAGCCCCTCCGCCCCCGATACCAAAACCTTGCCACGCAAACCCAATACACAGTCAAACCAAGACCTTTCAGTCTGATGAAAATGTGAATATATATTTAGAGGCCCCTTCTTAAGTTCTCACAAATCTGTAGTTATTAAATTAGATGGACAGTGCTGTCCAACAAGATGCTTGATACTCATTCTGTTGTCTGAGAAGAATTTAGTGACATAGTTTAGAGATTGCTTCTGCAAACCTTTTTTTCATGTGAACGGTTAATACTTAAGTTTGTTCTGCTTGCTGGAAACAGAGACTACTTAGTACAAAAAGAGGTTGAAATCAATTTAAAGCTGTAACATTTTATTTTCTTCCAACTGTCCTTTTTTTTTTTTTTTTTTTTTTTTAAAAAAAAGGAATGGGTTGCTTTAAGTTGTGGATAGTCACACTTGAGTTTCATATAAGAACTCTGGCATCTCAGAATCTGCCCAGGCAAACCAAAGGTGCATGAAAACACATCTGGATTGGCCTCTGTTTCTGTATTTGCCAGTAAAATTCTGATTTCAGATTTGTACCAATTTTGGAATGGCCCCTTTTTTTATTACATGGTTTTTTACAATAGGTAGAACAGTTTGTGCAAAAATGCGTCATTTTCTTTACAGTAGAAATAGGTGAGTTTTTGTTGGAACTGTGTAAAGCAAACAAGTTCAAAGTCACTTAGATCAGTCTTTTTTTTTTTTTTTTTTTTTTTCAGACTTAGAGAGTTTGGGGTTGGACAGGGCTGGATGCATCTATGATACAGATGGGGAAATTGCCTAGAGCACACAGGCTGTACTGTACTCCCCTCAGCCTCCCCATCAAATCTGTCCTTGTTTGGAGGACAACTCTTGATATTTAATTCTGAAGCAAAGCATTAATTTGTGAACAGATAGCCTTTATCATCTTCCACACAACTGCGTTTTCTTAATAGAATTCTTTACTTCAAAATATTAAATGATTGCTGTTGATTAGTTATAAATTGAACAAATGAGACTATTGCGGTTATGAAACAGGAACTTACAGTATTATTACAAGAATATTGAATGATTGTCCGGTTTTCTCTCCACAAAGCAATCTGCTTATACTGTTAATGGTAAATAGCCTGGGAATTTCCATTTTGATTAGCTAATAATAAGCTGAAATAATACTCAGTTCTCTCTCTCTCTCTCTGTCTCTCTCATTAAAAAAAAACCCACCTCATGTTTATGGTGTGATTAGGAGGAACATCACGGACATCACATAGCAAATCTGATCTGGAGAAAGCTAAAACAGAGCTTTTAGTAACCCTCTAGTCCTTGGAAATAAGCAAACCGCACTTAATGTAGAATTAAGGTTGTGATCCTACAAAAACTTGGGCACCTGCTTAACTTCACCCACTCTACCTAGCCCTCTTCACTTTTCACCGTGTATACAAGTTTCAAAACCAGGGTCTAATACCAGCTTGTAGTGCAAAGAGTATCTTCTCTCAGTCCTACACCATTTGCAACAGTGTGTATCAAGCTCTACTATGGAAGTATTCTAGCTTTTTATACCCATTTTAACATCACTCTAAATAAAGTATGAATGAACAGCAGAAGGATGTAATGAAATTGAGTAGCAGGAACTCAAGGTATTACAGGATAGATAGTGTAATATGGGAGATGTAATTTTGCTAAAATTCGACTTGTCCCCTGTTTTGATCTCTGATCCCTCAAATTAAAAAACAATCAGTCTTTTTTAGTTGTATAAGGTTAAATTTAATGCTGTTATTATTTTTGTTAGAATGTAATTTTAAATAGTGTTTCCAGAATTTTTTACTCTCTGGTTAATAATTTTATTAGGACTTACTGTATGGAGGAAAGAGATGCTCACAAAGTAAATAAATGCAACCAGGGGAGGAGAAAAGGCAGAACAGCAGGGAGAATTTATTTTTAACGAAAACATTTCTTTCCGATTAGTCCGAAGTGGTGTTTTCAGATACATTTTGTTGAAAACATCAGGCAGCGATAAGTTGGTTCTTTTTAGTCTAGTGTTACTAATGATCTTTTTGCACTCTTAAGTCTTAAAAAATTGTTTAGTCATCATTCTTTTTGTTCAGCAAGACATACAATTTAGTATAGTTGTAATGCTTTGAAGACATTTTGGAGCATAACTGTAATAACCAGAAGATCCTTTCAATATTAATAGGTAGCTAAAAGCAGCACTTTGACCTGCTTTTTAAATTAAATAAACTGAAATGGTGGCTTAGATTCATTCAGCCAGTGTAAGTCTAGCCAAATATAGCTTTACATCTAGCATATCCTCTTTTCCATGATAAGGCTCTAAATGAAGGAGGACAATCTGTTCACATTCCTTATAATAATATCCTTGTAAGTATTTTCTTTATCTTCTGTTTAACACAACTAGGCCTAATTATTTTTCCCATGTAGAGGAGTTTCTAGATAATGTGTGTTTCACATACATGGTTGATTTGAAGGCAGTCTTAAGTTTTTTCAAGGTGTTACCTTATTATTCTACAGAGTTGTTCAAGAACATGCATCTGGGTCCTCCCTTCATGTCCTGGGTGCAAGCAAGGCATAACTGGGAATTGTACATGTCAGACTGTGGAGAATTAAAATACAGCGTAGGTACAGTACTTGCTTTGGGTTGCTTCCTACATGAATCTTGATGTAGAAACCATATTCACAAAGGCAGGGAAATAAGATTCAGGACTGAGCATTAACAAGGTTGACAAGGAAAATGCATTGTATTCACTTAAAATGAGTAACTGCACATATGAGTTTTGGTCATTTGAAATTGCTCCACTTTAGCAAACTTTAATGTTAATGCCATGGGAGTGCTCAGCAAGTTCACAGACAGGGAGACCAGTCTAGCCTACAACTGAAACTCTTGAAGCCTGACCTTAGAGGTATTTCTGCTTCCATGGGAAGAAGGGGACTTAAAATAAGTTGTTCTCCCTCTTTCCTCTGTATTTCTCCTCTTTCTTCTTTCTTTCCTCCCTCTTCAGATAATTCCCTGCACCATTTTGGCAAATGCAGCATCAGAAATGACTGATAACAATGACCAAAATCTTGCCCTGTCTTCTTGGTGTGAAGCATGTCATAAGTTCCTGGAAAAATGAGGAAACTACTTCAAAATTAGAAGCCGACATTCAGAAGTCTTTAGTCCAGCAAGCTCTTATTTAGGTCTTTTTCCCCTCTTTTTAATTTAGCTGAAATTCTCTTGTCTGTAAGCAAGTATTTAATGTTAACAAAAATTATTGATGTGATTATAGCCTGTCCTTGACATTGTTCCGAGGTGAAGTAATGGAAAAGCTGATGCAGATCTCCATTGATACAAAGTAAAGGAGAAAGGTGTAACATTCGCCAATCAATATTCATTTAACTGTACATCCGTCTTTATTAGATTAAAACTTTGGCTGATGAAAGCTAATATTGTTACTATAAGATATACAGAATTCTGTGAGACTTGAAATAGTACTGTCTAACATTTCTATTTAAACATAATGATACAAGATCAATCTGGCATTCTAACTGGATTAGAAATTGGCAAACGAAGGGATGTCAATACACCTGTAAACAAGGCACATTTTCTATTGGGATCTTGTGGAATCAGTTCTTCACTCTGTATTGCATAACATTTTAATTAATAAGCTGGTAGAAATAAAATTACTTGCACTGTTTGATTCACACAAGTGATTGGGGGAGTGGTAATGAACGGCATGGGTTATTCTTGCAGAACAACATAGATAACATAAACTGGATGTGAGCAAGTGAAATATTTACATACAGTGCCTCATTTTTGAGGGAACAAGCAAAGGAGATCTTCTGAACTTGAACTCCCAATACAATCATTTATAAAGGCTAACATCCTCATTCCGAGTTATTATATGGTCAGTTTGTAACTTTGATTCATGGCTGAGAGTTTTGGTTGGCCTTATTTGTAGGTTTGGGTAATTGTTGGAGATGGGTTAAGTTGATGGGGAAAGATAGTTAAGAATTGTTAAATCTCAAAAATACATCAGGAATACATTCTGTGTGAAAGGTGATTTCTGCAGTTGAACCTTCTAATATACTCCTTCAGTTGAGCTGGTTGCTATTTATCTCTAGAAAAAGAAGCAATCAGGCTTGTATGATGTGAGTGCTAGTGTGTGATTCGGAAGACAAAAGTTCAGTCCCACATTCTTTCATAACTTGGCATGTTGCTTAGTCTTGGTGTGTTTTAATTGCCTGTGTGTAAAATGGGAATAATGAGTTTTCCTATCCTGCAGCATGGCTGTAAAGATAAATTTCCTGAAACTTTTCATATGCAATGATGCTAGAACAGTGGAAGTCATATAAATACATTATCTTCCAATAATATTTCATATAAAAAACATTTTCAAATACTTCCCTGTTTGCTTTTTAAAGCCTAGATAACAATTAGACCCTCACAGATTTGGGGTTTTTTTATTTGCCATCTTTAAGAAGAGAGTTGGCAAGCAAACAAAACAGCAACTGAAATATTCTGCAAGAATACTTAAGAGCAGACTTTAGTGGTCACTAGTACATGTAAATGTGCAGAAAAAATTCCACTACAACTGAAATATGCACTTAATATAATTAAATTGCAATTAAAATTACTTAATAGACTGGTGTAATGCAACATATTAAAAAAGGATCTTGGAATCTTGAGGGTATTGGGGCTGAAAAATCAACGGCAATGGTAGGAACTTAAAATGACTGAGAAAGCGCTTCCCCCCCCCCCCCCCCTTTCCTCATTTTTCTTGTGCATCTGTTTTGCTGTGATCTTATGTGTAGGACACATCTGAAAAGGAACATTCATATTATGTAACTGAATCACAAAAGTGGCTTGAACATATGAGAGCCTAATTAGTACAAGCAACTCCTCACTGTAAAAAGCTGTGTTCCCTGTTCAAACCACATGTACTTAATAACCATATCTGAGCTGGCGTAGGCTTCGTCAAGAGAGCAGCGATACAATTGTATGCTGTGTGCCCGCACATGTTACAGAGCTAAACACACTGAACTGTAAGGTTAAACCACACTTGTTACCTGGCCCAACTGTATCTTGTGTTCTTAGTGCACAGAAAATCTATAAATATCTAGGTTTATTGTGAAACTAAATTAAAGTCATTGCAGCATTTTCATTAAAGGCTTTTTGGCTTGGTTATTTAACCCTTTTGTAGCCCAGTGAGGAACTTGCAAAACATTTTAACTGGGTTCCTGACAGATATATTTGGTGGAATAATGCAAGATGGAACAACTCCGAAGCACTGAAACAGCTTTTATTTCTGATAGCATTTTAAAATCTAAAGGAAAAGGTAAGAAATGAAACTAGAATTAAGAGCTGCCAATTATCTAATGTTTGCTGAAGTAATATGGTTTAAATATATGCCTCAAGAAGAAATGTACGCTAGCTGATGCAAAACATGCTCATTACTAACACAGTGGCAAATGCTGTAGACTTGTGCTTCTAAGCACGAGGCTTGACTCACTCAGGCCTGAAGCTGCTCCAGGAAAGACATAAGCAAACCCAGTGCTCTTTTCCCTCAAGATTCGTCAAAAGATGAGTCATCTGTTAAAAACAGAGTAATCATCAGGCTATTCTGCTTTTCTGCTGACTATTACTATTAGAACAAAGCCTTCGAGCGAAAAAAAAAAGGGAGAGGGAAAAAAAAAAAAGATGTGGCTTTGATCTCATTCACAGGACTCTGGCTGGTTTATGCTTTCAAGTTCTGCCATTGTGATTATTTCAGTCATAAGGTGGAAAATACTGTGCCACCACCAGGCGTAGCTCCAATGGCAAAACCTCTTGGTTGAGATGCAGTTTAGACTGCGTGAAAGCAGCTCCCTCTCCGATGAAGTGCTGTATCCCATCCAAGACACTGGTGTAAGCTCCAGGGCAAGGAAACGCTTTCCTTTCCCTCCTTACAGCTTACTCTCCTTTAAAGCCGTAGTCTCTCAAGCATGGATATACTTTATTTCGGATGGCAGCTTTAATAAAGTGATCAACAGTGAAATGATTAGTTTTTACTTGGACAATATCCAAGGCAAAGCATGCGAGAAGTGGGGATGAAGAACCTCCACCAACACAGTCTCCATGTAAAATAAACATCCCTGAGAAATTACATGAAGCCAGAGTGTAAACAGTCTTAAGAAACATCTGCAAAACAATTCTCTTCAAAAAAGCTTCATCTCACACAAAAGACAGTGTTCGTAACAGGGGTCCCTCCCACCCCAGACCCTTACCCGCAAAAAATCCTCCTGCCTGTCTAACAGGCAAAGGAGGGAATTCATAAGAACACTCTTGGCATAGCATTTCTTTTACAAGAGAGAAATGCTAGGTGATGCTTTCTGAAGTCCACTAAGGGACTTCAGCAAGTCAGATACTAAAACTAAGTAATACCATCAAGTTTTCAAATAAAAATTCCATTGTTATGAATTAAGATATTTCACACAACTGTCACGGAACAGGGCTTAGAAAATCTTTTATGATTGCAGGTGATTTTTTAAATCCTATAAACAGACTGATAACCAAGATGAGTATTTCTTTTTTATATACACTTAGGAGGGCTTCAGCATTGTGCTTAAACTATTTACACTTAAATTTGAAGCATAGATTTAAAAAATAGAAGTAGGTGAATATAACAAGGTGAATGTACTTCTGAAAATGGTATTTATTTAGGTACTATACTTTAGCTGTTGTTTAATGCTTTATTCCTGGTACCTGTATCTGGTATTATAGACATTGAGATTACCCTCAGTTTTACAAAAATAAACCTTGCAGAAAATGGTAATATACCAGAACATTTTCCAGACTGGTTCCTCAGTCACAGCCATGGGCTGTCTCTTTGTTACATTGTAATTTCTCCCTTCCTCAACAAGCTTGTCTCTTTTTCCTTTCCTATTACAATCTTTTGGGTACGAGGAGAGAGACGTAAAATTGTTGTGTTGATCCTTTACTCTGCTGTTCTAGATAGGATGGCAAGACTACTGTCACCATAGAGTGGTAAATTTGAGTATCATCTCCCCAAGTTTTGTGTGCTCCTTTTCATCAAATGAACTAGTTCTGCCTTCCTTCCTTTTAAAAATTATTTTAATTATGTTTTACATAGTTGATTCTACTGCTTGCTTAATATGTTCTTTGCTATGGGAATGTAGAATTTGACATGTCATTCAGAGTCAAAACTGCTTGCTTTGGGGGAAGATAGAAGATCTTCAAAGTGGCAAACACAAGATAATTTTCCCTTAATGGCATCACATACAAATTTCTAACAGAAATTATTGGTTACATTGCCAGTTAATAAAGACCTTAATGTGATTTCTTTCTTTTATGTATGGTACAGGTTCTTATCAAACCCTGTACCAATAATGTAAACTAAGTATACAGTGATAGGAACCTTTGCAAACAGGTAAGGCAGCACTGTAGTGGCCTGAAGCTTGGATTTCTCCCCAAACAGTAACTTTCATGGAAGCTTAATCATGAACTGAAAATTAAATTCATGTCTGAAATACTTTCTTATTATTCAGTCTACGCTGTTGTTATCTTGGCAGAACAATTTATTTGAGCCTTTGAAATGCTACGCGTGGAAGGATGCCAACTCTGCAAGTTCTAAAGCAGTTCTCATTTTAATCTAACCTAGTGATCACATAAAACAGCTGATCAAGTTGTATAGTTTACCAGATTAGTCAGTCAGTGGATGTTCTTTGAGGCAGGAAGGAGGGTAAAAAGTCCATGGAAACATGTAATGTCTCTTTCTTTGTGCTGGGAGCAATCGAGAATCATCACCACTCTCTAACTTGGGCAGCATTAGTCTGTGAGCTGCCAGGGGGATTGAGGCCAGGACTCACATTTGAACACTCTCTCCTGAGAAAATGTACTTGTTTGCACCTGCTTTATTTCCTACTTGCACATTGCTTCACAAACAAGATGCTTTCAAAATATAATTATTCAGCTTAAGAAGTATTTTGCTAAAAATGGTGCAAATCTTAAAATAGCTTTTACCAAATGAAAGTGTTCCTTTTATTCTGTTCCTGGTAACAGTAAGGAAGAAAAAAAGAAAATGTTTGTGTGTTACTTGTGATGAGACAGGATTTCCCAGTATTTGTGTATTTGAGAAAAAGAAGGGTTGCAAGAAAAATTCAGTTATCATTTGTCTATTAAAACAGAATTAATGCAAGCCTAATTGTTTAGCAGAACACTAATTATGTATGTATATGTCTGTCCACGCGGCTATCTCTAGGCAGTTTTGTTGGCATTTTCCAGCTTAGCTCTAGGTTCCTACTTTATTCTTTAGATGAAATTTGGAAAATGTGATATATTTGCTGGGATTTAAAACAACAGACCACTTTTTTCATCCTGTATCTAAATTTCTTAAGGATTGCAAGCCTTCCAATGCCAAAGTCTAACATAATAATTTTCCTGAGGTCAAGGGCTTAATGGTATTCAACATTCACTTTATGTTTTCAGAAATCAACAGAGGCATATACTTTGCTTCTGCTTATGATGGTTTTAACAGATGAAATTATTTGTTTTAGTAGATGTTTGTTTGTTTTACTAGATGAATTGTCTTGTTATAGCAAACAAAAGTCTGTATACAAGCTATTAACAATGCCAGGAAAGAGTAAGTATTTGTGAAATTTTTCAGGCAATACCGTAATATTTAACTGCATGGCTAATAGAGTGCTGCTACACCAGAAGATACTGAGAGCTAGCTAGGATTCTGCATGTGAAAATTATGTTGGTCCTATTAAAAACCATTTTTATCTCCTTTTCATTTAAAATGTTCTGCCTAGGTTTAACATAAGCCAACACTTTAAAATTTTAAATGTGATACAATGCATTAGTCTTCACTAAAACTTCAGTCATTGGTATTTGAATAGTTTTTTAGTTCTTGTTGTAAGGAGTTGGGTTTATACTGCTTACTGCAGAGCAGGATAATTCTGCACCGTGATCGTACATTTCCTAAAGTAAACTGGTATTTTCTTATTAATTAGAATAAAAATGAACCCATTATTTCACTGAGACACACCATTTTGTATTAGAATACAAGAGATCTGTATTTTTATCTGTAACCATTCTGTCAATATAGATTTAATTTTTTATTTAAAAACAGGCCATCATGAGCCAATTTATATGGGCAATATCTTCTCTGTTTTTATGCCTTGCCATTCAAGTATCTGATTAACAGATACAATATAAAGGAACATCTCAATATGCATTAGCTAACAGAGTGATTTCTCTGCTGTTTCATGGTAATTTATCAGCATCCATTTGTCAGCCATTTCACAGTAGTTCATGTTGTTCAAAGGCCTGCCCACCATCAGAATTTTAAAGAATGCCTCCTAGATTTCAGATTTAAATGAAGAAAAAGCAAGGTTAATTTAGAATAGACTAGATTCAGTTATGTTAAGGAATGAAAGCATTAAACCATTTTTGTAACATCTGCATTAAGAAGTTTTGGGGGTTTGTTTTTAACCATGGATTGAAGTTTATTTAAACCTGCACATGAAGGGTTGTAATTGCTTCTTGAAATTCTTCACTTTTAGCCTTCAATATTAAACAAGACAGATACATTAATTTTTTTTTACAGCAAAAATGCAGTGTTTTATATTACATCACTGTTGGGGAACAGATCTTATACATTAACTTTTCGTCTGTCCCCAGTTAAGGAGTCGTTTTTTAAAAAGGGTCTTAGGCAGTTGTTCAAGACCCTGGTCACACCAGCTGAATTTAAGAGTTTTTCCTAAATTGGGAGTGTGTGGGGGAATTGTGACTTAGCCCCCCCCTACCCCCCAAAAGGCTTACACAGCCTCTTGCTTATCTTCTGTGTAATTTATACAGTTAATAGTGGTTTAAAAAAAAAAAAAGATTGGCTTAGTATTTTGTCTCTCTGGTATAGTCCCTTTTCTTTGCAGAATTCAATGGCAGGAGATGTCTGAACACATGACATTGGAACACCTAAGAATCTATGAAACTGTCTGTGGTTATCTTCGTAGGTACAAATGCTGTTACTTTAAAACTCTGAGACATAAAATCTACAAAAGCCCTTGTTCAGTGCCTCCCAGAAAAGATGAAAATCACCCATTTGGGGCAATTCCAAATGCCCCTGGGATGCATGTTTATTAAGCTCCCGAGTTGCCTTTTAAATTCAGGATACTTCAGGGGGATATTAAACATTTATTTAGTCATCTAGTTTCAGGCGTGTGGACTGTGATAATGGGGACCTCGTAGCTGGCAGAATGCTCCTGCGTTTCATGCGGGAGAGCTCAAGCCTCAGCCCACATTATCATACCTAGTGCTTCTGATACTGGAGCAAGCACAGGTCCCTTCTTACGGGACTGCCTTGTGCACTAAGGACAAGTTTTGAGAGATGGATCTTGAAAGCTTTGAAAATACTCTCCCTTTTTTACAAAAAATCCATGTCTGTGCAGAAAAACAAAATGAAACACTGTTCACACTTCCGGCTGGCTATTGTAAATGCACACTTCACTAATTAACACAACTATATGTGTGAGGTGAAAACAAAATTTGGTATTTAATTGATCCTTAGATAGATGGTTGCATTATTCTCCGTCTCCACCTTGTCTTCTCTCCACCCCATTGCCTCAGCTGCACAAGGACTTTCCCCAATTGTTTTCCTTTCTAAGACACGGGTAGATACTAAATGGCATTGAAGTGTGAAGCTATAGCATTGTAAGTTTGAATGTAAGTTAGGACAAGTAAAGAAAAGTGGGTTAACTGCTATATAAATTATCATGAAATATTGCAATTTTTCTTTTTTTTCATTATTTGTCTGTCATTATTCGTGCACAAAAGGGAGGGTGGAGTCTTTTGCTACCGATTTCCTCTTTGTGTTTACATGTGGCTCTTGGCAACATGATTTCCTATAATTTCATACAATTTCTGCTGAGTTATAGGTACTCGGGTACTCTGATGATGCCAAGCAGCCAAGTGGTGCAGTGGAGGAGAGGCTGCAGGGTATTCCTCTAAATACTTATGTATTGAGCGCTTGAAAGCACACCTCAGATATTTGTACTTGTCAGTCCTGTCCTAACCACAGAGAGAGCTCTGTCTGAGACACAAGGATAGGGTGAAGAGAATTTCAATGAAGACGATAAAGAAAACAGCTTTTTATTGCCCCTCTAGTCAGAGGGGGTCATAATGTAGTTGTGCCTGGGACAGAGATAGGGGTGTTAAGCATATCCCTACTGCAGGGACTGTCACCCAAGCACGCCTATGTTGGGCACCAGAGGTCTGTACAAACTGCTGGTGACTTACTCCAAAACTGCAGGCAGTGTGGGTACCTAAACTGCGGGGTCCTAAAAGACACAGCTTACTAGCTTCAGTGTGGCACCATGCTAACACTAGCTGTGCTGCCTCTTAATCGAAGTTGGGGTCTGTTGTACTTCGCACCCCCTGGCTAGGTCAGTGTAGTGCCTGAGTGTCCTGTGCAAACATTTCTCTTGGTTCAGTACTATCATCTTGTGGATCTCTTCACCACACCTCATTGTTTGAAGCAGACAGGCTTATCTCTCAATTGAACCCTGTGAACATAAATCAGTGTTGGCATTTCATTTCCCCTACCCCCCGCTGCCAAAAAAAACCCCCAGCACTTGCTTACATTGCTCCTCATATGGGAGGCATTAATCTAGCCTAGAGTAAGCACTGGTGTTCCTGATATTTCCCACCCAACAATTTGAAAGCCTGTAAAAGCAGCCACCAAGATGATGAAGAAAGGGAGTAGCACTGAACTGAGAAAAACGAGTTGACAAGTTACAGAAATAATGCTGCCTGAGGTTGAACCATTAATGAGCAAAAGAAAACAAACCTCATCTAGAAGACCGCCTGTCACTTTGAATGTTATGCTATGAATATTTAAATGAAAACACAAAAAAAGACATACATTTTTCTCTTCTGAAAATCAGAAACTAATAAATTGTGCTGTAGATAAACTATGTAAAAAGATGCCATGGTCTTAGAGGAGGTGATGTGTTGTTAATTTGAAAGAGAAAAGGACCAAGCGCAGTAGGTACAGAACTTTGGGGACAGTGCAGGAACCCCAGGACAATGAGAAGAACAGCAGTCTCACAAACTTAATTTTGATTATTTTCCATAAAGTGGGAGATGAAAGAAGTGTTGTTGCTGGCTGCTCTAAGGAAGCTTTTCTTGCCCCAATTTTTTCCCCCCTTATATGTCTGGCTAGAAATTAATTAACATGACTAACATTAGGCAACTGTCTCTGCCTCTCACAAAATAAAAAATGAAAACATAAACAAAGACATCTCTGACACTATACTGAACAATTTTGGCAGCTGAAGCTGTGTTTAATCTATAAACAGGTTAGTAATATTTAATACTTCAATTTGTATGCTGGGAGATTTTCTTCTGTTCCTAACAATTCTATATTTAAGATTACCAGGGCTTCAGGCAGAACTGTTTGGGTAGTAAAGTGATAAACTGACACCAGAATACTGAGCAGAAAAAACCCCATTACACTAACAGCAGCCAACAGCAGTTAATGGTTTTCAGCTGTTGCAGATCTAATTGATCTTGTTGCTATAACAGAAAGCAGTTCTCTGTGATTCATATGCTTTCTTACTGGAACATATTCTACTCTCTTGCTGGTTTTAAGCCTCACTAACTCTGGTTTTTCCCTGTTCTTAAATGCTATTGCTAACAACACATGCTATTTAAAGCTAATATTAGTCAAATCAAAATTCTATCAGTTTGCCGAGCCTTAAATTTTCTCCCTTCAGTAAAAAGAAAGGCCAAACTACTTAAATTCAGTTGCGCGTTTCTTATACTTATTAATCCCCTTCTTTGAAGTGTCACGCCCAGCACTCATTATTCTTGATTTATACATACCTTGAAATCCATATCTGCCATGAATGTATCAATCAGATGTGACTAAAATGATGTAAACATTTGCCATCAACTGCAGTCTGATGCCAAAACTCAGTTCTGCATGTGGAGCTTCCATTGATGTCAACAGGATCCAGGGTGCTTTCTGCAGGACATGGTTTGACTAGTACAACTGATACAGCTGCCTGTACCATTTGGATTCTGCATACAAGTGCTTTTCTTTTTTTTTTTTCTTTATACCATTCGGAAACTTCTGACATATTGTTTAAATTTTACAGAAGAAATAATTTGAATTATTTCACTGGAATTTTAATGTTAGTGATTATATTGGGGGGTGTTTTCTTGGTGTGATTTTATTTTTTGTCAAAAAGAAACTGGAAAGAAATAGGAATTGTGTGAAAATCAATAGAAACTTGCATTCATAGTTGTAATTCTAACTCATCAAAGAAGAGAGTTTGTTTTAATATTATAAATATAAGTGCATATCAAAGGGGAATTTCCAGTAAAAGCCTTAGGAATCTCAGTGGAAATGCACACTCTTTATTTTGATATTGTTCAGATTGCTTCTTCACTTTGAGAGCTGCCTGTATACCTGTTGTGGTTTAACCCCAGCCAGCAGCTAAGCACCACGCAGCCACTCACTCACTTCCCCCCCGCACCCAGTGGGATGGGGGAGAAAATCAGGAAAAGAAGTAAAACTCATGGGTTGAGATAAGAACAGTTTAATAGAACAGAAAAGAAGAAACTAATAATGATAACACTAATAAAATTACAATAGTAATAATAAAAGGATTGGAATATACAAGTGATGCACAGTGCAATTGCTCACCACCCGCCGATCGACGTCCAGTTAGTCCCCGAGCGGCGATCCCCCCAGCCCCACTCCCCCCAGTTTATATACTAGACATGACATCACATGGTATGGAATATCCCTTTGGCCAGTTTGGGTCAGCTGCCCTGGCTGTGTCCCCTCCCAACTTCTTGTGCCCCTCCAGCCTTCTTGCTGGCTGGGAGTGAGAAGCTGAAAAATACTTAAGACTAAACATTACTTAGCAACAACTGAAAACATCACCGTTATCAACATTCTTCTCATACCTAACTCAAAAACATAGCACTATACTACTAGGAAGACAATTAACTCTATCCCAGCTGAAACCAGGACAATACCTAAGCAGGCAGACTGCTCTACAGAATGACTTTGCCCATCAGCTTTATGTGCAAAGAATCTTGGCTCTCAGCCTGTGCTGTAGCTGCATTGCTCCCTATATTATTTAAGTTAAATACCATGTATTAAAAAAGTTGAATCATCTTTCTCTAGGGGAAAAAAAAAAAAGAGTTTTGTAACTGTTTAAGTGTTGAAAAGTCTAATTATACCTTCTGTTCGTTCCCTTTTGTTCTTGTAAAGGCATCCATTGCTGCGATGGAAGATAAAGTAACATTTGCAGACAGGAAAGAAATGGGAAATTTTTCCTTTCTTCCTTGCTTGTTTCTGTTGCTGCATTGTTCTGATTTGGTTTTTGAAAGGTTGACACAGAGCCTCCTGAGAATTTTTAACATATGAGAGTAGATAACCTTGTTCTTTTGTTCACTCATCCCTGCCCTGTTCTGATTGCCTGGGGCAGTTTTCTGAAGATTCCATTTCATATCCGTTTAACACTTTCTCCATTCTTCTTTCTGCCTTCATTCATCAGTTTGGAATAATGTTACATCCAATGTATCAGCAGAAAGAATAACAAAGACCTTCAGACATAATCTCATCAGTGCCTCATTGAAGGAAGAGTGGCTAAGAACAAACCAAGGTTGTATAAACGCAGAGGAGAACCCCATTGCAGCAAAATGTGCAGTTTCAAATTTATCATTTCCTTTAGTCCTTTTGCTTATCAGAGACTTGACACTTCTTAAAAGATTCTGCTGCTTTCACCTACGATGAGAAGCTCTTCACTCCACATGGTGCCCTCTCTGGTGTCCAACACATTCTCATGGAACCAGACATTGTCCTGCAGGGAAGTATGACAACATATAGCTCAGAGTAAATCTTAGGCTATAAAAAGACTAAGAAACTCCAATACACATAATTCAACATCAGAAAAAGTTTTCCACTTGCTTAAACAGCTATCTCCCTTTTTAACCCAAAAGAGCAGCAGCATCTTGTCATCCTGGTTAAAGAAAAGGACTTTCAATGAAAAGCTTATAAAGGAGCATTTTGGCTTATGTCAGGAATGAGCAAAGCCTCAGAAAATTAATTGACATGAAACACAAATGGTTTCTGAAGTCACTCCTAACTGTGGAATAAATGCAGGTTTAAGAAACACTCTTTTTCTGAACAGAGTATTTAATTTTTCCATTCAAATACTTTCACAAAGGGGTGTGAATTCAACAATTACAGTGTGAGGCAAGGCAGAGAAGAGTACCCAGGAAAAGCAATGCAAATGTGTAAATGAAAATGCTCCATTTTCACAAACAATACACATGTATGATTAGGAAAGGCATGTATGTTTTAAAAATCAGGCTACTTTTAGAGTCACATTTTGTACATGAGCTTAGGAAAGTAACATATTACGTTTTAACTTTCAGTATTAAAACTTTATTGGTAGTGTAAAAGTCTTCTGTTTCTGAGAGGGAAAACTGAAGTCCTTACATGAAATTAACAGTAGAACAATCAAATACACAAATTCATCTTCTTTAGGTTTTAGAAAGAGATTGGAAGACAATACTAAAATAAGGGTTTCAGGCGACGTAAAACTTTAACCAAAAAAAGTAAAACTTACCCTGCAAATGACACAACAGCAAATAAAGTGTATAGCAGAAACCAAAGCCATCTGGCAAATTAAGTGAAAATTAATGATTAAAGAAAATCTCACTGTGTTTGTACTGTGTTTTCATCCATCTGTGCCCAATTATAAAAGAGTTGTCAAAGAAAGCAAGCCACCGGTGGTTAATTCCAAACTAATCCAGAAAGCCTGAAAACGTCCATCAATGTTTTTCTTACAGTTTCTAATCTCTGCAGGTTTCTGATAAGAGCAGCATTAAACTATGGTGTCATGAATTTTGGCTTTCACGTTTGAAACTAACAGAGATGTACTACCTGTGATCATTTTAGATTAAGGAAATACTATCTTTCAAAAGCACACTACAGATAGAATTTATAAAAGGAAAAAACTATGTTCAGATCCATTTCTGTCACATGCAGCCAACACAGCAATTGCAGTTAACAATATCTAGACTGTTAGATGGTCAGCTGTGACCCAAGTAGATAGTGCTGAAGTGCTATATTGTACTGCCAGAGTAGGCGGTGTCAGGGAGGCGATATGCCTTGCACCGGCTCCGTGTCATCTTGGGTTCTCAGAGCTTTGGGGCCCAGGCACAGTAGCTGAGGTTGTGAATTTGCAAATTTCCTGACACTTCACATTGTATGCACGCTGCAATTTCACACCCTTAGCTCACTGCGCAGCCACCTGCATGGACTTGCTCGGCGTCCTGCGATTCATGGAGCAGCTGTACATTGTTCTCTCTGCAGAGAACAGGCTGTTCTCTGTTTCAAGGGGAAGGAGCCTGTGATTCCTTTTCTGTTAGTTTGGGCCCTAAGATTATTTTTAAGTGCTAACTGTGACTGCTAAGCTGTTGGGCCTTCAGACTAAGCTTGCTCTGTAACAGAGCACATAGTAACATGCTGATGGGTAGAACTAGTAGATAGCCTTCCTTGGGTAGGTTATCCTTTGGTCTTTCTCTAGAACAAGTGAAAAGAGACATATATCCAAAAGGCAATTTCAGAGAGCAGGTGTCTAAATTAATTGTTCTCTTGAGGTTCTTAACCACTAATTGAAAAGGAAAACTAGTCTCCATATGCTGAAGTTAACCTTTATAAAATGCAATTTAGACCCAACAGTAGGTGCACACTGGAAGAGTTGGTGAGGAACGAGCGTGGAGAAGAGCAAGTAATTTCCTTTGTGTTCTTTATTTCCAGATGAGGATTTGATATCAGAGAAGTGAGTGACAGAAGGACAGTAGGTAGCGACATTAACCAACTCACTTCTTTGTGTGGATTCTTCAGTACTTGGTACTAAGGCATGAGCTTGCTTTGGGGGTTTTTTTGAGTTAGTTTAGTAAAGGTTTACTTTTCTACCCTGGCTTCTTGCTCAAAAAAAGGTCTAGGAGAGCAGTTTGGAACTGCGATCAGGAAAAAAAGGCAAAAAAGTAGTGGGAGAGGTGTCATTCTTCTCTAATGCTACACTGTTCACTGTCAGCCTCCTAGTATTGTCTCTGAAGGCTGGGCATTTTATTCATTCTCAGAGTCTTTGTACAAAAAGTCCTTGCTGCTGTGGTTCTTCTGGCATGGTCTATATTAGAACTCACCCAGACTTGAAAAGTTCATATATATGAAACATTTACAGTTGTAAAACTTAAAACTCAGTGACATCTGCTTTCTCAAATGGGCCCATATGAAGCTGTTGTGCCCAGCCCCTTTAAATAATGCACTTGAATTAACCCCTTACACTCTTCTGACAGCAGACAACATAAATCAATGTTATCAGCTAGCTATGTAATCATAACATTTACAGACCTCTCAACATCCTTTATATCTAGTACGTTAAAATTGTCTGCTCAAACGTAGACCATAGTTTAACATATAATTGGTTTTGGCTGCAGTTCAGGCTTATACAGCCCATGTAGCTCCTTGGGTGTGTTGGTAGAAGTATTTGTGCAGCCATGCAGCGAACCAGATCAGGCATCTGAGCCAAGTTACAGAAAAAAAAAATTTAATAAGGTTATTTTTGAGGTAGATCAGTTCCCTGTACTGGCAAACTGGAGGCAGCAACAAAAAAGTAGAGAAAAAATGAGAACTAGTGCCAGCATACTATTGAAGTGGAGGCATGACGGGCCATGTTTTCAGTGTAAACTTCCAGTGCAGTGTAAAAGATTGCTCCATCTAAATACCAACATTAAATGGTAATTTAGGAAAGCTTTGTTATTGTCAAAGTAGAAATTACCATCTTGACAAATTGATCTAGAATGCAAACCTCATTTTTTAAATTTGGACTGTGATTCTTTGGTAAACATTATTATTGGGTTAGGGAGGTGGTAAATTTCTTGTTATGTTTCATAAATGACTGATAATGCTATTTTAATATTGCAAATTAGATTCTGCTTCAAATGGAAAACCCAAACATAGCTACAAGGGGCCAGATTATGCCTCAGTTATACCTGTGTATTCCCATTTACTTTAGTGATGCTGATTAAAATGTAATTTAGAGCAAAAATTTTGTCTGAAAAGTTTCAGTTTAGTCCTTGCATACAAAGCATTCATTATTGCATATCTTTTAATATAATCTGTGCCATCTATGGCTTCATATAAGTATTTTATTGTCAAGCCCTGTAGGGATTTGTGTTGTGCATCACATCTATTATTTCCATAGACAAATGCAGTAGTAAAAGAGGAAATTCTGGTGTATTGGTTTAGAAGTTCTGATACATGATTTCCTTTCCATTTTCTCTCTTCTGTAGACCAGCCCTGTTTTGAATGTTGTAGCTATATGCACTATATGTGCACACGAAAATTACCTGGCATATGTCACATATAACATCATCTACGTGAATTGAATTTTCATTTTGCATAACCACACCTCAAAAAATCAGAAAGTACTAACATTAAACTTACCCCTTGTGCCATAATATTTTGCCTGTGTCTTGTCTGAAGGTTTAGCAAGCAGCATCTGGCTTGATGTTGGGATGAAGCATTCACAATGCTGGGGAAATATTGTGGGATTTTAATAATCAGCCTCTAGTAAGGTCTGCTCAGCCAAACACTGCTCAGAAGCTGCAGCTCTAAAATAATTTAAAGTTGAGGCCAGTTTAGATTGGAGATCCTGGAATCGGGGGTATCTTCTGCAAAGTCATTTTTCTTTCTTCTATTGAGAATTTTAACTGGTAGATCTCTTAAGAAAACCCATTTTTATAAAATAGGAAAAATATTTATATGATGACTTAAATATTCCCTGAAGACAAGTTTTTCTAAAATAAAGTGATTCTGTCAGGTTTGGCATGGTAGTTTCCCATTAGCCCACTCTCAGTTTCCAACTTGATGTTCTCAGCCTCAGAAACAGCTGCTGTATTTCCAAAATAACTCTCACCTATATGATGTTACCAAGAGTACTGCCTGCTGGAAATTCATCCCTTCTCAAAGCTGTTCCTTTTCAAACCTGTATTGTGGGAAGGACTACCAAACACTTACTATTCTGTAATGAAATCACCATCCTTTTAAGACCCATTTTGGAAACTGAGAAATCTGCAAAAAATCTTGTTCTTCCTTAAAATTATTACAGATATGAAAAAGCTAATGTTCTGTGAAGAAAGTCAACACCTGGAAACAGCAGCAACACTTGGCATGGATTCTATGCATCATCCCATTAGTTTGTTCATATAGATATGTGTATATACATATTCTATTGATTCTAGAATTATATATTTTATATATATTTATATACCTGAAGGGTTTTGTCTTGCATTTCTTTTTCTTTTCAGAGGGAGGGGAAGCTAGAACAGATCAGTGCTTCCTGAAAAATAAATAAGAAATTGCTAAAGCAGTCACGGTAAAATCAAGCCACAGGCGAACTGGTATCTTGTACAGTAACATGATATTCTGGTTGTATGCCTGTTTAGTATCTTTTAAGCCACCCTTGGGCAGGACCCCACTGTAAACAAGCTGTCGAATTTGACTTGGAACATCCTTTTAAAAATAACACTAATAAATAAACATTCTGTCTTCACAATTTTGCTGCCAGGGTTTCTCCATTTCTAAACTTATGAGTGTAATGATTTGTAAAGGTTTTGTGTATTAACTGCAATCTCCTTTTTTTCATAAATATGAATTCTTCATTTTCCATTTGTTTAGTGTTTTAAAATTAAAACTTCAATTTTATTTTATAATTATATACTGTCATTTTAATAAAAGCTTTTATTGAAATCAGCTCCACCTGTTAAATTTTCTGTCTGGCAGTGGTATATAAATCAATAATAGTAATATTAGGTAATAATAGAAGAGGAATACAAGTCTTACATTATTAAGACCTGAAGTGAAAAGCTGCACAGAGACAATCATTTGCTGTGTACAGCAAGATGCATTGATTTGACAAAAGCCAGTGAGGCACATAGCCTTGACTTCCTTCTATGATACTTTATCTGGGAACTGTTTATCTAAGTATATCCTTTAGCTCTTCTTCTCTTTGCTACTCTGATCTCCTTCTAGCTGCTCACTCTTCGCTGCTAGGTTTCGTTTGCTCCAGCATTTGCTGCCGTGGGGCTGTGCGGGAGGTTTGGGATCTCTCCAGATTCCTTGCAGTGTTGCATGGAAGGTCCTGTGAAGAGGAATCTGCAATAAAGAGGTCAAAAATAAAGGGCTTTTGGAGCCAATTAGTAGCACTCCTTGTTCCCCAGAAAAGGCAAATGGAGTATCCCACATCCTGTTTTCACGAGTGGTCAAAACCTGCCTCCACTCACGGGTACTTCCATGCAAACAGGGGTCTCCCTGGGCTCTTCCATTTTTGTGAGCTCCAGGCATAGATGAAACAGGAATTCTGAATGTGGCATTTCACCATTCTGAATTAAAAACATATTTTCTGAACGGCAAGCCCAAAGAATGTATTCAATTAGAGGAATTTGTGAACAACCTGAGACTCCATTGCCGCAGCGTTTGAGAGGAAGCACGTTTGCTGGACTTCAGAAGTGACAACACTTCACGTTATTTGACACGTGATTTGTTATTGATTTGATCTTGCTTGCTATAATGCCTGACCTTTTTTTTTTAACTTTTTTTATAAGCTCTGCTACTATTTAGCTTCATTATACCTTTTCCCTTTGAAGATGTATGTATGTTTACACAATGTTGACAAATCTTTAAGTTTCGTTGGGACTCTCATATTTCTTGTGTGTGTGCGTGCATGTGCCGTACTTTTGGAGATATGCACACACATTAAAAACTCAGCCTTTGTTTAAGAAGAATATGTCTAATTCCTGTGGTTTTGGAGAAAACCAAAAGAACATGCTCCTAAAAGTTAGTAAGGAAGTTAAATAAATGGAATTCCGAATACATGTTATTATTTTATCATTTTTATTTGAGTACTTGGAGTTGGCAATGCTGGGTTGAACACTGTGTGTTTAAGACTTCTACAAAGTGAGAATAAAAGTGCATTTAAAAACAACTAGATATGTCTCTCAGTAGCATGGATGACATTGCTGTCAAAATCAATGAAAACTGCAGAAGAATTCAGTGAGTTCTGTGTTGCTGTCACTTCACATAAGCATTACTGGCCCCATAATGCTGTTATTTCTTACCAGGTCACAGAAGACTGTGGTACCATGTAAGGTACTCTGTGTATGAATGGTACGACGACTCCAGAGTAGTTTCATTGAAAGACCTTTCAATCCTGCTGCTGGAAGTTCAAAGGAGTTTCTTCAGCAGTAGCTGGAGGTTCTTTAATGAACTTTGTTTCCAAGCTTATACTGGTTCATTTTGAAAGATACATAAATACTTCTTTAGAATTCATTTTCTCTGCTGTGTTTCTCTGCATGCTGGATGCAAATGCCATCTCAGTGTTGAGTATTGCAGTGTTTTTGAAGGATACTCAGCAAATGGGACATGCCTTGTGCATACATTGTATGTTTGACAGTGGGATTTTTGTGACAGACTGTGGAACCATGAGATAAATTTCATTTACAATGCATGTTTGCCTGCCTCACCTTCATTCTCATCACTATTCATTTTGATTTGGACTCAGTGTTATGTGGAAGTATCACCCTGTAAAATAGAAACATTTATTTTCCCCTGCACCATATGCATTTTGAAAAAAATCTAAAATGCTTTTGTCTTATTGTGCCTTACTCAGTGGTCTAAGAGCCAATATTTTGTAAGCCGTTAAAAGCTTAATCAATAGGGCTGAAAATTCCATTTTCTGGTACTGCAAGACATTCTTTTCAATTTATGGTAGGTTCTGAGTTATTGGATGTTAAAACTGTAGTACCATGACTTATAGGGAATATATTTTAATAATTTTCATAGGTTATTGAAATATATTCATTATCATTTTATTCTCCCTTTAAGGCCTATAAAGTTGAACTCATGATAATAAAATCAAGTGGCTTTACATGTAGATATATAAGAAATATTATCAATAAAAAAGTAAATCTCTCTAACATGGATCTAAAATAGATTGTCTGCAAAATATGTGTTATAAATATGATAAACGGTGGTGCAAAACAGGTATTATGAAGACTCCCTTGGGATGATCTACACTAAAATAAGGCAATATCGCTGGGCTCATTTATGGTAAAACCTTAGCTGTACAATTCATTGGGGTGAGTGTAACGATCTTTCTTTTTTTTACAGTCACATATGTGTATCAAACTTTCGTTATGTAACTGACAAGCTCCATTTTCATTCAAGATCTGGTCTATCTTTAGCCTTCACCACAGCTGCATTAAGCATATTAAGCATTTGTTTTACTTTGGTTTTGGTGAAAATCACAGGTGTTGCAACAATTTCATGTTATTTGGATATAAAATTCAACTTACAGTTTGAAATGAGTTATTGTTTTTTGAAGAATTGTTGTTTCTTTAGTTCAATTGTTTAATCTTTGCTCAATCTTTGTTCAGTTGCTTATATAGCACTCCACTGGAATTTGACCTTAACAACCGTAGGGTGGCAATGATGTCATAAGAAACTTGTGTGGATCACATTTGACTTCTAGGTAATTGCTTCAAGATTTTGATTTTCATATTCTGAAGCGCCATTTCCACCTCCTTACCTCTGGCTTCTGCATTTTACATAAAGTCTGACTTCAGTACTTAGGATATTAAGAGTATGTATTAATAAACCATGCACCTTTGAAAAGAGTTATGGAATATATTCCCTAAGGGCCAGTGATAACCTTGTGGTTCATGGTCCACAGATTATTTCAATCCTTCAAGCTTAATAGGTGCTTTCATTCAAAGATTTAGGTACCCAGGCTTCTGTATTCATACATAGCTGACTAAACAAGTGGTTACACCTCCGTATTTCTCCTCCATGGCTTAATTTATCTATGTTACTGGATCCACTAGTGGGAACGGGTAGCTTTGTAGTAACTTTATGCCTGGTTCACTCTATAGATTCATGGACCATTTTTATGTTGTTTTTTATAGGGAGGAAGGGAATTCATATGTGTCCATCCAGATGAAAGATGTTAGAAAAAGTTAAAAGGCAGGAAAAGAAAGTAACAGAGAATGAATGGCTAGGTTTTGAAGAAGACTACTTCAGATGGAGGCCGAACGTGGAAAATCCTCAATAGCATGGAAGGTACAAGTGCTGATCAAAACCGAGCTTGAGCAGGAAGAGAGAAGCAGAAATGAGACTTCGCAAATGGAGAGAAGTCTCACAGAAAAACTGTTTCCTAAAGCACTTGATAGCTCACACTCATTAAGTAGGAGTGGAAATAGGGGGAGCTGATAGCTGAACTCAAGCCAAAGAAGCAGACATAGAAGTAGAAAAAGGAACCCTAGCACTCTGGTGTAACGGGAAAGAACAAGTTGACAGGATAGACTGCAGAAAAGACAAAAGAGTGTAGGTAGCAGCAGAAAAGCAAGCAGAATGAAAGCTTTAATTTGGAGACAGCAGTCACGGGAACCTTAGAATAGGTGATGATATAGAGTTTTGCAAGATTGAGGAGATAGTGCTGTATTAGATAAGGTAAATTGAATGGAGGAGAGAGTGGAGGTGGAGAAAAAGACACATAGTGGACTGCCTGTCTGAAGACAACAGGAAAATCCAAAGCCTGCCTCTTTCCTCAGGTGTAAAGGCATGGAAAAGAAAACATGAAAAAAGAGAAAACAGCACTTTCTTTTGTTGAGTTCAAGTGATGCTGACACATCATCGAAGTTTGTTTTTGTTGCTCTGAGGAAGTGCAGGGTTAATCTGTACATGGCATCACTTCTTACAATGGTAAGAACAGTGCACCCAGGTATTTCTGCTTCACCAAGGGAGAATGGGAAACCCGGGTTATGGAGCTTGCTGACTGAATGATGAATACTTCTATTAAAACTATTTGATTCCAAACGGTTTCCCACTGTACTCATTGTTCAATCTACATATGCTTTAATATTAAGTGGTAGTAAATAACTTATTCAAGTAACAAATAAAAGTACTCGAATCATCACAATGAATTAATTAGCTGGTTTATTTGTGGGTTTTGCCCATTTGCCCAATGGTTTAAATGGGCATCCTTAGTTTAGTGTGCATGCTAAATACACGGGTACAGAGTAGGGTAAGTGAAAAAAAGCTTCAGTAAGAAAACAAAATTTACTTTATGATTTAACGCTAATCAACCATTGCTAATGTGCTATAAAATACTACTTAAGGTAGATACTGATTTCCATTATTAAAGTTAATGGTCTTAGTTGCCTCATCTGCCTTATTCCAATATATTAAGCATGCAGACCCCATAATTTAATTATCACCTGTTAATATTGGTTCTAAATTCATTTTTGTGCTTTTGGGCTGAAGCTGCAATGATGAGCCAATTAAAAACCATTATCTGGCTGCTCAAAGCATCACATTTGTAGTTATGCTCAATAGTACATGATTCTACAGGGACTTTCAAGATGGAACATGCTGCCCTAATGCCTTTAGGGATTAGCTAAACAAAAGAAAAAATGTAAAGGAAATTTTAAATATTTTCTCTCCTGCAGGATTTTAATTTTCAGATCTCTTCCTTTGCTGTACGTCACAGTTTTCCTTGAAGCTAATTTGCATAGCTTTAAAAGTGTAGCGTGTAGCTGAATTACAAGAGAGACTCAAATGAGACCCTGGGTTTTCTTTAAATCCCAGAGGAGGAATTTGGTTCAAGAATGTACATAAGGTACTAATTGCAAGGATCGTGTTAGATAGCTACTATTTGAATGAGACTGCTGAACTAATAAAATACAGCACATCATAACCTCAGAGATTTGATAATGAAAAAAGGAGCATTTAATTTATGCAGATGTTCTCAAAGCAACTTGAAAGGACAATAGCCACACATTGTATCAGTTCCATTACATTGTTTATTAACACGAAAGACTTATGTTATCAGCTTGCTGCTGACACGGAATTTCAAGTGCAGGTGTTTCAAGTCGATCTAAGTTTGTGCTTTTATAATGGCTGACTGAGAAATGGCTGATGTAGACAATGCACCATAAAATTTGTTACTGGAATAGATGCATTTCACATGGAAACATATATTTGTGTTTTGCTTGTCAGTCTGTAATACTGCCATATAAACTTCCCAGCTCTTTGTGTACTGTAGATATACAGTTATCGAGTGGCAGAGTATAGAAACTAGACTATTTGATCTACTGTAGCTATATTGTACTGCATAAACGCGATGACAGGACTTAAAGTTTCTAGAGGAGTCAGTGGAGAATCTTCCTCTGTAGAAAAATCCTCTCTTCTGAAGGGCAGCTGACCTAGAAGCTCTTTTAGGGGCCTTGCTTGCCTGTGGTATAATGAGGGACTATCCTTTTGCCTTTCTTAATTTGTTTGGGGCACCGCTGTCTTAGGGACTTGAACTTGACTCTTCCGGGACCAATTCCTCAAGTGAATCAAACATCATGCCTTGGGCCACTGCAGAGTTTCCAGGCATCTGTATAGAAACATCCTGTAATTAGCCACTTAAAACTAACAGAAAGCAGAATTATTGCTGAACGTACTCAGCCAGGTTTTAAATGAGGGTAGAGCTTTTCAGGGGAACAGAAAGCTGCCAAAGAAAAAGCTAGCAGCAGCTGAAGTCAGCGAGAATTCCCCTACTGATACGTGTGCGTGTTTGGGTGCTGGTTTGCTTTGGTTTGGTTGCTTTCTGCTTATAATTTTTTTCACTATTGTATTATGGGCATGTGTTCTTTTGTCAGTGAGAGCTATTAGGAACAGAGCAGGAGCCCTGCTGTGCCTTAAAATTAAAACACGGAAAAAAAGTTCAGGCATGAGAAGAAAAACAATGAGCACAGATAAGAAATAAATGTAAATTAAGTTATCAGGGTTAAGTAATTTTGACCACAAATGGCAAAATAAATACAGCATACTCTTCTTAGAAATTCTTCTGCTTCTTTGAGTTGGTCTGGACAATTGTAAACTTTATTTTTCTCATTAAATGAGATGTACACTATTTTGCTGCCTTTCTGTACATTCATTAGTCAGTTTTACAAGTTTCATGAAAAACAACAGTTCAGCAGAGCTGCTGATGAGCTTCTCTTACCACTTCTCCCCCCACTCTTCTGCTTGGTGAAGGTCTGCAGTATAAATTTGAGAAATTCAAGTTAATTTGGCCCACATTCAATATCTAGCCACTCTGTGCACACGCAGATATTCCTGCCCAAAATTATTTGGAAGAAAATGGAAAAATGCTGAAAGGTGTAAGCTGGGTGGGTTGAGGAGTAGTGAGTGGGGAGACGCTGACAGTATCGCACTGAACCAGAGAGCAGTTGTGGAGGACATCTGACAGGACATTAGATTATTGCGGCAAGAGTTTTGGAGGATGTAAGACATATCAGGAAGGGGCAAGTTTTCTTTCTATCCACTGATCACATAATAACTTGGGGGTTTGGTAGTCTTTAATTGTAAAGGGATACTTTAGTATAAATTGTAAACTGTAAACTAACATTGTGATACCTCAGTTTCATAAAATTCAACTTGCCTGAAGAGCCAAAGTAATTTTTTTTTTATAAGTAAGCAGAATACCATTAGTATTTCCATCAATCACTGTGTCAAGTGAATGTATTTTATATCTTTATTAGTAAGTTGCCGAGACAGTTTGGCAAAACTGTAATGATTATAGGGGTAGCACACGACCCTTGCAATTGCAAAATAATTTGGAGTTTAGGGTGAACCTCTGCTACTGTCAGTTCACAGTTTAATTCTTTATAGACAGGCATGTATTTGACATGATCCCGTAGTTTCCTTAGTTGAGCAAATCTAGCGAAGTTAATTGTATTTTTTCCAATGTAACAATTTGATCTCATTATGTAAAAGTAAACCCAGTTCTCCAGAATCACAGGCACATCCCTATGTGTATTATGAAGTTTCACCATATGTACATATTTTTTTAATATATAAAAATATTTGTATTGGGCACTGGATGGTATGGAAAAATTAGCTGATATGATTTGTCTCCTTTTTTAAGAGACACAAGCCCTTGGTTCAGATAGTACTTGAAGGCTTTGTCTGTGAAGAAATTACATATTATTTAGCTAGATTTTTAAAATTTGTTTAGTAATTTAGTATTTTAAAATGTTTTACTCTATTCTGATGAATGGAAACATAAGCCTTCCCAGCAAGAGAGTCACAGGCTGTGTATATGCAGTTCTGTTTTGGGTAAAGCTCCAAATGTGCCTTCAAAGCGTATTCTGAAGCTGTGTGACGTGACTTTGCATTCTGGAGGTACCAACTGGCTTTGACTGAATAGCTTTACTTTACACTTAGAACAGGAATCAAAGTGGTTTGTGCTGTATGAAAAATGCTGTATCATCTTCTAACAAAGAGGAATTACTCTCTGAGTAGAGAATAATTTTGCTGAAAATTTACATTTGGATAAATATTAAGAACTCTAGCTTTTGTGTCAGATTTACTTTATTCTGGCAGGCCTTAATAATGGGATGACAAGCTCTTTCCATAGAGTTAAAATCAGAGTGTTTCCAACAAGCTATTTTAGAAGGAATCATATTGTTGTTGAACTAAATTATTGAGTGCTTATCTTGTCCCATTGTGTTTATATTAGTGTTGTACAGACAGCACAACAGTTCGAACAACTCTTTTGTGTCTTGAGAAATTACTTAGGCTGCCATGAATCTTCTTCTACATGAGAAAGCAGTTCTCTAATGGTCTCTGAATTTGAACATTGACTAACTGATGCCTTTTAGACATTGTGATATTAACTGTTCACATCTTTAAATACTTAGAAGGTTCAGTCAACATTATGGAAATGCTCATTTAGAAATCTTAATATTACAGGACATTGTGAAGCTTCTTTCTTCCTCCCATATTATAACTGAGCAAATGACTGACTCCTTTTAATAATTGTGTGAAACTATTTCTATCTTGAGATACCATATTTTATCTGGGAGAACTTTTATATAGCAGAGGCATAGAAAATCACAAAAAGCTATGTTAGTGAGACAAAAAGGAATAGTACTGGAAATTGGCATACATCAAATTTTGGTTATATATGGATTGCTTAGCTTGGATTATGAAAGCCTGTAAGCGCACCTGCTGTAGTTGGTTAAGCAAGAGGAGATTGATGATAATGATTTAATATGAAATTGTTGTTTATCATATATCATGCTGGAAGAGTTTCTTTTTTCTCTCACTCTTGGTTTATTTAGAGGCTTTATTTAGTAAACAATTGATTAAGTAGATAATAAATACCTAGAGGTCGTTGTCCTAGCTGTTAGCATCCTCCCTTTTACAGGTTAAAATGGCTTCTCTTTTATGATCTTAATTTTTCCTGAGATGGGCTGGCCACTTCAAACAAGATACCACATTTAAAAGCCAAACATGCCCACTAGATGCAGAGCACTTCCAACTTGTATGCTTTAGATGTAGACAGCTTGTGACACTGAATGTGATCTTGAACTGCATGACCGTAATTCTGCTGTGAGTGCTGAAAGTATGACTGAGCAATTGTGCCTCATTAAGGTTTTACAAACGGCTATTCTGAAGTATAAATATAGTTCAGAATGAAAAAGGCTGTTTAAAACGAATTTAACCACTGTATGGGCTGTGGTGGCTGTGGTGCTTGTATCTACAAACAGCTCTTTAGAGACATGAGGGCTTTCAGCTAAGCCAATAGAAACACTGGATTTTAAGGGACTTCAGAGGTCACCAAATCCAGTCCTCTGCTGTGGCATGCAACATTGTACAGTCTTTTTCATAGACTGGTTAGGTTCCACCTATTAGATTTTCCTTCCCCAATCTCTCCGTTTGGAAGGTTGTTGTAGGACCACACTCCTGTAATGATGATTACAAACCTTCTTCCAGTTTCCATCCTTAATTTATTCATGACCAGTTTCTACCCATTTGTTCTAACACCAACATTCTCTCATAGATTTAACAAATCGTTTGCCCCCAGTGCATTTGCTGCAAGCAATCATCTTTCCTCCCAGGCTTCATTTTTCAGCATAAAAAAACCAAGTCCCTTCAGTCTCCTCCCATAGATAGGTTTATGTTTGATCTCTGTAATAGTCCTGTTCGGCATCTGTTCAAAGTGGAATTCATCTCTTTTTTTGAACATGTATAACTGGAATTATACAAAATCCATCAGATGAGATCTCAGTACAGGCTATACAGTGGTATGAATACTCCCTCTTCTTTACGAAAATACCTTGCCTTGCCCTCTTCATGGTCAGATTCAATTAGTGGCTCATAGTAATCCTGTGACTGACTAAAATAGGCTGCTATTTCCAACTAATGAGCTCCCAGTATATATCAGGAATTCTTGTTGTTAGTCCCATGTGCTCTTTGGACTATTACTTTCAACCCAGTTCTGTTTCTGGGGTCTTCAAGATCATGCATTTCCCCCCACAGGACATTCAAATTCTCCTTCTCTAGGAAGACTCTACCTCCTGACTTTGTATCCTCAACAAACTGCATTCATGCATCTTTATTTTCATCCCAAGGTCATTAACTAAAATATGAAATAAAATGAGTCCCAAAGTATAAACCCGATATTTTTGGAAGAGATTAATCACCTTCATGAGGTAATAGTAGTAATGGCTCCTAAATGACCAATGAGATTTTTTTTTCAGTATAATATGCATCACTGTGAATCAATTTTTCATGTTACCTCAGAGCTCAGTATTTTATACCCAAATATTCAGTACTTGAAACTTAAACCTGGTGTTTCAGAAATTGCAAGGTCACGTCTGATACAAAGGCGGTCTTCTCTAAGGGCGTAGCAATCTGTCCAGATTTTCACCAAACACCACGCAGGTTAGATAAATGGGCCTCTGTGGGTGCAGCATTTGGCAGATTAGATGCCTGTTATCTGTTCTCTCCACCCGCTAACATATTGCTAATTAAGTTTGAGAGTGAGGTGAAATGATTCATCTCAGCAGAACAGTGAGTGTCTTTAGTAAATCCTTACTCTGCTTCAGTTCCAATTCACTTGAGAGAGAAAAGAAAATAGAAAGTGAGAAATGCTTCTGAGATTGTGCATGTATTTTTTACATTTGTTTCTTTCCTGTCCTTATCTCTAAAAGTCCTTAGATTATCATTAAATTGGTGAATATGCGACATTCATGTCAGTTAGTAGTAAATGCAGAATAAATTCAGTGGAACCGATAACCATGCACTGAAAATGTGAACAAAGAAATACTTGAGATAATTCTTCTGTGTGTTTGTGTAAATAAAGTGGCGAGATGGGTAGGTTATCTTTACATAGTACAGAAGACAACTGCACAATGAGTAGAAAATACAAGTGCACAGAAAACTGTAAATCTGACATTCCCAAACTTTCAAGCACTTGATTTTTTTAACTTAATTAGGATTCTTTGAACACTGGGTGGTTCTTTCTTGTTTACTTTTGCCTATATATGATACTGTATTACTGAGTTCTTTCTGTAGGATCTCCTGTGACAGTTCTTCTCCCCTCATTTTCTTCACAGCTGTAATAGTGATGAGTATGTCATATCTAATGATCTGCAGTACTCTAGCTCCTTTCCCCCTGGGATAATCTGGCAGGTGATCTTCCCATACATGTCCTGCAGTTTATGTTAAGAATGGTTCCCCAAACCGTGCTATATGTACATATTCCAAGGCTGGTGTTTATAAATGCCTGTACCCTGCCATTTGTTTTAAGTGATACCATCCTGCTATAAGATATTGCAGAGGAACATAGACAAAGTAAGTAATTACAGTATTTGTCTGGTATATGAATGGTTGGATTATACAGATACTACATTTATATTCAACTAGGAGAACAGTGAGACTGATATATTGTTCCTCACTTGCATAATACAGTATGTGCTATAACATTTAAAAACACTCTGTAATTGCTTTAGTCCTTTGTTGATATATAAATGGCGTATTTGTATGCATCTGTGTAAGTGCCTCATAGAATTTAACAAGTTGAAGAAACGTGTGACTAAATGAGTAACATGAATCTTTTCATGGAAAAAAACTGTCTGTTGTGGGGAGATACAGCCTCTGATATTTATTGATGCAGAGGATAAGTAGTTAGGTAAGTGCCCCTTGGTCTGTGGGTTCACTGGTTAAGTATTGTCTGAATATTAATCTGCCAGGTTGTGGTTGTCTCATGTTGAGAAAACCAGCAACGTTCTTGCTGTTAGCAGTGGGTTTGAGCTGTGTGGATCCAGCTGATGCTTTTTCTCCATTCAACTATGTGCAAGGAGCAAAAAATGTATCCTGCTCTCTTCTGCTTTGATAAAGAGAGGGGGAAGAGATCTGTGAGCTTTTTCCTGTTTGAGCAACTATCGCAGAGATTGGGGAGGGGGAAGGCGATTCTCTCTGTCTTGTGTAGCTTTGTGTCCTTGCGACAGCGAGAGATACTTCAGAGGCTGAGAGTGGTTCCTGCTAAAATTATTGCACTTTGCTGTGGGAATGTCAGTCCTGCAGTAATGAGACCATTGGCGTCACAAAATCGAGCAATGGATATCCCCATGAAGCTATTTAGATTAATTTGAGGAGAGTGACACTACCAGCTGCCACCTTTTAAAAAGACTTCTGAAGGTGTGGAAGGGGATTGGAAGTGCTTTCTCAGATCTGTGGATCACAAAGGTAAAAGAAGCGGTGAGGGGAATCAGGGTTAATTAAGGCAGTCTTAAGACCAGCCGTTCCTTCATGGCTCTGTAAATCATCCAAGAGCTGCTGTGAGACTCTTGATGTCGAAGGCGGGGGCAGTGGCAACAACATCCGATAGAGCAATAGTCTGCTCTCCTTGGAAAAAGCAGATTTCCTTAAGCAGGTACATCTGCAAAAGAAACCTTCTAAATGCTAACTTAGTAGTTGAAATGTATCTCCAGCTATAGGTAGTAGGGGTTTTTTACTTAATCTCCTGGCACATGTCTGGCCCCCTGCTTGTGCTCTAGTGGGATTCCCTAGAGCATTGGGCTTTGGAATTAACATCCAGAAAGCTGTCGTCCTGGACTTTTTGTAGATTTGTGTAAGTGTAAATGCATGAAATGCAGCTTCCTTGTAAATGAGGGACAAAAACATATTTGGTCATTTAAATGAAAAATAAAGTTCTGAACTTGAACTCTAGGGCTATGAGCCTTTGGATGAGGCTTATAGCGTTCGTGCTGCACTCTGACATGCAGGGAATGCAACCACTCAAAAATGTTTGATGCTGAAGTTAATACAGTGGGAAATCTCATTGGGAATCTGTAATTTCACATGCAAACCAAAATGTGAGCAGGAGAAGAGAGTTTGGGAAGGCAGAGAGGGAGAAACTTGAAAGTTTTCAGATTCTTTCCATTTTCTTTTGATTTCCTTTCATTTTTTCTTTAAAAAAATTCAAATATTTTCAAAATTGCCCTCATGAAATTGTAAGAAAACCAAAAAAATGAACGAGTATATGTATAAAAGCGGAAGAAGGAGAATTGGTGTTATTTCCATCCCTTAGGAGGGAGAAATACATTCAGATGCAGGAAAGCCTTGAGCAGTTTCCTTTATGGCCTGAGTAGACTTGACTTTTCCTGTGAAGATGACTGGGGAAATCCTGTGCTGTGGCATATTCCAGGGAGGTGTACCCTTGCTGTATCCCCGGGGTGCTGCTTGGATTTGTATAAATAATCACTCCTTGACTGGAGCAGGAAATGGAGCTTCGGCATTTCAGGGCTGCCTGTCTTTGATTTTGTGTGTGTGTGTGTGTGAAATGACTTGGGGGGTAGAAGAACAGTTCTTGTTCTCTCCCTCTCTCCTCTATCAGACACCAGAAACTTTATAACCTCTGAGGAATTTCTATTTCTTCATTCTCATTTCCATACAGGGAGCTCAAGAAGAACATTCTGTGGAGTCAAAGTATAACCTGAACACAGATCTCAGTTAATGTTTCATCACAAACTTATGACAATTCATAGAATCGCTGTCCAAATCTTTGTCACAGCACTGTGTTGATAAAGAGAGAAAGTAGAAATTCTCAAATAATAAATACAAAACATATAAAAGATTCTATTAGCATTTAGCACATTATGTTAATCTCCTGATAGCTAATATTATGAGCAAGGCTACGTCTGGAGAGAGTAATAGCAAAGATCTTAGGAATAGAAATAATGTCTTTTTAACATCCAAAAGAGGATTCAGAGAGCTAGTTGATTGTTATGAAAACTACTACTCTTAGTGAGCATATTAAATTGGCAGAGCATTAATCTGATGAAATGGAAGACATTGTCCCTTAAGAATGTAATTTACAATGTAGAAAGTTCAGTTAAATATATAAAATAAAGCCATGAAAATGGATGGCATTTTTACAAATTAATTATTCTAGTGCATTTGATTGTAAAATTTAATATCTATAGATACATCACATTACACACTGAATCAGTAAAGTATTAAAGTAACATTTAATTTATAAAATTCAGTACATCTGAATTAGCTTTAAGGTATCAGATATTAAGACTGATTCTATATTATTTTTCAAAGATTTTGTATAATATATTTTATCTCTTCATGGTAAAAAAGGTAGAAATTCTGCAGAAAGTAGTCCTGGTTATCAACATGACTCCAAAGCCTGAGTCCTGTAAAGCTATAGAAACATCCTTAAATACTTTTAAAAGCTTCAGATTATGAGTTGGTCTGATATCATCTTCCTTTCTGTACAGTTATGTGCAGCATTTTCTATTTTTACCTTCCTGAACAAAACCTAATTTTAATATGCCTTCTCCTGTCTGCTTCTTGGTGTCCACAAGCTGTTGGTTAATGGACTAGAAATTTGGAAAATCCTTATGTTATTAAAGGAATGACATAGTCAGCACTGGGAGGGTAGAAAATGGAAGTGCAAGTCTTAGGGGTTAATTGCTACTTTGTTCCCCTTCTACAAATTTTCTCCAAGGTCAGGCTTAGTTTTGTCTAATATTTTCGCAGAGAAGGTAAGAAATTTTTCAAGACATCTGTGTTTAAATAGATAGAGATGCCTAAAACTTAAGAAATTAGATATAAATGTAATCCTGGCGTAACAATACTGATTTCATTTGACTTAATCAGAGACTTAGTTGGTCTTTGTGGTTTTACAGAACGCTGTTTGTTAAACCACACTGTGTGTATTACATGCATTGCAGCTTGTCGGCAGTTTGCTTCATCTGTTCATGTAGTAGGGGGTGCTTAAAACAGCACTTGAAGGACGACATGCTTAAAAATTAGCATTCAGCAGTTTTGCAAAGAGACACCATGAGCATAGCAAGGTCAGGTGCATAAGCCAAGCAGGATTTCTACCATTTCATAAATTAAAACATCAAATTTGCCCTTGGTTGGTTTTGTTTATATAATGTTATGCAACTAAAAACATCCACGCATTCACATGAAGATTAGTTTTAAATACTGTTAATGACCTGTTTCATAGTGATAGATGCCTCCAAATTCAAAGTATAGCCTGGAACCATCTTTTAATTCCCTGAAATTCATGTGGTTTTAAGGCATTTTCTGATAGTTTCAGGCCTCAACCCCCTAATTTCTTGTTTTCTGTTATTTGAACCAAGCCCTTATGGGTATTTTACAGCATTTTTCTGGTGCTTTGTGGTTGTTATTTAAGTTTTGCTGAAATACTTAACCATATTTTATACTGTGTGTGTTTTAAGTAATTTATCAGTCGTAAAACATACCTGTCGCACAACATATGTGCATCCAACTCATGGAGATTTGAGTCCTAATTTAGCAAAAATTGCCCATGTAACATTTCAGAGGTCAGAGATCCTTCTGATTTTGACTTTAACTCAAAATCAGTAAAATTACAACTCTCCAGCTTGGAATGAAACTAGAATGAAATAATCACGTTGGGTCCCGCCTCATGGGCATTTTCTTTGTCTCCAGCTGTGCCCTCTGAAAGGAAGTGCTAGGATCCTGTGGTAGGGAAATGTGGATAAAAAATCAATGTAGTAGGAGCGAGGAATGGGGTTATACTCAGAATTGTCAAGTTTACAAGCCAATATAGTAGGTACCTTCATTTGCTGCTGTCTTGCAAATACTTGTGTACACCTGGAGCGTGTGATTTATCTGCGTTGGCTGGTGCACAAGTAACTGTTGCTGATGTTCTCCCACTATGACCAGACTTATCCAGGTCTTTCTTCAACAGCACCTCCAGCCTCTGTCTACTAAGTTCACCTTCAGTGTTGTCATTGCCATTATTATTGCTTATTGTTTTGTAGCTGTATCAGTTCATCATATAGCTGTATCAAGCAGTTACACCAGCGTAGATGAGGAAGCTACAGAAACGGGGTCTGCAGGGGATGAGGAATGCTTCCTCTGAAAGTGTAACCAAGGCTTGATTTTTCCCAAATCTGTAGAGAAGGAGGTGTATGGTTCGCATAGGAACTTTCTGATGGAAATACTCTGGATGGTCCACATGAAGGGTGGAAAAGAGAGTGCAGTGTGTGTAGTTGCTGTAAGGAGCTTGGAACGATCATAGGATTGGTGTTAGATTTGGGAATATTTTACTTGAAATGGCTTTGTATTTAATACTTAGTATATTGTTTATTCTGCATTTCATCTGCATTTCATTAATGGGAGTGGTTTCTTTACGAGTACATGCCAGGCTGAAAGAAGCATGTGGGAGATTTTGTCCAAGTGCAGAAAAAGTGGCAGATCCTGCCTAAGTGTCAGAAGGGTTCGGCCGGATTAGACCACAGCGTCTTTTCAGAAAGCACCAACTCTCCTCTCAGTTAGTGTTTGCAATAGGCTGGATACCACAAAACACTGCTAATGACCTATATATCAATATATCAGAGATTTTTACATCTGTGTAAAATAGAAATGCACATACTTAACGTGGTCATTTTTTAAGAACTGAGAAAATACTTACAACTTCATGAAAAAGTTGCATAATGGAAGAGGAGACTGAAAATCCCCCAAAATACTTAAAAATCTTAAGTATTGCAGCTTTTCTCTGCATTTCTCAGGCGTTACTGCTCTTTTCTTCCAGACTCTTCACAGCATATCCCACACAATTTATTTTGTGAAATACCAGCTGACTTGAAGCAACCAGTAACATACATTTTTAGATCATTATATAACTTAGAAACAAATTCTTGCCACATTTGCCAAGAATCAAGACTATGCAGCTGTCCGGTGAAGGAGTAGGTAGGTACTCAGTGGGAAAGGTGGTGGACTACTCAAAGGTGAAGAAGGATTATGTGAGGGCGTGCATCTTCCAGTCAGCCAGACAGAACTAAACAAAGAAACACGAAAGCAGAGCCTACAATAAAGGTGGAATTACACTAATTACCAGGCAGAGGTCACCCTGCTCTGTTGAAGCATATGAGAAATCTCTGTATATGACTTCTGTTTGATGGTCAGTGTAAGGCATTGTACACGTGAGAAGATAGATTCAAAACTGTAGCTGCAATTATAACTGGAGTTTGTGCCTCCCGAGGGCATCCTGCTTAGAGTTAATTAAAAATAACAAAAGCATAACCGTTTATAGTAAAGGACCAGTTACGAAGATGTATTTGCACAGGCAGCATAAAGTGATGCAAATTTTTTCACATAGCTTCAGTCATTTATTAGAGAAATTTTAGCAAAATTATGGATAGTTAGCGTTCATATACTCCAAAGGTATCCACCCACCTTTTCCTCTTTCTAGTAGTATTTATGCATGTAAAGAGAATGAAGTAAAGAGAGGATCATTCCCAGAGAGGTACAGAATTTTAGAAGGAATTCACAACGAGACAAACTTGGTGTTTTCATGTAACCTGTACCAGGGGGTTTTCAGGCTCTGCTGTATATTAGCTACAGAAATTGTTTAGTCATGTGTAATGTTTTCTAAGGACTTGTACAACATTCATTTCAAAGGAGTTGTAATTATAGATATGTCATTTGAGAGAATCTCTTTTCCTCAAAGCCAAGTGTTTATTCAGGTAGTAAATGTAATCACAGCATTACTGCTCAGGTCATACTTTTATGCATGTGTTAAGCAATTATTTTCTGTTATCATTTTTCATATTTCATCTTGAAAGATTTTTCCTATGATTTGTAGCTACACAAATGAGTCTCCAAGGATAAGGGAGGCTGAGTTTTTGTGCCATTTACAGTCTGAGGAATTTGAGTTCCAAATTTCCAGTTTCATCTGATGACAGTTTATTCTCATTTGTGAAGCTTTCCATTTCTTGTATTCAGACTGTGCAAAAAAGACTGCAGGAGTCATTTGAAGGTTAGAATAAAGGAGCGGAATAAATCAAAGAGATCTTAGTTACATCTAGAAAGTAGAAAGCCCTCTTATCACAGTTATCCCTAATAAAAAATATTTTTATTAAGAAAACCTCTCTTTGAATGAGAGCTTTACTTTCTTAAATAAAAACAAAAACAAAACAGCACACACAAACCAAAACAATTTATTTCAGCAGGTGCACCCTTCTCTGCATTTTGTCACATCTCAGATGAAATCATCCCTTTGATCCCCAGTTTGAACCTCTCCTTTCTGCCAGCCTGAGTAAGCCTGAGAAGTGCAGAGCCAAGCCCTGGGCATTTGCTATGCCATTTGAATACTTCAGTCTTAAAAGAATGCAATTTTCTTCTATCGCTGTGTTTCCCTGACTTTGGTAAGCATGGGAAATTAATGCAGACTTTGGTAGAACTCCATCTACTCTGAAACAGCCAGTGAGGAAAGAGCCCAAAAAGGCTTAAAATTCCAGCAGCAGAACCTAATCTAGCCCATTATTTAGGATTTATTTTGTTGTTTTCACTTTTCTGTGTTACTTATACAGTCTTTAATTGCTCAAGTGTGTTTGTGGCTATGAAGCTCACGTTCTTGTAGCGGCATGGTCCAAAGACTTCATTCTAGCTGCCCTGACAGATGAGTTTAAGCAAACCGAAATCTGTGTTGAAAGGTGGGGTGGAGTAGCACACAACCTGAGAGCACGGGCGTAGGCAAGAAGAGACATGGGATGGTTTTTTCTTTTCTTTAACTGGTTGGTTACATGACCCTAGAGAAGTCAGAGGATCTTGTATTGCATTGGTTGCCCTCTGCATTTTGGTAAGGCAGCTCTCAAAAAGCATGGGATCCTTGGCTAAAAAAGCATGGAAAGCATTACTTTATGAAGAATGGCAGAGACCCAGATCTTTGTTGTCCTTGCTGTTCCAGCTGTGCTCTTAGTGATTAGTCTAGCACTCGAATTTTATTTGTATGCCAACTCGATTCTATTTTTAATTCTTAGGATATCTTCAAAGATATTTAAATGCTTGGGTTTTCCCATCCCATTTTAGCCATCATCCACAGCATAGGATACTCTCATGCAACTCTTGTTTGTTTTGTTTGAAGGAAAATTAGATACTATTTTGGTTTAGGCAGTGACTATTTTGACACCTCTGTCTTGCAGTCATTACTCAAATCACAGAGTAACACTTTCTGTGTAAGCATACAAGCATATTATAAAGGAAAAGATGAAAAGTTATGGTTATTTCATTACCACTGGATTTTTTCATTGTAGGTGTTACTTGCTCACCCACTGTTACATTGACTCACTGTAAAATTGATAAAAAGATGGTGTGAAATTGCCCTAATGTACATTCAGTTTGAGTTTTCTGTATGCCATTTACAAACACTAAACAAAGCTATTTTAGTGTGCAAAAATACTACTTGCTATTCTTTAACGTTTTGAAGCAAAGGATACCTATTAAATTTACCTCAAATGTTTAAATAAAAAAAATTATACAGTCAACTTCACAAGAAGTTTGATTTTAATTTTCAAGTTGAACTTGGTTAGACACAAAAGATTTGTAGGCTTTGAGGATTCCAAACTTTTTGAAAATATTCTCTTTTTTATATATGGGTGTTTGCTTTTTTTTTCCTTGAAATCTGGAACACTTTGTTTTAATCAAGAGATCAATTACTGTGCTGAAAATGCAGCTTGACATATTAGCCAGCTTGAAGAGACTGGAAACTTAAACTATCTTCTCTCCCACCATCAGCCAGATGTTCAGATCTTCACCTTTTGATCCCCTGGGCCAGGGTTCAGGAATTCTGAGCTCTTTGCCAAACTACGATGCAGTGTGCTGACTCTGTAGTATTAATTTATATGTACTCTTAGTATGGCCATACTATAGCTGTCTTTAGATCCTTCTGTGATACCCTCATCTTTACTTTTTAAATTATTAAATAGAAATTAATCTCTTTGGGATATTACCTTTTATTTATATGGAAAGATACTTCTCCAAAACTCTCATTTATGTACCATTATTTCAAAACATAGTAATAATAAAATACAAGAAAGAAAACCTCCTCAAGTTTTTTCTTTACTGTGTAATACCTCTCCATCCCTTTGCATACTTCAGTGCCCAACCTCACACTCACTGCAAGGGATTCTTGCTCCACAAATTTAAAGACAACAGAGCAGAGCAACTGGTTGCGTTCCTCAGGCCAGTCCCTTTTTTTCTCCATTGCTGAAGTGGGAGAGAGCAGTAGAAGTATGTGCAGTTCTGTGGAGGTGCCTGAAATTTGGATCTCTCTGCCAGACCAAGGCAGGGGGAGTCTTGAGCCTGATGCACAGATTAAGTCTATAGTTGTTCAGCATATGGTTCAGGCCTTGCTTATTTGTCTACAAGTGTATGTTCAGAGTACCTTGCTGAAGGGATATCTACTGTAAGTAAAATGATCCACCATCCCAGTGTCAGTGTGCTCTGTGCCTAGTCTGCTCGTTCTGAGACACAGTTACATAGAACAGAATTACTTTTATAGAATTTATAAAGCAAGAACGGTGGAGCATTTAATTGAACGAGATAACTCTGAACAGTGCTGCTTCATCTCTTCAGTGCAAAATGTAATATGTGAGTTATTTGGCTCTGTGGTTCCAGGGTAGCCTGTCTAGCTCTTACGTTGAGTCTGACTTACACTGGCAATGTTCTCAGTATGTCCATAATAAATATACATATATAAAATGACAACCAAAAGAACCCATGTAGAAAAAGCCGTTCCTAATCTTATGGGTAAGAAACTGTAACTTGCAGATGGTTGTGACATATATGTAAAATAGGAGACAGAAGGAGACTTGCTGAAGAAATATGATGCAACTAGACCACCCCACTACCACCACTAGACACATTACACCAGTTAATGGCACTGGAGCTTTTGATGTATCCTTAGCTCCCCTGTTATCCGTGTCCACTGACATCTTTCATCGCATTGAAATTGCACAGTTAGAAAAACTTTTGTTTTTAATGTGTGCAAGTTGCTTAGTTTGGAATAAGGTCTTGTGCAGTCCTGCCTGCTCAGCCCAGAGTAATTATCTGGAATACCTCGTCTCAGGTGTGTGTGTAACGCCAAGCTGGAGAGCGTGTGGCTCAGGAGTTGCATAAAATTGAGAGCTTGGGAATAATTAAAAGCAGAGAGGAAGGGATGGTGTTACAAGTTATACTAACCTCTTACTGTTTTTCTTGCAAAAGGATTTGTGCATAGTAAAGAGGTATGCTTTGCCATGTGTTAATGTTACTGCACTTTGCTTTAAGTTCGATACCTGTCAAAATTCCTTTTTTTTTACAGTTTTTGTCTGTATTTTCCTTAAGAGATCAGATCTCTTTGAAAGTGTGAGAAATACTGTTAAGTGTGTCATGAAGGGACTGAAGGGAAATCCTAAAGCAGTTATGTTTCATTGAAATGCTTTCACATATTATTTCTATAAAAGCCTTTGAATCAGTGCTGTTTCAAGTACTGAAATTGAATCCTAGAAATATAACTCTCATGGGTACAATATTTTTGTAAACATTAATATATAATAGAAGGAGAAATAGGATTAAGTTTGTCTCTCTAAATAGAAAAATGCAATGTTGAGGTTGGTGAAGCCACTGAAGCCAAATATATTTTATGGTGAAACCAAATATATTTTATGGTATGTGATACAAAATTAAAACATTCCTGAAAGAAAATGTTTGTTCAGTTATAAAACAATATTATTTATATTTATAGATTTTTAATCTTATTGATCAAATGGTTTGCCTTCTAAGTGGTCCATTGCATTGGTGTAATGCTGTGGACACTATTTAAATTATTTTCTCACTTTTTTGTTAAAAAATTGGAACTATAATGAAGTTTGTTAATTTCAGAGTAAATATCTATATAGCATATTATAACATGCAGAAATTCAGTGTTTTCTTAGTTTACGAAACCTTCTTGGCTGGCACTTGGCTTGAGAATCATATTCTTTATTACTACACAGCGGAACAATTTTAATTGCTCCCTTGAACATTAAAATACTTCCAAGCATGAAAAAATATCATAACAGATATGAGAGTAAGTCTGTGCTATTTCAGTCACTTTTCCCATTTGACAGTGAAAATCATATGTTTAAAAAAAAGAGAAGCTGCAGTCATATAAAAATAATTTTTAAAAGCTACTGCTGACATATTATGGAATGGAAGCAACGGAATTCCTGTGAGGATATGATCTACTTTGTTCTGCAGAAAGAGAAAAATACTAGGCAAAACATCTGAATTAGGAAATCATCTAATAAACTTTTAAAAGCTATCCTTTAAATATCATGGAGTGTATCAGTTACACCAAGTACCAGAGTAAGTTCAACAGAAAAGGTAGAGTGTTATCATCAAAATAATCTAAATAAGAATTAAACAATGCTTTGTGTTCTGATTAAGAATGTTTTAGGACAAAAATACCCAACAAAATTAAGAAAGATAATAAAAAGGAAAAATCAAATCCTAAACTGTTGAGGATAATTTAGGATTAGGATAATTTAGGATTTAGGTCCATAACTTTCAGGATTTAAATGGTTGTTCTTACCTTGCCTACTACTCCTGCTGGGAGTAAAAACATTTAAAAAAGGCCTATCTTATCCTAATATTGATTCTTACTGAAAAAAAGGCACAGCTTTCCTATTCCTCTATATTGCAGTGATACATTTCTTGATGAAATGAGTGTTCTTTTAATGCCTGGGTGCAGGACCTAGATGGTTAGTGTCCTTTAAGGTACAAATATTGACTTCTCAGCCTGAAACACAGAGAGAGGCATTTCTCCAGTAACATTGTGCCCCAGAGAAGTTATCCAGGAAAGTGAGGCACAGTTTCTCAATGTCCAAAGATTCTTACTACATTCCTCTTCTAAGACTGAAAAAACAAGCTAAAAAGGCTACTATGAAATTAACAGTATATTGCTTAGCGATATATGGAGCACTGCAGCTGTAGCAGATTCAAGTTCAGATTTGTTGCTTGTGTTCATTATGTTGTGTAGATCTCCAAGCTGCTATAAACTATTAATTCTTGAAGTGATTCTTTGTGCATGTATAGACATCACGAAGGCTAAAAAACAGTCTTAGTATCTCTTACTCAAGGTCTTGGCCATTCATCCAAATAGAGAAGCTTCAAACAGTGAAGAATGAACCATGTGCCTGATAATTTACCTGTCTCTTTCCTTCTTACAGAGATAAGCACCTTATCAGCCCTCTTCCTGCTAATGCCCCATCTACTGCCCAGATACTGTATCCCTTTCATTTTGGGTGCTCTGACTGATCAATATATCTAGTTAGAACAGTTGTCCCTAATTTGTATTTCATTTTGAAGATGACTGCTTCTAACTGAAAACTGAAAAAGGGACTAAGTGACTGGAAACTTGTCTTTTTTCTCCAGATGCATCAGTTGATCTAGTAAAAGATATCTGTCTTCATTGACCTTCCATTTTGCATGGCTGAAAAAGAAAAATATTTAGAGGAATCTCATGAATCAACTTGTAAATGTTAACATCGTGTATTTTACAACAGGGTGGTGGTGGTGTGTGTGGCAGGATTGTATATCCTTAAATCTGGTTATCCCAGTGGGGTCCTGATGTTGATGACTACTTACGGAAATTCCTTCTCAGTTCCTCTATGGAAGTGTTTGACCCAGGTGAGGGCCCTAAAGTTCCGTTTAAGGCTGCTTTACCTAAAAATAATGCACGTTCCTGCTCTTGCTTTGTCACTTAGAAAATCATTGTGGCTGAAGGTGCATGACTGTAGCCGACACTGTCAAAGATACACGCCGTATTTTGGCCATCAATGGCGAATGCTGGACTCAGCATGAGACAAAGAAATCAGCGATTCCGGTATTCTTTCTGCAAGGTTTTTTAGTTACTTTTTAGGATTTGTGTGTGTAGTAAGGAGTGCCAGGCTTTTGGAGGTTCAACCACTCGTTGTAGTCTAATGGTTCTACTTCTCTTTTTTAAGCACTCTTATGGACAGAAGTTGACTCTTCGTATAGTTTTAAAGTGAAACTTCAGTCTTTCCTCTCAGACATGCGTCTGAGCCTGTGGAGTGATTACTCCATAGGCTGGATTCAAACTTCACTGTACTCAAAAGGAAAGAATCTGATGAACTTTGGTGAGCTTTAGATCAGTCTGTTAGGAAAACCACTTGAAAATATGGATGTACTATTTAGGCAAAAGACTTGGCCCAAAATCTGCAGAAGTCAGTCCGTTTTTTCCTTTACTAAAGCACTTTAGTGGAAGAACTTATTCAGTGTTACACTGGTAAGAAAACAATCCAGAGGAATTTCATAAACATGTTGCGGGTTTTTTTCTTTTTCAAAAGTGAAATTTATTTTTCAAGTCCTGAAATGAGTATGGAAATCTGCCCGCCTTTCAATAAATAAGTCATGTCTAAATTTTGGCATGTTAAGCTGCTGCCTCGAGTTACAAATAAAGTGCTTTTAGGAGAACATCAATATTTCTGATATGCAAATCAGAGTCCATACATTTAGGGTGAGGTGCATGCACTGTTCATCTCACTGTGAATATATATATAATTATATTGACTGTTCCAGCAGCTTAATACAGAGCTTTATGTCCTTCTGGGAAGAAATGGAATCGTTTGGGCACAGGTTTGAGATCCACCTACTCCTCTGGCTGTCACATGGTGTCACAGAGCGGTGGCAGCCCCAGTACCCACCACTAGCTTGGCCAAAATGGCTCTCTGCATCTGAAAACTGCTATGCAGTGATGTCTCTCCTGCTAATCTGTATGGAAGAACAGTGGTAAAATCAATGGTCAACAAAGGCACGCATGAGATGGTAAGTTTACAGAACTTGTTAACATGACCCGATTTCAAAAGATCATAATATACTTAGTACAGGCATATGGAACACTAGTCAATTAGATATGAATCAGAAGAATATTTTTCTAAAAAGACCTGTCTATAATGTGATATCCTCAACAACTTTATCTGAGGTGGCAAACAGACATGCCTTTCACACAGCGTGCCTAAATAAGACTCTTAATCATATTTCATTTCCTCTCTCACCTCCTGTGTGACATTGCTTACAGATTTTCCATGTAATTACTGACCTCTGGCTATCAGTGGAAAAAATATCTCACTGCTATATCTGCCCATTCTTCCTCTCATTTTGAGTACTTGTTTACCAGTTCTTAGGCAACCTTCACAATGTTATGCACCACTGAAATAATTCCCTGGCTCAATGACCAGTTTGAAGTCATGTTCTTTTTCCTGATATAGCAAATAAATTCTGTATACAACTGTTTAACTGCATCAATGATAGGTCTCAAAATCCCCAGTTTGCCTCAAGTTACCTAAAAATATCAGCCCTAAGTTTCATATCTCTTCCCGTTTTATCAAACTTTACAATTGTTTGTAGAATGTATTCTCAGTCAAAACACAGAAGCCAGCTTGTTACTTTTAGAAGATGTAGTTACCAATTTTGGAGCCAAACTTCATTTTCTTTTTGTGCACCTGTTCTATTGATCCGTTTCTCTCCAGGGGACAATGGGATCAATACCTCACACTATAACTGTTAAATGAAGGGATACAGGAGAATCTTACGCTCTTGTTACCTGCTTTTCACTTTTTTAGATTCACAGGGCTTACGATGGAGGAGACTAAGAGGCAGGTTAACCTCCTGTTTATCACCCTCATTTCCACCATTTACCTTTACTGCATGACTGATCTTACGCTTGGTCCTCCAGAAAGAGATCTTCTCATGATTGGAAGATATCAGAAGAATCTGCCACTTCCCTTGGCAGTTTATTCCAGTGAATTACCACTTTCACTACTAAAAATTCATGTTTTCTTTCCAATTTGAATTATCTGGCTTCAGCTTTCACATACATATTGTACTTTGTTTTGCTAAATAAGCTTTCTTTAGAGTCCCATATTCAGCAGTTTATATCTTTCACAATAAGGCATTTTTTCCAGACCTTGACTCATATATATGTTTCTTTTCATTACATTCTCCAGATTTTCCAATATCTCTTGAAAATATGAGCACCGGAATACTATATAGTATTCCAACACTATCTATATAAGTAAAGTTATTTCTCTATTGACTATATGTCCTTTTTGCCACTGCACAACACTGAATGTTGATGCAACATTGCTTATCCAGTGTAATTTTATAGAACCATGACTTTACAGTCTCCCATTTTGAAGACCTGGTCTGCACGATGTGTCCCTAAACATTTTCAGTGTGTTAAAATACACTCTGTCTGGTTGGGCTCAGTTTATGACATAATCCAGATTGCTCTGCAGTCACTTCTACACCAGAGATCCCGATACTCTTCAGCTGTGTCTGCATTAGACAACCCCAAGCTGGAGTCCTGCGAGCTGCCTCAATCTAAAAGTAGCATTGCTGAGTCAGCATCAGCGTACCGTGCCGCTCCGAGATCTGAGCTGTTCAGTCCTCGCCACACTGCAATGTGCTAGGAATACTTACCAATTCCCGTTAGGTTTTCATGAAGTTTGGGTTCCTCTCTCACCATCACTGCACCTTGTGGACAAGCCCTGAGTGACTGCAATATCCTCTTAACGTTTTACTGTGGTTCACCAATCTTTGTGGCATTCTGTGGTTTTATAAGAAATCACCTTTCAGATCGCTAATGAAAATGATTGAATAGTGTTGATTCTAGAACTGACTCCTGGAAAAGAGTATTAGAAGCACCTGTTTAATCATGAGATATTCCTCACTCATGGCCATTATGTGAATGCAAAACCTTTAGTGGATGTTTTGGGAGGTAGTTAAATTAACAGCTGAACCAGAAGTTTACACAGATGTAGGACTCTACTGTTAGCTAATTTATTCAAATGTTCTGTTTCAGTGCACTTTCCCACCATTTCCATCCCAAGCTTGTCTATTGATGATCTAGAAACTGTCTAGTCCTTTTTGAGGGAGTAAATCTCCTATTCTCATAAAGATTTATGAATTCATTATTTATTCTGGTTTTGCAAACTGCTGTCCTGGAAGTTCTCCACAGAATTTGCAAAAATTCTTAAAGCATGCAACTGTATACAATAGTGATTTGAGTATGTACATTTTAAAATGGTTCTTACAGGTATTAACTACTTACACCAATAATAAGGCATGGTATTTCAATAGGCTGTTAAAGTTTAGAACAAGTTTCTATACATGCAGAGCATTTTCATTATCAGTCCTGTGGTGCAGTGCTTTGGGCATGTAAATTGTGTATAGTAAATCACAGAGGGAGAAGTAAACTGAAGATGTGAAAATCCTAATGGCATATGGATGTTGTTGTTGCCAGCAGATGATACAAAAAATTCTAAAATAATCTTTATTAATAAGTAGAGCAAGTATTATTTCTATGTTCTGGACTGCAGACAATTGCGTGGTGTATATTGCAACTTCTCTGATGGAAGAAGCAGTTTATAATGAAATATTAATGCTTGCGACATTTTGGCATGCTGAGGGGAAGAGGTTGTCATCTGAAAAGCAGTCTGCATTATCACAAATACCAGTATTTTTTTAAAATATTGACTTTGACATTCTTGCAATAAATTAAGATTCAGTGCCAGGATTATGAGCTTCTTCCTTCTTATGGTTTTTGCTATATGACACCCATTTATCAAACTTAAGTGGCCAAATCAATAGACTGTTTCCGTAGCAGGTAGTAATTGCTTTAGACTTATTACCTGTACTAACAGACTTTGAGTTCTTACCATCATTCTTCACTGGGTATCCCAAGTTGCCTTTTACTAAAAGGGCTATGATACTACTTTTTTTTTTCTTAATACTTGTTAAGTATGTAAGATTGCTCTAGAAGAACTGATAAACTTGTGGGTTATTTAAACCGACTGTTCCACAATGTATGTACTTATGCAGTAGCCACAGTCTCCAGTTGTTCATGTTCAGTCAATACTGTGAGCTCTCTTGCAGTTAATTTCACATTTTTGTTCATTAGAAGAAAAATTGTCCTAGATAATACTTTCATTGTGCTTACCTTTAACAAGCACTGTGCATTTTCAGATTAACTGAAAGGTTTATTGGTGCTGGTATTAGAAAAATATATCTTTTATGGCCAGTAAAATGTGTCTTTTTCTCTCCTGAGATAATGACTTGTACACGTGGCACTTTTATGGCATCCAATGGATTTTATTTTTAAAGAGCTTTAATTAAGCTTCTGGTATCACATGACACAAGCAAGCAATGTGGTTTTTTTCCTTATTGCAGAAATCAAGATACTAAAATGGATTAATTAATAGATAACTATGGCCTTGAGATCTTATTAGTAGACTAAATATTTCATAGATTAGGAACTGGATTATAGGATGCTGTAAATGGCAGATATTATAGCATCTTTAAGTACATTGATTTCAGCGGATGCTTTCACAGGTATTTGGCTAACTTTTTTTTTTATCAGTTGCCCTTTTCATATATAGGCGTATGCTTCATATACTTGTTTTTGATTGGTGCTGCTGCAGAAAAGCAAAGAGAAAGATCCATCCTTCCAGGGTAGGCAAGTCATCTAAAAACCAAAAAGCTGGATGCCTGCTTTACTGACATTTTCCTTATTCCTGTCATTTCCTTATTGCTGTCACTTTGCAGAGGGAGAAATCCCAGGGTGACCTTATCTGAATTGCACTGTGCAGCAAGAGGAATGAAATATTGGGGGGCAGTTTGTTTTGCTTTTTTTTAAGGAAGTCTTACTCTAGTCAACAATAGTATTATTCATTCCCAGCTTTCTATCCAAATTTATTTAAAATTATAAGCCGCAAGGGACAGAGGGAAATATAAGTGAAGGAAAGAGAATCACGTGGATACTTAATATTCATATGGACTAGCAGAACATGATGCTTTGTGCCCAAACTGTTGGGGGGAAATGTGTGTAGTTCTTAACCCTGAGGAGGAAAGGTAAAACCTTAAAGTCCAATCAAGTAATAAACAAAATATTTAAATAATATAGCAATGACAGTAAATATTATGGAGGAATGTTTTGATTTTCATAGCTGTTGAAATTTTAATGCCTATTTCATTTGAGCTGCTGCTTTTTTCAGAAGGACCAGAAAGACCATCCATTAATTTCAGAATGCAACCATAAACTCCCTGGAAGAGGAAGCAATTTGTCCTGTCTGTGTGCATAACATCTGCCACAGTGGATTTCCAAGTCAATCTGCAGATATTATCACATAGTAAAAAACTGAGTGAAAATAATTCAGATTCATGAACTTGGTGAGCCCCTCACTACCACAGTACTATTTAAAATCTTTAAGGGCACTTATTCTGGCTATCTAATTCTGATGCATATTTAGAAAGCATATAAGCAGCCATACTGGGAGACCAATGCTTTGCATTGAAAGATGCATGAAAAAAGGCACAAGAAGACTAACAACAGACAAATGAGATTTCCCTTCATCTCTATGCATCTATTTTTTTAAGCTTGTGAAGCATTAGACTTTCTTGATCTCTAAAAAAATGAGATCTGTAATTCTCGCGTAAAAAATGAATGTGTCATTTATCTACCATTTTTTATGTTGTCATTTCTCATTAAATTGAATGTTCCTGTGTTATTTATAGAACTTCAGCTTTAAAAGCTTACCCATGCAGCCAGAACATTTGCCAGATTTACACTACCTGTCTGCCTCAGCGACGGCCAAAAGAGAGAGAAAGGCAGCTGAAGATAGCCTAATAAAATAAAGTTTTAGGAAAGGCAGGAAAGGGGGAGGAGGGGTGTATGTGTATTGTAGTTAGCATTTACAAGCAGACCACTGACCTGTCAGCAAATTAGACTGGGAGTCCAAGGAGGAGAAAAACTGATGAAAAATACTGCAAATGAAATTTAAGATACCTTTAGAAAATGAATGAACATGAATGGAAGTAGTTGAGCATTGTTTAGTCTGCTCTGAATTACTCATGGTCAATTTAATAAAAGTGGCATATTTTGAAAAGTACTACCAAAAAAAGCTGAGCAATCTCTTTCCACAAAACATTTATTAATAGTGTGAAAAACACCACTAAAAAAAAGCTGTGACATTCTCTGAGTATGTCAGTTTTGCAGTGGTGGTTGTAAAAAACCAGTATTCTAAAAATTCAAAATGTCCAACTTTTACTTATTTATAAAATAGCATAGTCAGTTTATAAACGAAAAGGCTATTCTTATATTTACTACACCCTTCCTGTGGAGATTCTCATTTCATCTTAAGTGTCTCTGTGGGATGTAGCAGAGAACATAGTAACACTTAAAAGTATTCTCCTCACCTTCATGTTTCCTAGTTCAAAGACATATTGGGGAATGGTTGCCACCTACTTGTTAAAATGTGAGGTGATAATAGTTACTGCTCCCTGTCTCTCATGCCTGTGCTGATGCTGCAGTACCAATGAATAAAGTGCAGTAAAAAGATGGTAGTTTTGCTGCAAAACCCAACCAATTGTGAACTCATTCAGATAGTAAAACTGCTGGGAAAAAATATTGTTGTTTTTACTTAGTCATTTTTCCAACCACAGTTGTATCTCAACAGCTATCTTCTTTGTGCTGGTTAACAGTTGTTTCATTAAGCAGGTTGAGAAATACTTTCATAGCTTCATAGACTCATAAAAATATGACTTCTGGTAAGTGTTTGTGTCTAATCAAATTCCACCAATGTGGTCAAGGGAAACCACAAAAAGTCCAGTTTCTTTAATATTTGGGAAAGAAAAAGGCCAATGCCTATGATCCTGAATTTCAGTTATATATTGGGAAAAGGAAATCATAATTATATCAGTTGTGATAGTTTCAATTAAAGTAGCAAATGAACAGTCTGATGTTTCATCTATTGCCAAGATCTGTCGCCTCTTTACCAAAGGAAAGAAATTGCTATAATGAGAGCCTTAGAGGCACTGGAGTAACTGTTGTTCATGATTAATACAATATGGTCAGAAAAAACTAGTCCTTGTGATATGTGTATCATTGTGTTTCCTCTATAGATGTCGTATGTAGTGGATAAGACCTTTTAAAGATTGTCAAAGCAGTCCTATAACCTCTTATTGTGTCACCTCTTTCAGTTTAATGGGCATATGTAAGGTAGTGTTTAAAGTACATTTGATATAGTTTCTGTAATCAAAAACCAACTTCATTTGCCTGAAACGTGGTCTGCCGTGAGCAGCTGAATGGTGACCCTGTCCAGGAGAGCTTTGAACTCTCATGGCCACTCACTTTCTCCAGTGGCTGACTTCCTACAGTGCCCTGCTCTACCTGCCCTGTGTCTGTAGAGGAGATCCCTGATAACTTACAATTGCCTTGCCCTGTGGTAAGCGTATGCATGTGTGTGTGTGTAGAGGAAAGAAGAGCATGTATATCTAAAAGCATGCCTTTTCTCTCCACCTGCATCAGTTGGTCTAATGAAAGAAATTCTTTCTTTCTTGAAATTGTATTTGCCTATTATTCACTATTCCTTTGTTTAGAAGGCTTTGTGAGGCAAGGTTTTGGTAGCGGGGGGGGTTACAGGGGTGGCTTCTGTAAGAAGCTGCTGGAAGCTTCCCCTGTGTCCGACAGAGCCAATACCAGCCGGCTCTGAGACAGACCCGCCACCAGCCAAGGCCGAGCCCATCAGCGACAGTGGTAACGCCTCTGTGATAACATTTTTAAGAAGGAAAAAAAAGTTGGGACAGACAGAAACGGCAGCTGGAGAGAGGAGTGAGAACATGTAAGAAAAACAACCCTGCAGACACCAAGGTCAGTGAAGAAGGAGGGGGAGGAGATGCTCCAGGCGCCAGAGCAGAGATTCCCCTGCAGCCTGTGGGGAAGACCGTGGTGAGGCAGGCTGTCCCCCTGCAGTCCATGGAGGTCCACGGTGGAGCAGATATCCACCAGATATCCATGGAGGACCCCACGCCGGAGCAGGTGGGTTCCTGAAGGAGGCTGTGACCCTGTGGGAACCCCGTGCTGGAGCAGGCTCCTGGCAGGACCTGCAGATCTGTGGAGAGAGGAGCCCACGGAGCAGGTTTTCTGGCAGGACTTGTGACCCCGTGGGGGACCCACGCTGGAGCAGTGTGCTCCTGAAGGACTGCGCCCTGTGGAAAGGACCCATGCTGGAGCAGTTCGTGAAGAACTGCAGCCCGTGGGAAGGACCCACGTTGGAGAAGTTCATGGAGGACTGTCTCCCATATGAGGGACCCCATGCTGGAGCAGGGGAAGAGTGTGATGAGTCCTCCCCCTGAAGAGGATGAAGCGGCAGAATATAACGTGTGATGAACTGACCATAAACCCCATCCCCGTCCCCCTGTGCTGCTGGGGGGGGTTGGTAGAGAATCCAGGAGTGAAGTTGTGCCTGGGAAGAAGGGAGAGGTGGGGGGAAGCTGTTCTGAGATTTGGTTTTATTTCTCTTTACCCTACTCTGGTTGATTTGTAATAAATTGCGTTAATTTTCCCCAAGCTGAGTCTGTTTTGCCCGTGACGGTAATTGGTGAGTGATCTCTCCTGTCCTTATCTCGACCCACAAGCTCTCTGTTATATTTTCTCTCCCCTGTCCAGCTGAGGAGGGAGAGTGATAGAACGGCTTTGGTGGGCACCTGGCGTCCAGCCAGGGTCAACCCACCACAATACTGTATATCTTTTTGGACTTGAACCATGTTTTCATTAAATGCAATGGCTGTATTACCTAAAGGGATGTTGACCTTTGATTTGGACCTCTTGTCATTGCTGCATGAAAAATAATAAGCAGCTCTCGTGGATTTGGTGAGATCAGTGTGTTTAGCACTAGTTACTGGACAGATGAGGCACTAAACCTATTTGACTACCCTGTGATAAGTCAGTGTTAGTAAAAGGATATATGTCATATAAATATTTAAAGTTAGAATTGCGAAGATGTCAGTCAAGTCTACTTAGTAGGATGCTTGAGAAAAAAATCATTCTCAGTAGCACAGATTTTGGAAGCTGAGGGGAACTAAGCTTCTGGGTATCCAGTGACTATAAAGACGCTGTCCATCTCTGTAGCTTTGTGTGCTTGCCTACAGTGAGCAGGTAAAATACATAACCAAATAGCAATTATGGCTTCCATAACCGCTGCATTTATTAAGAAGTATTGAAAAAAGCAAGAAAAAGAATTTGTCAGGGGGACAGGGAAGTGTAGGCACTAAGTCTAGGCATCTTAAACACAATTATTTTCTTCAGTGTTTATGCATGCAGGAGTTTTCTTTTGTGCAGTTGTTTGTCTTGTTCCTTGTTATGGGTACACAATTCCTTAAGCCATACAGTCTGAACTGTGTTGCTCAGATATTGTAATCCCGTCTCTGAAGTAAGCTGTCATGTTTTAAAAAATATTTAGTCCTGCTTTTTTTTAGCCTTGCTAACTTTTTATACAGTGTTTCAGCAGTGAAGGTTTATAACCTTCAGTGAGGTTAGGCCTGTGTCATTTTTTGCATCTTTTTAATATCTGCGTGTGTCATTTTTGAAAACAGAACTTTGGTACTGAAATTATCTTGGCCATTGATGCCTGAATATCTTTAAAAATCCAGACAAAAAAGCCCTATTGCTTTCATAGCCTGAAAATTGAGTTTGGCAGGCTCTGCTTCAATTGCAACTACTATTAAAAGCTTTAGGAAGCTATTGGCTTCATCCGTAGGATGTAAACTATCTAAATCTCACAAAACAGAGTTTAAGTTCCTGGCAAAATGGTATTTTGAAGCAATTTAATTTAATAAAGCTCCTTTTTGCAGAAAAATCTTCAGTATAACGTGTTTAAGCTTACTCATGAGGATCACTATGTAAAGAAGTCTCTGAGTATCAGGAGAGTAAAGATGATGTGTTTACAGCAGCAAACAGGAAATATGTAGAGAATGTCTGAAATAAATAATTTTACAAGAGAATAAATTGATATTGAGCTCTGCATTTCTGTCTAATCGAGTGTATTTACCCATAAGTGCTAAATGCAATAAGAAACACGTACCTAGAACTCTGTGTTTTGTTGTTTGGAGAGTCACTCCTTTGGTTTCTCAGTCCAGAAGTATTTCAGTTGTACCTGTTGGATATTGCAGAAATATTTGTAAATTTCTTAAATTTATTTACTATGTTTGATGTTTCTCATCATTACAGAGAAAGATAAAGACCATTTCCCAAAATATTTAATAAAATCCAATCTTCAAAATTATTGCCCAATTAAGTGCAAACAAAATAAAAATTAATATGGTTTCAATTTTAGCTGTCAGTAATTTTGACATATTTCAATCTTTATGCTGATTTAATATTTTCAAGACCATAACTGCCATTTGGGGAAACACTCAGAATATGTTTAGCATAGTATCACGTGGGTTAAATATTCAGCCTTGTTATTTATGTTTTGAGTTCTTTGACCGTGTCTGATAGGGAAATAGTCAAGGACCTACCCAAGGATCATGCACACTTATGTACTGAATGACGCACTAAGAAAGGCTTTTTGAGTGCTGGATCATTTAGTCCCCACTATAGTGAAAAGCAAGCTTATGCTAATACAGGGTTTCTGTGAATTTTTAAAGCAAATGTGAGGTTGTACAATATTATAATGACTATGTTAATGTCTCCAAGTGCCAAATTTCGTCATATTCAAATTAGTACTTGGTATTACTTTGCAAATGCTACTTTAATTGTTCAAATATGCTTAGCAATATACAAGTGAGATTAAAGAGTTAGCACCTGTCTAAACATAGATCTTCATTTTACAATACCTGTGTTGTTCAGGCCTTGATACCATGAGCTAATAAACCATATACTTACAAAAATAGGGGTCATGTAACCTAATGTTTAGTTAAGAAAACTTACCTTCAATGGTGTATTTCATTTTTCAGATTACAAAACATTTTTATGATTTATGATCACTAAGGAAATTAAGGTACTTCTCCTCATTCTTACTTTATGGGTGAATGTGAAACTGATTAGCATACCTAATAAAGAGATACCGTTTATTAATGAAAATTACAGTCTTTTCTGAAATAATGGTAGATTCTGTTCCCCCAGTTGATACAGATGCTGTACTTGAATATCAGCATCACTATTTCGTAATGCCTTGGGAAAAATACAAAAACTGAAATACATAATATCAGTTTACTTGAAAATCCAGTTCTATATGTGCATACTGAAGATACCATGATCAATTTAATTACAATTGTTACCTTTTCAATTATATAAATTGAGAATGTGAAAAAGAGAAAAAAATACAAACATTTCATAACAAATTCTAGTGCAGAGTCATCAGAAGCAAGCAGTGTCAATAGTTCAGACTAACCACAACCGATTTGGTAACTTGGCATTACAAGAAATGAAGAAGAGCGCAATTACAATAATACAGAAGTCAGCTGCTTTTTATTTTTATAATACTACTGAAATAACCACAAAGGAAGTTTACATAGCTACCTTTACAAGAGTTGTTAGTTTGTGCTACAAATGAAAAGGAGCACAAGAAGTTTAAATTACTGCTTTTTTAAGTGACCTTAAAAGTATTTAGGAGAAAAAGTGCAGGATACCATAGAAGGTACAAATAAATAATATAATCTCTTAAAGATAGATAATTATCAGGCAGCAGAATATTTCACTTAGTCTGATATCCATGATACTACATGAAAAACATCTTTGTGCAACAAGAAGTGGGTTTTTTAAATGGTAAGTAGTTGAAGAAAGAAACTAAAGCTGATTCATTGAAGAAAGTGCCGCTGTATAACTTAAATCTTGAGTGCAATTTTGTTTTGTGCAAAAATAATTTCATTCCTGAAAAGCTTGTTTATTCAGACAAGAAATGATAAAAGGAAGAGATATAGATCAAGTGGTTGATGGCAAAGAGCAGTCTTCAGCCAAAGGTGAGCAATGGGCCTCTTCCTGCATACTGTTTGTTGAGTGCTTGAAATTCCCCAGAACTTAGCTGAAGATGAGTCAAAAATTTTAAAAATGTGTTTCTTTTTGGCCATGTAGTTTTCTTTTGTTTGTTTGTTTATTCCTGGACCATTTTAAAATATTCTGGGGAGAAAGAAAGGATATAAGATAGAAAAATCGCTTAACAAGTAGACTGAGAGAGGCAGATTTAAAACAAAATGAGATGTAAATAAGACACTTTCTAGGTACAGTTTTTAATTACCTTGTTTCCTGTAATGAATTATCATTCTATATTAATATAATTATGAGAAACAGTAGGTCAATATATAAAAGCTTATATAAAAATCTTATATAAAAGTTATATAAAACATATAAAATTTGTTATAAATCAGTGGTTTGGGCTTAGGAATGTTAATTTAATTTTACACACTTTTCAGTTGCAAGAGTCTACAGCCTTACTGTTGAAATTTCTATTTCACAGACAAACTGCTATCTTTGTTCTTTAGCTCAGCCATTTTGTTTGCTGATCACTGAATCCAGGTATGTTTGAGCCTCATATGATCCATACAGAATAATATCATTCATATTCATGAATGTAATGCCTTATAGTTAGAAAATAGTAAGCAACTAATTCTGCCCCTCGCTCCAAATGCTCTCTCATGGTACATCACTTTTAGGGGCTGACTTTGAGATCTTCTTACCCAGTTTTGTACATCGATATATGTAATGTTACAGGATTCTATTAAAAATATCACCATGCTGAACAAACTCCAGAAGACTTAACCAAATTGAAAACAGGCCCCCAGACCTAATGATGAAATGCTTGCAATGTTCCAAATGGACATCGCCACTCATGAGCAGCTGGCTTTGATCCCTACTAACATGCATAGAAAGATGATTAAAAATACATATATGCTTCCCTAAGACATTGTGCATTTTCCAAAAGCTGCAGTAATGTCCACGTGGGTGTTACGCATCTTAGGAGGTGAGGACATAGGCTGGTTCCCACTGATGCAATATGCAGGCTTTCCTCACTGCAGTGTGTTTGGTTAGAGAAGGTCCGTATTACAGACAAGTTTGAGAAGTTCCTAGCAAGATTCTTTCAGAGTAATAGCTGTCCTCATTGGGTTTCCCTGCCCCTTCCTCCCCCATCCCATATCTGTATCCTGGCCCCGCTCAGTGACTGCACACATCTGCTCAGCAACCTAACACAAGCTGGAGCTCCACGTTCTGCTTTCACAGCCAGTCTCCGGTGTGATCCAGACTCTGCAGGAATATTCTCCCTACTTACCTGGTGGTTATAACTCAGTTCAGGACACATAAATAATACTGTCTCTGTTTTACTTTAAATTATAGGGTTATCGTTCTTGGAGGATTTGTGTAAATAAGAAGTTTGGGTTGATTACACCGAGCATCATCTGTTCTCCAGGAAAAATGGATATGATAGTAATTTGTTTTCATTGAGATAAATACATATAAAAATGTGTGATGGTGGAAATCTGGAGTCTGGCATTTAGATTAACACCGTCTTAATCTGGTTTCTACTATCTGGACTAATTTTTGTAACCTTGTGTTATCATTAACAGAAGTTCCTTAGCCCAAGGCAGTGTTTCATTTAAAACTACAGGAGCAAAGTAAATGAAATAAAGCACTGTAGGTTTTTCTAAACTGAAAAAACAGAAACAAGATCGTAGTCCTCCATGGAGGAAAGACACTGTAATGACAGTCTCATGTAACTAGCTGGAAGGATTTGGGGAGATTTCTAAAGATAATCAGTTTAATTCTAAATATTATGATAAAATCCATGTTGCCTTGGCAAATCCTAAGAAATGGGGTTTATGCAGGTGACCTACTTGGAGTTGGTGGGAATAGACTTATATCTGACGAGTCTCTGCACAGTTTGAGCTGTCACTGGACCCATGGCTCAGATGGGAGGAAATAAGTAAGTTGTATTTGCCTGACTTCAGTGCAGTTGGGATGTTATATAAATTCAATTGTTATCAAATTAGCAATTTGGATTATAATTGCATCGGATCTAGTACAATTATTCTTAAATTCACAAATAAATCCTATAGATAAATAGACTTCTAGTGTATGGTATGCTAAAGCCATATAATATATGTATATAAAATAATGAAATCAATTAAATGTTGTACAGCTCATCAAAAATGAATAGATAATTACAGATTCCAAACAGTGACAGCTAAGAGCAAGTTCTTAGTCAGATAGTTGTATGATCATTATAGTTTTACAATAGGTATAAAAACAGACTGTTGATGATTTTTAATAAGGAGAACAATACCTAATAATACCACCTTACTCTAATATTTTTGTCATTATGTGGGATAAAGAGCTTTATGTCCAAAACTGATCTACTCTGAGACAAATTGTTCTTTCACTTGATAGAACTGTCAGGGGCTTTTTAAAAAAATACTATATTTCTGTTCAGGAGGGCTCAGTTTTGTTTGTTAAATTTTTTCACATAACACATGTAATCCATGGAGTTAATAGTTTAAGTGGATTGGGAATTTGTCTGTGATCTGTCAGGGGTAAATCTTACTGAAATGATCTCATGCCTCATAATGTGGAGACAGGGAAACGTTCCTGAATGCAGGATGTTATATTTGCTAGATCTATGAATAAAAGTTAACGAAATTTTTTCTATTTGTTTTTATAACAAAACAGGTTTGTCATTATTTATTCCTTCACTTAACTAGAGTGGGTGTATTGTTTCAGTTTAATGCTTAATTTGATATGAATTGTTTTATTTTACTGAATCACTATAGACGGCAAGAATCCCTATTTCAATTTCCAAAGGCTTAAATAAAACATTTTAGTAGCATTTTTAATTTTTTTTAACTGTACTGAACTACATTACTTTTCTCAAGTTTTACCTTTTTATTCTTTTGGAAATACAGAACTAGGTTCACTAACATATCTTGTCTAACTCCTGTTTCACCTGTCTAGACCCAGGAATATCATTACCAGATGTATGCAAATAAAACAGTGTTTTCTTCTTTTGAAGATAGTTAATAATAATCTATCACCAAATAAACTGGTAGACAGTCAGCATGGAGAGGAGTATAATTTCATTTGTTGGAAAGGGGAGGATGAAAAACTCTTGGCAACATGAAACCATCTTTGGGAATATTGAAAATAGTTCATGAATACCCTGAAAATGGCAGGGTTAAATAGAAATGAGGAACTTTTTATAGGGACAGTTTAATTAGCTTTGCTAGTTTGTGTTGGTTTCCGTGTACCAGGGAAATATTAATCCAGTTTTTAAATACCTGTTTCAGATTAGTACACCTCTTTCAAATTTGTATTAGCCTTACATATGGTGTCAAAATTTTATTTACCAAATGCCTAAAAAAAAAAAAACAACAACAACAAAAACCCCAAATGCAAAATGGTAATACTTCAGGTTTTTTAATCAGGGCACTTTAGGCCATCTTTTAAAATTTTACTTTTCAATGAGAATACTCCACATTTAATCCAGAGCTAGCTAAAATAAGAATCTGATTTATTACTTACAGAGGAAGGAGAATTAATAACATATTGGAATTAAAAAAACAAGATCTGTGTGTAGTTCAAATTATCTGTACCCTTAAAGACATTTTGGCAAGACATTCTGATTCACCATTTCAATTGTATGTTTAAGTAATTTGGAATATTTTATAAAAAGTCCGCAACTGATTTAATAACTAGCAGAAGCTTCACTGAGTTGATTGCTGAATGTTATTAAAATCTTTGTTATTTTTTCCTTTGTGTATTTTATTGGCGTTAACTAACAAAAATTTTGACCTGTATAATGAATATTCACAGACCCCATCCAAAGAATCTTTTGAATGTGGAGAGAGAGCTACTTTATTTCACTTTCTCTTTTTAGATTTTGTTTTCCACAGTTTATAAATGTGTATTTCACGTTATTGGATCCTGCAGCATCAGAAGTATTACATGGTTCTGATTGCCTTTATATCTGAAGCTGCATTTTTTTTAAATAGCATTGTGATTGAAGGATGGGATAATATAACAAATGATAAGACAGTCCTACAGCCTAGAGAAAACTCATCTATAAATACTTTCAGAGTAACTGTGTAGATGAAGGAAGGAATTATTCCCAGTCTGGGAGGATATCAAGACAAAGAATAACGGCCCGAAGCTATTAGAAGCGATCTTTAACAATGGGCTACAACTGTCAACTGATGCAGATGGTAAATCCCTGCTGAAGTCAAACGGAGGAGCTCTCGGTCGGTGCAATCACTGGAACCAGTTCACAGTTTGCTGATTCTGTCAGTTTTGCAGAGAAGTCTTAGCACGCTTATTTGAGAATGAGGTTTTGCCTGGTTTAAATAGAATCAGCTGGGTGGATATCTGATGTCTTTCTCCCACACTTCCTACAGCCCGCTGCCTTCCCCCTGCATTAGTCCTGGTGGTCTCTAGTTTTTGCTTAATCTTCCTATATTCACTCTTTACTACCAAGCCACTTCAGTCTGGCCCAGTTGACTCCAGGCTATAACTGACATCAGTGGAGCCTTCATCAGCAAGGTGGGAATGATCCTCACCTCACTCAGGGAAATGAGAAAATCAGGTCAGAGCAAAGCAAATTAAACTTCACCTCATATCTACAGGCCATTCACGGTTTTCTTATAGAGTTGCCAAAATAGCCATCTTTACAAATAAAAGACCTAGCCGGGGAGAACTCCACAGGGGACAGTGTGGCTAGCCCATGTGCCAGGACCAAGCTTGAAAGCAGCAGCCACAGGGATGCGCTGGACTACCTGCCGGGCTCGGCAGAGTTTGGCTAAACAGATGACTGCGTGTTAATTAAGGCAAGTTAGAGCGTATCACCAACAGTTTTGACCCAAAGCAGTGACACACGTCCACTTCTCTCTTCACTCCCGACAGCTGTTGTCTTACTGACGTACGCAGTGGTACCATGGGTGGCTGGGGCGGGAGGTGCCTGGCAGCACCGAGCCCGTCGTGGGCAGACAGTGCTGCGTTAGCTGTGGAGGCGAGCGGGAGCGCTGCTGGAGGAGATGGGGGGATGAAGGCTGGTATTCAGAGGAGAAGGGGAAGAGGAGTGAAGGTGTTGGGTAGCTGGAGGAGAAGGGGAAAAGCCATCATGTAAGGATGTGTAAGGTGCATGGTGAGCTGATCTGATGCTCACCTGGCTGGTCCCTGCGGTAATCAAATCAGTCAAAATAGAAGAAACTCATTCTCAAATGAAAGATGCAGTGGTATTCATCCCACACTGTTTGGCGCTACAGATTCTTGCTGAGAAAGAAAGTTGCCACCTGTTGAATTACCAAGACCTTCTGAAGTGCCTCGATCCTTTCTACAGGTTTCCCCTCCTCTTCTAGAATCAGCTGTGTTTACTCAGACAGATAGGAAGGTCACAGCTTTAACAGTTTGGAGTATGTGTTATTTTGCAGGGGTGCAGAAACATAAAGCAAGTTCATGCAGGGAGGGGAAACCTAGACAAAAATGCGTGAGGTTTGCAGATGGATTACCAGAACACCAAAAAAATTAGTGGGATGATGTGCACTGAAGAGCTGTAGTTACGTGTGTTGTTTTGTATTATTTTTTGCTACATAAATACAGTTTAATCAGTCAAATGGCATATGGTGAATAAAGGTAAGAGACAGAGTTACTCCTGCCATCTGCTGCTCCAGAGATCATTGCCAGCATATTACAACTCCCTTTCTGCAAGACTCTCATACAGCTTCACATCTCAGGCTTTCAATTTCTTAAAGAATTATGTTCTGATTTGTAAGCCTGTAAGTTGCTTTTTATTAAAAAATGGGGTAAAAGATTTAGGGGATGATTGGGTGAAAAATCTACAAGTTGTTTTGTTCTATCTTTTGATCATCTTATTAAATCCTTCAATGCATTCAGCTATTTCGTCTCATATGAATTTCACCTCTAAAACATTATCCATGGTTTTGTATTCCAAAATGTGGAAATGCTAGGAGGAGCAGAACCACTGTCAGCAGTTCAACTACTCTTCTCAGAAACAAAATGAGTAAACCAAATTACTACATTTGACCAAAATACAAGAGAAGTTGCTTTCATTTTAAAAGTCAGAATTTTGGTAGAATTAATTGAATAGATTATTTGTAAATCCTTTTGACCGCTACACAGTCCACTTTAAGGCTATTAGGTGAAGAGAGGAAAAAAATAAGAATTTTAAAAATAAGATTGAGGTTTTCAAAGAGTATTCACTTTTTCGCATTCTGCTAGTCAGGATAAGTGATTTCAAATACTTTAAATTACTTCAGTTTTAAAGAAAATGTCTTAAACTTGTCATCCCAGTTTTACTTGAATTTTCTGCACTCCTGCAGTGTCCTAAACATTGCTTAAGCTCTAGTTCTTGTGTTGCTCTTCATCAGCCTGTGTGCTGTTACAGGGAGAATATTTAATTTTGGTAAAACATCTGGAGGACTGCATAGTTTTGTTCCCTTTGGTAAACCACCTATGTTGTGGAAGTATGTGTATTTCCATTAGGACAAACCAATCTGAGATTTGAAGCTAATTGTTTTGCTGGCTCTGATTGGCCTGTTCTTCTACTTGTTCTTATTGTAAGGGGATGAGACTTAAATGGCAGCTTTTTAGGACTGAAATAATTCTTTCCTAATTTTTGAAGGCAGAAAAATAGTGCTTGCAGGGCAGAATTACCTGACTGACTACCTATGATGTTGAAGTGAGGAAAAGGTAACCAGCAGTATTGTCTATATTTTGATCCCTCAAAGGGATGAGGGATTTTCTGAAAGAGAAATAAGACCACCATAACAAAAAGAGGTGTAAAAGAAGCATTTCTTATAATTGTTATTCCAAGGGGGACACATCCTGGCTTTATACCAAAGTATGCTTCCCAAAAAGAAATGAAAATCCTCAGTAGCCTCCCCGGAAGATGCATTTTCAAGAGTTTCTCTGTTGTTGTTGTTGTTGTTGTTGAAAAGTTGTTATTTGAGCTTGTGATGATTTGACACCAGAAAGGGGATGTGGCAGGGTTTACACCTGCTATGTGACAGCATGCCCGACTGCGTGACAGCGCAGCCTTGCAGCTCAGCTCAAACCCAAAACCACAGCCACATGTGAAGCAGAGCTTGCTGGGTGCCAGATGATGGTCGTCATCTGAGAATGTGTTAAATTAAGACACAGTTTGACAGGTTTTACCATTTTAGTCATGTTTTTACCTTCTGTCACATAACAGTACCTCAGGACAAAACATAGTCATCTTTAATATTACTGCTAACAGAAAATGCTATGAAAACACAGCATTTTTCCTCTATCAGGAAGGTAGAGCCCAGTACAGCACCTCGTAAAATAAGAGGGGTTTGTTCTATCTATCTTTCCCTTTCCCTCTCTCCCTCCCCTGCTCCCCCCTCCTCTCCCTCCCCCTCTCCTGCCCCTTAATTTTCTTCTTTTTTTTTCCCCTTAACTTCAGAGGGGTTTGAATAGCCCCGTAAGGAGAAGAAATACGCTTTAAGGAGAGATGCACGTAGGTCTCTGGAGCGCAATAGGAGCATAAAATCTGTCTCAGAGGCTTAATTAGGTTTGCAATTAATTAATATTTGCAAACCACTTTGAGAATCTGGGTGCAAATTATTATTATTTTCATGATGTCGCTGCTGAGACAGATGAACAGGAAGTAGAAACAAAAGGATGATCAGTAAATTCACGAAGAGCTTCCACTGCCGCATTAGGATCATTAACAATTGCTTCTTCTTATGTATCATTTTTATCCAATATTAGTCTTCCCACTCCGGTGAAGGGAGAAGTACAAGAGCTCAAAATTTATGAAGTCTCACCAGCTAATGAGACATAAAATACAATAAAAAGTGAGAGGTGGAGAAAAAAAGATTTTTTTTCAGTGATTTTGAATATCAGGTGGGGAACAGGGAAGAGTCATTTGTACAACTGGTATGTAATTTCATAATTTTTTATTACTATTATTTGTTTACACCTAGTAAAATCTTAAGTGCTGTCCCCACACAATTTCCTAATTTTGTGAAACAATTTTGTTTTAATACATATGGGCATAAAGGCTTTAGACAGTCCCCAACTGATTTTCGCTGTCTGATAATAATATATTGGACAAAATAGCATTGCTATTTGTGTGGGAGTTAATGCTTTTGAAAACAGCTAATACATTTAACTACAGTGTATTAACAGTGGGCGTTCTGCTTAGTTTTATTGCAAGCTTTAGCACTGTGCAATTTTCTTGCAACATGTTAACAATAATCCACTTCATGCTGGCACTTAAGTATTTATTGAGCATTACAGTAAAAAAGTTATGGGAAAGAAATGGATATAAAAAAACCCAAATTACATCTTGGTATGGCATGGTGTCCATAAAAGAAAACAGTGATGAGGAAGTTTGGTGCAGTCGTTTTTAAGATTAGTAAAGACTATTCCAAAAAAAGTATTACGTACATGTGGCATGGTTTTTGCACTACCTTTACAAAAGGAAGAACGGTCCAACTAAGAAATGAAGTCCACAAATTCACACCAAAAGTTTCATTGCAGTCCCTGCTTAGTACCGAGCTGAACATCATGGAGAAAGCCATAAAAAATCCTAGAAAAGCAGAAGAGACCATAGCAAGTGCTAAGACACCAGCCCATACTAACTCACTGGCAGGGTACGGTGCCTCCCTGGGGCCCCATAGACCTGGTCCACCTGCTCGGCAAGAGGGAGATTGAAGGGTCGTGGCACCTACACCTCTTCCCCATCCCGGGTCCTCTGAGGGTGATGGCTATACTTGGCACCATGGGGAGGGAGAGGTCTTCATGGACTACCGAGATTGTAGGTGTCTTTGTGTAGTTAAGTATTTGTGCCGGCATGTGCCAGTGGGGTTGGTCCTGATACACTATGGGATGAAGCTGGTTGCCAGCACCTTCGTGGAAAGGCATGATAATCACCACAGCAATATCCAAAATGGCCTTCTTAAATAATTGTTTTGAAAAATGTGGTTTTAAGAAGCTAATACTCTTACAAGTTCTAGGAAGGAGTGAATCCTTAGAGTTGGAAAAAGCTCTGCACGTAGCTTCAGAATACGAAATTACAGGGCTTGGCTGTAATTTCGGAAGTGTGCACAGAAAGTAGTGGAGAGCAGTATCACAAGTCGTGTCCTCCATAAAGAGCCTCCCAATTTGCATAGCAGCCGTTCATACTACCCTACAAAAGATGCTCTACAAGAAGGCTGCAGTGCAAATGAGCACATCTGCATAAAACCACACGAGCATGGTAAAACAACAGGGAAGCAATGCTCAGAAGGCAAAGGTCATACAGAACGGCTAAACACGAGGAAACTTAGGAAGTGCTTGTTTCATTTTGAATAATACCATAGAACCCAGATACATCGGGGCAGCGCTCTGGATGATAAGACCCTGTGTCACTACCTCTGGATGTTCAAGGGGAATCCATCCAACTCCTAGGGTAGATCCACCTAAATCAAGGGTGTAGAATAAGTAGGTTATATTTTAAGTTTGGTACCACAGGTCTGTAATGGAGAACATCCTACAGCCATCTGCCATAATTTGAGCTTTTGAAACAACTGAATTCCCTAGGAAAGCCATACTAATTTATCTGTTAACTTGACTGATTATCAGTGTGTTTGTTTATGCAGTTATTCCAATCATCAGACATTCCTTCTAGTGTCCTTGTTGGGTTGTAAAACAGGACTGTAAAACATCTCTCCATAATCAGCTTCTTCCTTGTCTTCTGCAAGTTTCTTAGATACTGATTTCTTTTCTCTTTTGGTAGGTTGGAATTGGCTATGCAGCATCTTCAGGCATTATTACTGGGCAGGGCTCTGTTTTCATCTTAACACAGTTAATTTTTACAGGGAGTGCCAAAAGTCTGAATGTTCACCTAGGCTGCTTTATCCTTTGTGTGGCACAAAGAAATTTAGAGCCTTCATATAAAATTTCTTTTGGAAGGTAATTAAGTAACTGCAGTTTTTTGTTTTCATTTGAGTAAAGCAGGAAACCTAGCTTACACTTGTTGCTCATTTTTTTATGCGATAGAAAAAACTCCTTGTAGTAATAACACAGTTTTTTTGTCTCACAAATCTTTCCTTTATGCTTCGCTTAGTTTTATTCAAATGAAGATGCCTCCACAAGTAAGACCCTGATAAATCTCTGTGCCTCCTACTTCCCAGGGTTCCTTGAAAGATTTATAGCAGGTGTTTACAGTTAAACATCTGCATTGTCCTTCATTAAATTTTGTTCAGTGATTTATATGCATCAGCAGTCCCTTTGATACATGACAAAAATTATAACCATCAGAGAACAGAAAAACTAAAAGCTTTTTACCAATCCAGACGCTCCTAAAGAAAACCTCACAAAAGATGATCCTTAGAGAGATAACTGCACAAACATGGAGAGGAATCATATTCAAACACAGTATTACATTGATTCCTGCTGCATTCTGTGGGTTCTTTCAGTGTGTTAAATAAGTTCTGGAAAAAACAATAATTTTGCTTGAAAATGTAGCAAAAAGGCTGTGCTAGAGTCCCTGGTCCCCATATGTGCATGTCTGGAGTGATTTATGCAACCTAGAGTCCAGCCTCTCAGTGTATCCCACTGCAAAATGGGGGCCCAAGTCTATGGTCCCATGAGCCTATCCCTTAAGACGTCTTGGTGTACAATAGCTGTTTAAAATATTGCTTGAACATGTTTGACATATTTAAACATGTTTCGTCATCTCATCTGCCTTCAAAGAGCACTTAAGTAACACTATACATATAATCAAACTTTTTTTCTGGATGATTGGTTATTATATGCTTTAAGTGCAAGTTTCTTTTAATCTCATCTTTTTCCTGGTCCAGATTAAGGCTTACGTTTGAAAGGTATAGAAATCTATAGTGTTTATATGGTAATCATCTTTTGCTGTCACCGTTTCAAGTCACCTTCCAGGCAAAAGAAGTATTAGCTGCTGAATGATCTGCTGGCTCCGTAATTAACACAGGATTGATCACTCTTCCCCCATCCCCTACATTAATAGGCTGCAATGCCCAGCCTGGTTACGTCTCACATGCACGTAACACCACAGTTTCTGTCCTCCCACCAGATGCTATTCAGTTTTCTGTGTAACTGGGTATATCCCTGTAACGCAGGCCAAAAGCAAGCCAGCTTCTCTTTCTGCACCTACTGTGGCTTCTTGAAAGAGTGAACAAATCCTGCTGGCACCCAGTTTGAGTGGCAGACCTGGTCCCCTGATTCTGACTGTCTTGAAAGCGTAAGAGACTCCAGAAGAAAAACTTTGTCCCAATTCTGGCTTCGTCAAAACTGAGGTGAAGGCCGCCTGCGTGGGGAGCGATGGCTGGGAAATAGGATGCAGGAGTGTTATTAGCCGTAACTGTTGGGGATAGAGAGATCATCTGTATCTGCTTCTTAATAATTGTCACAGATCAGGCTCTGTGGTTTTTTCTTTATGGCTTTTAGAAGAATTATAATTTTATCTTTTATAAAAATGTTATATTGGTGAAGTGAAAGTGGAAATTTATGCAAAAATGGTTAGTAATGATTCAATCACAATTCATATTATTCATACGCATGCCATCATTGATGCTGATAAGAAAGCGGAAGCCTTTTGTTCAGTCCCTCAATGCTTAGAACAATGCAATCATGCATTTTATTTTAAACTTTGTAAATTATCTGTTTTCTGAAATTGCAAATGATCCATTTCTAAACATAAGCATTTGTGTTGTAATCCCTTGATTTTATTTTAATGTGAACAATGCCATTCACTGTCTCCAAGCATATAACTAAAGATTTTAAATTTTAACAATGAATATATTCTATGTTTAATACTTACAAAGATATTCAATTATTTACAGTTATTTATTAAGTGGAGAACTAATTGAATGTCACTGCTAAGCAGTGTGTCCCTGGAATTTAAATAGAATTGTGAAGAATCCCAAGAGACTGTCACATAGCAAGGGAATAAGAGTATGAAAGTAATGGGTAATATAATCTAAAAAACAATAGACTTCGGACTTTTGTCCAAACAGCAACAGACTACTGTAAACTGCCTTTTGCTTTAACTAAGTAAATTGCCTCTATTGCAGTACTGACACAATTTAGACAGAAAGGGGCCAGTAACCCCTTCCTCTCTCCCACCTCTGTTTTTTCGCCAGTGTAATGGGGTTGGAACATTCTGCTGGGAAGTGAGAAGTGTAGGTATGAACCATGCCAGGCTAGAGAAGGAGTTAAACCAGGAATTAATCCCACATCCTCTGTATTCTGAACCTACAGCAGTATTTAAAGAGTAGGCATCTATTGTGTTTTGGTTGTGAAAGGAGGAAGCGAGGCACTTGAACAAGTTAGGGTGGATTTGGGGCTTTGAAACCCTATCTGACATAGGCACTGCCTTGCAGGCCATAAAAAAGACACCTAAGCTGCAAAAGGAGAAGAATTTGAGGCACACCCTTCCCTTAGTGTTTCTCTTGGCTAGTTTCAACAGCTCCCAGCTCAGCCTTACTGTCTGCTCTGAATTCCTTTCCGAGGCATCTGATTCTCCCACAGGCAGAGACCTCAGGCATCTAACCCAGTCCTGAGCGGCTCGGTCTGGACGCTAGGCATTTAGGATGAGAAGTAATGACCCTCAGTATTGCTGGACCCAAATCCCTTCGCACATTTAATGCCAAACACATGCTAATCTCCTGCGGCTGCAGAAAACACCCCCAGTCACTCAGTAATAAACTGGACACAAGCTGTAAGCGACACTGTGTATGTCGTAAGAAGAAAAACAGGCAAGAGAGATGTTAGCCCATCCATTAAAAATGGATATGGTGTTCGGTTAGATCATAATGTAGACTTTGTGGATGTGTAGTGCAGTGTTAAAGATCTAAAGAAAGTTACAGTAGTCATGCCTTAAAAAGGATGTGATGTATAGATTGCAAACCATGGGCTCTGATTGATGTGAAACAATTTTAGAGAATACTGCTTTCACAAAGAGACTCCATGGGAGAGAAAAAAGAGAAGAATAAAGTCCGATTGCTGTATGGTCTTGATCCTCCCTTATAGACTCTAACACTGAGCACTGAAAGTGCAATATTTGTATGAAGTGCTTCACCGTCAGGAAAAACAGAAGCAGTTGTAATTGAAATAGCACATGGTTTTACTGCCTGTTTTTATTTTGTTACAGAGTAAATTATGGCTGGTTATCATTGATTGTTTTTGCATTATTTACATTATAAAATGTTATCACATTAATTAAATCCATACATGTATTTAAAACAGTTGCCATCACGTAGTTCACTTATACTGATACAGAGGTTCCTTATGTTTGTCTATTTTTTTGCTTTAGAAAAGGAAGTAACTAGACTGCTACAGGTATCAGTAAAGCCCTGTAGTTATATGCTCACTAAGCCTTTCCCAAGTAGAAATGTCTTGGTACCAAAATAATGCACATGTGAGTAAATTAATTGCACGGGAAGAATTCTCAGGTATGACCCAGGCCAGACTCCCAGGCTTACACATGATGTCAGCAAACTTTCTCAAAAATGCCGAGCTCATATCCTGAGTTTTGAATACCAGTAATAGACCAACGGGTGCTGCCTGTGGCACAGAAGACGTAGCCAGGTATCCCAGAGCTACTCATCTCAATATTTCACATAGTCCCATTCTTCCCTCAAGGCTGTGATCAGCCAGGCAGAACGCATGGGAGTGCAAGCGAGATCGGCCTTTGGGCTGCTCCCCCTTGTTTCGGTAGCTGCACTGAAATAACCCTCAGCCGTTCCCTTCATGTGGGTGTTCCAGCATAAAATGCTCTTTTGCACCTGGCTCTGTACCTGCAGTGTTTGGGAAATGTAATTTTTTTGGCACTCAGTGGTTTAGTTCTTGCATAAACCTCTTTTTATATCCCTATTATTGCTGAGAAAACCAAACATATTTGTCTCTTCCAGCTTAACAGTGTACCTGAGAACCAAATAAATACACAGGCTGAGTCTCCTTAGATTCCTATCTTCGAGTTATTACTGTGTTCAGTGAGTTTGTGGTTTGATATACTGATAGTTAAATGAAAAGATTACTGTCATTACTGGTAATTTACAGCTTCTGTGTTTGATCTCTCAAATGTTCTTTCAAAGATTAAACATGGTCTGTTAGTTGTACAATTACCTCAAACTTTTTAGGCTGCAAATTCAAAAAAGAGGAGCTGCTATTTTCCTTTAAACTCCTGTCTTTCCCTCCCAGACTCTGATACTGTGAGATGTTACCTCCTACCCTTGTAAGGGTGTTACTCCAAATTCAGATAGCTGGAGGCATTTTAGAAGGTAATCTTACAGCTATACTTTCTGTCTTTTATGAAAAGTAATAATTATCATATTTCTTGGATGTGTGTCTCAACCATCTCTCAGGCTGCATGATGTGAATGGGAGCTCCACAGGCAAAATTAAAAAAGATTTCATTAGCAGGCTATGATCTTTAGCCATCTATTTTTGCAGAGAGCTAAACTGGTGGTGTGGTGTTTTGTTCACATGGACTAGGACTTCCTTTGAAAATGTACTGCATGCCTAATTCTTTGGTTTTTAGCAAGAAGGTTTTTCATCGTACTATAAATTTAACAGCAAATGGTATAGTAAGTAATAAAAGGTGCACCAAAGTCTTATTTTGGCTTTTTTTAGTAACCTGTTCAAGTATTTACAGTGGTAACATTCAAAAAAATTAAAACAATATTTTTTAAAACATTTTTATTTTTACATTATGAGAATGAATTACGACTTTCAGACATGTTTACAAACACTACTAGCTGAAACAAAACTGTTTTAAAAGCTCAGTTTATTGATAGTTCAAGTAGCAATACTGGGCTTTGTGGCAGGGCTTGTTTGGTTTTTTTACAGCTAAGTTAACCAGGTGAATTCGTATAATAAAAATGGGAAACGTGTAGGTAGTATGTTAATTCAGGTGTGTTCACCTCAGCCCTATTCTGATACTCACGATGCAGAGTGGTTGCAGGGGTGTCTTTGTTTTAGTACCCTTTTGTTTTCTATGTTTTAGAGCATAGTCTAGTCTTCCAGTTACCCTTAATTCCAGGAAAGTTGCTTGTGGTCTGCCAGGTTACCAGCCCCATCTATAGAAACGACTGCCGGACGAGAGCCATTCAAAGGCTTCTAAAACCTTCTGGCTGCTGCCAAGCACGGCAATTAGAGACGCAACGAGAGGAGGAGGAGGCGAAGCTGAGCTGGCTGTCCGGTCACCGGCCGAGGCCAACTTCCCCGCCGCCACCGCCACATGACCCCATGTTGTGTCGGGGGAAAGTCACAAGCACCAGATGAAAACTAACATCCGTCCGTAGTTGCCAGGCAGCCGAGGTGGCCATCCCAGAGCCATCGCCACTGGAAGACCATCGATCTAGGGGTCCCGGGGGCTGCAAGGGAAGCGTGACGTATGAAGGGTTTGCTGTCTGGAACTTGCCCCGAGTCCCTGAGCCATAGGACGAGCTGCTGTGTAAGGTCTAAGAAGAGCACACGTGTTGCGGAGGGAGTCAGCTAATTTCTTTCCAATTACCGAATGGCCCATGCGACCGTTCAGCAACAGCGCAAAATGTTCCCTATTTCATTTTGTGGAAGTGGTCATTTATTGAAGTGTTAGAAACAATAAGCTGGCAAACATCTGTTAGGCCTTCATGGAAAGACTTCACACCTTCATGTTTCGCTTGAGCTAGTATTTTTAAGAACTCTTAAAATAACAAGAATAAAATTAGTGTAGGGACAGTACTTAAAACAAGAGCCTCCGCTCACTCGAGAGCACTGATTTGTAATGGAATAGGGAGGGATAGGGATGGAAAACACTGTTCAGATTCATGTTTAATCAGACTGAGTGCTTTTAATTAGCTGGAGAAGAAGATTGTGAATATTTCTATTTAAGTAAGTGTTACTGCTCAGAGAAATACTTTCATCATAAGAGAATGATCGGCTCACTTGGCATAAATGAAGAACTCATTATTGATGTCTTTTAACATACGATGTCTTTTAACATTGCGTATTCGAAGTAATAACAAGGAAGATGAGGCACCTGATAACTTCAAGCTTTTTTCTTTCTCTTTCTGTATTTTTTTAAAGCTTGGGTAATAATTGAAGTATAATTAGAGAACTTCCCTAAGATCTGGATCTATTTAATTGATTTAAGCATGACTACACAGAAGATCCATTTCAGTTGTTGGTGTTTTTAAATCACATGAAGACGGTGTTCTTACTCTGTTATTTTTAAGCTGCTCATAAAAGAGTATTAGAAATGTAATCAACACAACATTGAAGTATCAATGTGGTATAGACATCATTAAAAATTAAAGTTGAGGATATTACTGAATTATGTTTCGACTTTCAATGAAATGATACTCTACTTTCTACAACAGTTCTGTTGCAAAATATTTTACAAATCTGCAAAGAATATGCAGCTAATGTCACTAGAGACCCTTTTCGTAAGTTCTCACCACAGTCTGAGAAGTAAAAGGTTTATCTAGGACCAAAAATTTATTATCAAAATTGAATTTCAGGAAAAGTGAGTCTTTTCAAAATGAAGTATGAGATTATCCTGATGATGGTAGTATTTGTATTAAAATCAGTACTCTGTCAAAGATGCATAGAAAGGAAAAATGTTAGGAGTGCTGTAATTGTAATGCTGGGTACCCCTTGTAGGAATATTTAGATTTTTACTTTTAGAATGTTTCCGTACTTCCCTGGACAAATTATTTTGTGTGGACCAAAACCATTTCTTTTTCTAATTAAATCAGTTTTATGATCCCTTTTACTGCATTAATTTGAGTCAAATAAATCTTTTCCTAACATTATTTGGGGGCTTAAAATACTGAGTTACCATATATTTTATGCTAAGTAAAAATGCGTATTGCCAAAAGGGACATAAGCCAAGCACATGTGATGCTGTGGTGGTGACTGAGCATGGGCAGAGTCTGTCCCATGGTAAATGCAATGTCGCTTACCTCTGTTTTATTCCAGGCCAAATTGTCTTGAGTAGCTTTGCATTTCCTATGTATGCACCGATAGCATCTGTGGGGAGTAACTTGTTAGCCTTCTGTCTGTACAAAGATTCTCTTCCACACCAAAGATATAAAAGGATCCTCTGGCCAGTGGGGGTAAGGCTGAGGAAGTGGTTTCATGGTGGATTTAAGCCTATTTAAATCCCTGGGGTCACTGAAAGAGGTTGTCCCTCCCTCTGCTTTATCCTTCAGTAATTCATTGCTGCCCCTCTCTGTGTCAGCACAGGGCTTGTCAGTTCAGGGAGCTGCTTCAGCTGAAAAAAACCCTTTTTTTTCCTGTGGTCAGATTAATTTTCAGTCCAGCTGCACAGCTGCCTGAGCACTGATGCCAGCACAAACAAGGATGCTGGAGCACACAATCACGGACAACGGGGAGGGCAGGACTGCTGCTCTCAGTAGCAGTAAATAAGGTGATGTTACTCATGAAACTGCAGCCTGTGTGTGAAACGAAGTCTAAATCAAGATTACAGATGTATTTTTTCAAATCCTTGAACTTGTAGGTAATCCTCAGTGAGCACAACTGGGTGAAATTTGCCATTCGTTGTTTTAAACTAAAAATATTTTTTCGATAAACCAGATAGTTTTGCTGGGGAAAAAAAAAAATATATATATATATATATACTGACTTCTTCTGTTTTCTTTAAAAAATTAAGAGCTTTTTTTTTCTGAAAGTTTATTAACTTGGTGTTATGGCCGGATTTCCGTTACTCATTCTTAAATATTTTCATAGGTGATTGGTCCACCTCTTCCACTCATAAAGGAGCTTTTTATCTTCATTTTACAACTGGAAATGAGACATAATGAAATTAATTGACTCCTCTGCCCTGTTTGATGACCTAGGAGCCTGTGACAGCCAGGAACTGAACCCACATCTCTCAGATTTCAATCCAGACCGGTACGAATACAGCCAGGTTTCCTAAAGCCAGAACACATCCTTTGAACAGATTACCCCCAGCTTTTTCCAGAAACTATCATCTAAACTTTTTGCAGCAAACTGGCCATGGTTCTCCCCACTGCTTTAGTTACAGCAGAGGTAGATGTTCCTCTGTTCAGCGTTGACCCCGGCAGTTTGTTAGGCAGCAGCACTCCTGGGCTCCAAACATGCTTCTCTTCAGTTTCCTTCACTTGGGGGAATTACGGTCTGTATTAGAAAAATTAATTAACGATTTGAGAGGAAATTTCAAATTTAGATGTTACCCACAGTGAGGAGAATAAAATTAACTCATTTAATGTCAGACCTTCCATTAATTATATAATTAGCCTCCTGGCACTTGAAAAGAATTTAATATGGATATACATTTTAGGTCCAGAAAATTGTATAACCTTTTGCTGGGCAAAGTGGGGCCTTCTGCCTTTGTTTTTCATCCTCTCTTTCTGGGTAGCATGTGAGCCGCAAGGTGCAGTTTACTAGAGGCGAGAAGGACTGTCTGAGAGTATTGCAATTACAAAAGATTAAAGGGAAAAAGGGGCAACTGGGGAGATTAAAGAGTCACTCAGGCAGGACTTGTGTCTGTTCAGCCTAGTGCGAGAAAATAAATAATTCTGTTCTTTACTGCAGTGATGTCTCCCCTTCCTTCCTTCCTCCCTCCCTTTGGTTTCTCAGAGGATAAAGGAGGCTCGAGTTTTATAAGCCTTCAGCTGGGTAGGTGGCTGTGCAGTGTACACTGGGCAAAGACTCCCTCCTATGGACAAAATTATTTCTAAGTATATTTGGATCCCTGTGGTTGACAATCATCCCGTGCGTGTGTGGCCTGTAAAAAGAAGCACCTCTTGGGATTACCTTGAACATCATTAACAGAGATACAGTGAACTAGGTAGCACAGGTACACTTTGTTTCTTTAACTGATAGATGCCTATATTACATGCACGAAATTGATGTATATACCTCCCCCCCCCCGCCATTTACATGAATAGAACAGATGTGCACGGTTGCCCATCTAGTACTGGTTTTAGTCATACAAATTGAGTGGCCACAATTGAGCTAATGCTGTCCGGAATTACACCTCTTTAACGCCATTTGAAGCCATGGGTTGTAAGACTCAACACTAGAATTTATTTCACTTTTACAGTATAGGAGTAGCTTGACATATAGCATCAGGGTATTATGCCTCTGAAACATGAATTGCTTTGGTCTATAACAAAGCATTTTTACTTTCTAAGACATTGTAGCAGGTTTTTTTATCTTAAACTACACTACTGTTAAGAGTCTGAGAATACATGGGTATTTCTGTGAAGTGTTAAAAAGCTTCTGCAGAATTCAAAACTGACCAGGCGTCCTTCTGGACACGATCTGCAAGGCATGCTGCCCTTACTGGGCTGGAGCAAACTCAAAAAGGGTTTCCTGTGTTGGGTGCCACCGTTTCTGGAGTCTGGCTTTGAAGGTCAGGATAACACACTTGCATTTGGATTAGTAATTAAGCAGTTATTAAAGAGCTTTCTTGAATCATGACCTAATAGTCTAATTTGGGAAGTGCTGGGCAACCACACCTTGGCCTCAAAGGTATTTGTGAGGTCTTCACATAAAAATGTCTAATATAGTTACTCAAAACCCCAGGCCTCTTAAATGAGAGATTGGTTTGGTAGTTTGAGCCTGAACTTGCTTGTTAATGGCAGCTCGTATATTTGTCAACATTCTTGAAGCATATTTTTGGAAAGCTGAAAAATTTCCTTTAGCTAGTTGCTGTTGGTTTGATGGCAGCCAGGAATTCTGTAACATAAAAATGCATCTTCTCTCTGTCTTTGAGGTGTGCTCCATATTTTTGGAGGGAATTTTCCTCACCAGAATTTGCTGTTACCAATGGGGACATAGCAAAGTGGCATACAACTGTTCCAGTTCAACTAGATTGGACTCACATAATGGTATTAAGTTTTTTACCCATCGTTTCTCAAGGAGAATGCATCAACACCTTATTTTGCTGTAATGCAGAAACTCATTGAATTACATGATTCTTGGTTTTATTCCTGGTATTTTTAACAAGCAAAATTTCTGTAAAATAAGTAGGATATGTACACTATTGAGCTAAAATACTTAACAGAAGAGGTTTCAGTCTGAAATCAACTGAAGGTACTTGTGATTTTTTCTGTCTTTTGGTTGGCTTATATTAAACTGCTAGAAGCTTGAAATTAATATTTATTTTCCTACTACTTTTTTCTTTTGTGTTCCAGAAGCCCTTCTCCGCTTGCAGCTCGTCTTTCTAAAGGCATGTAAATTTGCACAGCTTTCCTGTTTACCTCTTCTGTTTCATATTGTCCTCAGTTGGACAGCCCCTTCTAGGAAGAGAAATGGTTGAGCAAGCTATACCCCCTCTACTGGCAAACATGCTTGTGCAGTCAAGTAAACAAAATACAAAACTGTATTTGTGAAGAGCTTAATTTTTACTGAAATCAGTACAAAGTTCTGTCCAGTCTTGTTAAAGCAGGATTGGTACAAATGGTGAATGTTTTTAATCTCTAAGAGGAAAATCTGAATCCCAAACATCATACAGTTTACCAGAAGCCTGTGCTGCCAACTTGCCTGTATTCAACACAAATAATGTTCAACCTATCGCTGGCATAATAGTCTTTGTAAGAGAAACTGTGCTGCTATTTTTTAATCACCATAGCCCTATGTTTCATGTTGCAGCCTGTAACACAAGAGGAAGAGCTGGAGAGCTTGTGCATACCTGAACTCTTTCCCCTTTTTCACAACTTTTTTTTTTCCCCCAGATCCAGGCAGAAAGTCCTGGGAAGAACTAACTGGTGCAGTAATCTCTGAAGCGTAAGGTCTGAATAAGCCTTCCTCCATATGGAGAGAATTTAAGTCCACACTTACATAGAATGAGAAAATGAGCTGAATTTAAGTGATCGAATGGTACATAACTAAACACTTCTCACATTCAGTGTTTGATTTTTTGTGCTTCTTACTGTTAGACACCTGATAGACAATGTCTGAGCACAGAAATCAGTTTGTATCAGCACAGGAAAAAAATGTCAAGCTCTTTCTAGAACTTGTCTTTCAGTGGATGAGCTGAAAATAGTATGAAGGAAGTTCAGAGTTTGATGACTTTTGACACAGCAATTATCAATAGCATGAAACTGGTAAGATTTAGTGTATTTCAATGTCAAGCTCTCAGATGTTTTCTTTGATACACTTTGTCAGTTTGAAGGTAAAATCAGAGATCTTAGTTAAACATAATATAATTGGAATATATATAACATAATTCCACAAGAGGATAGTGGTTTAAAAGTAGAACGTATTTGGGAAGTCAAGTACTTCGCAGTGTTTCTTCCACAGAGTTAGGACTATGACACATACATAAAAAAATCATGAAACTGCAAAGTCAGCATTAATTAGCTCTAACAACTGCATTTCCTGATTTGATGTGGCTTTGTGGATATGTGACAAACTTACTATATTTCAAATGCAAGGGCTTTTGTGCTTTAAAGGTCAAATGTTTCAAATATATTGCATTCCTAATCAACATTGCATTTCATTTGCCAGCTGGAAATTTACTTTGACTTTGTGTGTTAGAGAAGGGAAATGGCTATGAGCTGTTTTTTTGGCACACTACCACAGTTAGGAGCAAGTAAAGTAAGGAAGAAGAATGAACTGAGTCATCCCTTGCTCCACAAAATTATTAAGGACAAGAAGATTGTATTTGTCAACTCCTCTGTGCATGTGACAAATGCTAAACGCATTAAGTCAGCAAATACACACTTTCAGCAAATAGGTAATTCTAGCTGCTGCTGCCTAAGTCATGTGTTTGCTTGTCAGCATGCAGAAACCATTGAAGAGGTAATGTGAAATCTTAAATAAAAACAGGTGATTCTTCTCTTACAGCCTTTCATTTTTGCTTAAAAGGGTAGCTGTCACAGCATCTGCTTGGTGGCCAGTCCTGCTCACTATACAGGTTGCATTAATGTAGTGGAGCTAATTGGCCATGCTGATATTTTTTTAAAGAAAACCATCAGGATACAGAAAACCAACTTATCTGAAAAGGAGTCTGAGGTTACATCTGTTCTGCAGAGGTGATGCATATAGAAGGTGCAAAATAGTTGTACTAATTTTAGAAACAATACATGGAAGAAACTCTCCCTCCATAGCCACAGGTCTGACATGTTTGCCTCGCTATCAGTGGATGTGCATAACAGTCTTGATGTAGAACAGGAGACGGTACAGTTGTATTTCTCAAATGCCCCATTCAAATGGGAGAGGGGGTCTGGAGTTTTAAACTACAGAATGAAAATTTTAAAAGCGTTTTCTTCAAGATACATATTTTTAAGAAAGTTAACATTATTTAAAAAAGAGTAAATTCTGTCCACAGTCTAGTCCAAGCATATAATCCGTACATGGATCTTGCCAGCATGCATACTTAGCTAAGAGGGAATGAATATGATACTGCAAAATCTCATTTAGGCTAGTGAATAAACACCTTACTTCCTATTCACATACCAAGTTATTCTTGATGAATGTGAATGTGAATATATATTACCAGGACAAATTCAGCTGCTCCTGTATGTTTAGATGTGGCATTCTCTTTAAATGCTTCTGTGCTTATACAGCACTATATTGCAACTTTTCAGTGGTGATCTCTAGACAGCAAATGATTTGGGAAGCTGAACAAAACCTCCAGGTCATAAACAAGGTGTCATCTCCTCATAACTTTTTAATATGACATTGCTGACAAATTTTTACAAGTGTGTGCAGAGTCAGTATTTCTGCAGAATAGCAACGATAGTAGCATTCAGTGGTCACCATCTTCAGCTATGTCAGGCAATTAGAGCAGAGTCAACATGACACCACTGTGACATACCAGTTGCTTAAACGACTTTGAGAAACTCCATAGCAATCACCCTCATGGTAGGTTTATTTGGTTCTTAAGAGCCAGGATAAATGGTGCCCCCTATCTGCTGAGCTGAATAGATTAGTACACAAGCCATTTCTTGCCAATTTATGAGGTCAGAAAAATCTTTTGCATTCTGCAGATTGACAAAGTGCAGACCTGAGGTGTTTGCTGAGATATAAATAAGCGAGTTGACTGACTTTGGTCAGCTATGTCTTTTTCCTCATCTTGTAATGAAACATTTTCATTTTCTAACTTTGAAGATGTTTGGAGATGCAGAGGTTTTACCTACCACTTTTCATTCCCTTCCATTCCGTTGCCTTCTCTGAAGGGAGGAAGCCTTTTATAAGGTTTTCTTTAAGGGGAAAATGTCTTTTGCATTGAACCTGTGAGAAATTATTGTATTCTTGTTCTTATGGTAGTGTACGTGTGTTTCTTTACATCAGATCACATTCTGACAATTTTTGGTCTGGGTACCCATACAGAGTTTTGTGTAATTATCTTTATCCTGCTATTTACATTTTTACTCCATTGTGGTCTTACACAATCCACTTTCATGATTTCAAAAAAATTATTTCTGCAGTCCTTTATTTTCCTAATGATCTTACTGAGCCAAGTTTAATCCTTAAGTAAGCTAGTACAACTCCACTGAAGTCAGTGAATTGTATCATGACAATGTTTGCCCCATTACTTTAATTTACGAGAGGTTTTTTACATATTCATGTATTAGAAGCAGGTTTTTTCATTCTGCTACAAGCAGCTTTAGTTGGTACTGGTGAACTCTTGAAAGAGTATATATTCTGATAAGAACACACTGGGAAACATAAGGAAAAGTAGGTGTTTATTCTGGTGAAAATAAAATCTTGGAAATGTGTATATCCTCATAGAGTATGATGTTTTATGATTGTCCAGTTTATTTTTTAATATAGAGCAACATGATAGAATCATAGAAAACCAGAGTAGTTTGGATTAGAAGGGACCTTTAAAGATCATCTAGTCCCACCTTTGGACTAGGGGACATGGGCAGGGACATCTTTCACCAGATCAGGTTGCTCAAAGCCCCATCCAACCTGGCCTTGAACAGTTCCAGGGATGGGGCATCCACAACTTCTCTGGGCAACCTGTTCCAGTGCCTCACCACCCTCATAAAAAAAATTCTTCCGTATATCCAGTCCACATCTACCGTCTTTCAGTTTAAAACCATTGCCCCTTGCGCTGTCACTACAGGCCCTGGTAAAATATCTCTCTCCATCTTCCTTATAAGCCCTGTCATCGTTTAACCCCAGCCAGCAACTAAGCACCACGCAGCTGCTCACTCACTTCCCCCCTACCCAGTGAGATGGGGGAGAGAATCAGAAAAAAAAAGTAAAATTCATGGGTTGAGATAAGAACAGTTTAATAGAACAGAAAAGAAGAAAATAATAATGGTAATAACAACAATAATAAAATGACAAGAATAATAAAAGGATTAGAATATACAAAACAAGTGATGCACAATGCAATTGCTCACCACTCACTGACTGATGTCCAGTTAGTTCCCAAGCAGTGATCCCTGGGCATGACATCACATGGTATGGAATACCCCTTTGGCCAGTTTGGGTCAGCTGTCCTGGCTGTGTCCCCTCCCAACTTCTTGTGCCCCTCCAGCCTTCTTGCTGGCTGGGCATGAGAAGCTGAAAAATCCTTGACTTGGTATAAACACTACTTAGCAACAACTGAAAACATCAGTGTGTTATCAACATTCTTCTGGTACTGAACCCAGAACATAACACTATACCAGCTACTAGGAAGAAAATTAACTCTATCCCAGCCAAAACCAGGACAAGGCCCCTTTAAGTATTGAAAGGCCACGATAAGGTTTCCTCAGAGCCTTCTCTTCTCCAGGCTGAACAACCCCAACTCTCTCAGCCTGTCTTCACAGGAGAGGTGTTCCAGCCCTCTGATCATTTTCGTGGCCCTCCTCTGGACCTGCTCCAACAGGTCCATGTCTTTCCTGTGCTGAGGGCTCCAGTGCTGGATGCAGTACTGCAGGTGGGGTCTCACCAGAGCGGAGTAGAGGGGCAGGACCACCTCCCTCGACATGCTGGCCACGATTCTTTTTATGCAGCCCAGGAGACGGTTGGCCTTCTGGGCTGTGAGCGCACATTCCCAGCTCATGTCCAATTCTGCATCCATCAATATCCCCAAGTTCTTCTCTGCAGGACTGCTCTCAATCCATTCATACCCCAGTCTGTGTTACTATTGGGGATTGCCACAACCTAGGTGCATGACCTCATACTTGGCCTTGTTGAACTTCATGAGGTTCACATGGGCCCACTCCTCGAGCCTGTCGAGGTCCCTCTGGATGGCATCCCTTCCCTCAAGCATATCAACTGCACCACTCAGCTTGGTGCCATCCGCAGACGTGCTGAGGGTGCACTCAATCCCGCTGTCGATGTCATCAATGAAGATACTGGATGGTATTGGTCCCATTACAGACCCTTGAGGAATAGGTACTGCCCAATTTAAGTGAGAAGAACAGAGCATATAAAAGCCTTTTTAAAAGATAAAGAATTAAAACTTTCTTCAGTTGAGACTTTCCAGTTAAACTGTGTAGTATAGCTACCAACGAAACTCCCCTTATCAACACTCAGCAATTTTCTGAGAGAGTATGTTCCAGCTCCTGGATGCCCCCAGTCGACTGGACTTCATTATTTCAGGTTACCTTTTCTCTGGAGCAGATTACATTTGTGCGGAACTCCTTCAGCTGTCCCTTTGAAAGACGGCCTCAGTGACATTTTGACATTGTCAATCTGTCTAGTCTGCAAGCCACTGAGTAGCCTACAAAAAACATATGCAATTCCTTCTTTGTTGACTGAACCTCCTGGCCGTACCTGCATGCAGAAGAAATGTTGTAAGTGTAAGCACAGCTCCTAAACAGTCAGGTGTCTTCTACTATTCAATATAAGTTTATTGCTTAATTTATGTGATGTTACTCTTAATTCATATTTTATACTGCCATCTGTTCTGAAGCAAAGATGTTGATTTTAAGTTTGTGGGTGTTTTATATTACTTTCTTGCTCTGGTTGCATTCATGTAGTTATAGGAGACAAGTGTGATCCCTGTGATAATGGATGTATTATTCTAAGCACTGTTATTAAGAGAATTTATTCTGTGCATCAGTTTTCGTATCTCTTAATACAGGGACAAAAAATCACAGAGCAGCAGAATCCTCATATGAAAGATGTTATATTAGTCATTAGGGGAAAATTGCCAATTAAAGCATATTACAAATGATTCCACTCTAAATAGTGTTTATTCTACCCATTGACAAAGATTTTGCTCACCCAGCTTAGAGCAGATTCCTCACAATTAGTGAATCTGACTGAATATGGACTGAAGAATTCTACTCATTAGAGGTACCACAGTCTGTTTTCTCATTTTCCTCTCCATGCAGAATATATATATTGCAATGAGGCTGAACCTATTTCTATAGTTAAAAGAGTCAATTATGGCAGCCACTAGCACACCGAGGCATTGTGGTGAAGAGGTCAGTTAGGTCCCTTCACCTCCAGCTCTAGAACACCCCCTGAAAATCCAACATGAAACTCTTAGGACTTGTTCAGAAATATTCCATGCTTGGATAATTCAGTTTATTCATTGCCCAACAGAACTAAATAGGCCTTGCTTATTAGTGCCTCCTGGTAATGTACTGGCTGAAAAATAACGCTATAAAAAAAATGTGTTTCAATTCCTGGAATGCAGCTTTTCATTTTGCTGTCAAAACCAGCAGGCTGCATCTGGGAAGTGTTGAGTCCTGAAGAGCTTGCGTCCTTAAGTAGCTTTATGCGCACAAAATGTTGTTCACGTCCATGTGTATTTTTGGTACTAGGTCCTAACATTTTGTAAGACCTGAAGATAATTAATGACTCCTCTTTATAGTACTGTGAATATTTTCATAGGCGTCACCCAGTAGAAAGTATTTGCAGCAACATGTTATTAAGTTTTAAATATTGTAGAGCAATGACTGCGAGCTGTGCTACATGTGACTGCAGAGAAGTAACTTTGTAAAAATATTCCCTAACACCTAGAGTCCAGGTCTTCTTCTCAGCAGTGGTGGGGAGCCCACAGCAAAGGACTGGGTATTGCTCCAAACCTTTCTCTTTTTTCTTCCCTGTGCCTGTTAAAGTAATGTTATTGAATGAACGAAGAACGTCTTAAGCGTGGGTTGTGAAAGGGTTTGAAAATCTATTCGGCAAGGGAACGGCTGCCCGCCCCCGCTCCCCGGTCAGCAGTTTCTGGTTCTGGGTCAGTCTCTGATGAGGAAGTGTGGTGTGAAGCATTTTAACAAAGCAAAGTCTTTTGTTTAAAATGCTAAAAAAAATTTTTGGATGTATATTTGAATATACATTTTTTGGATGTTTATTTTGGGGCATCTGTGGTGGCTAGCATAACAGAAACCCCCCTGAAAAAATAATATTAATGGGCATGTAAATACATTTTCTGAAATATGGAACTAATTATAAACCACAGAACAAGAATATTATGGTGAGTTACACTGCAATCGCCTGAACATGGAGTAAGAGGTACAAGGCCACTTCTGCTCATGATGTGATTACAGGGTAATAAGTTAAAGTGTCAGCTGAAGCCTCAAACCACTTGTATTTTATTTGATTCATTAGTAGTGTATTAAACTGAGAAATGTATTTTGGTATTGAGATGTACACTAGGTAGCTATAACAAGTATGCCAATACCATATGTAATGAATAACTGTAATGTTTTATAGCCCACAAATGAAAAATACTTGTAGCTATAATAGGGAAACAGAGATGAAAAGGGATGAAAAAAGTATCTGATTTTTTGGACAAGAGATACATCAATACAAAACTTTTAATTAAAGTTGGGAAATCCTATTTTGCCTAAATTGATAACCATAAATTGAAATTGTGTTTGTGGCAGTGCCATCTAACTTGCACTAAATCTCTCTTGTCATTTTTTGGAAATAGGTGAAAGTTCAGACATAACTTCTGGGCTTCTGAGTGTTACAATTTTTTAGATAAATTCTCCAAAGCTTGCAAAGTGAGAAAAAGTTGTATTTTGCAGGCTTTCCTCTATTTGTGAAGTAAAATATATTTATTGGTTTTATGAAGTTAAAGTAAGAGGAATAAAATAAGACGGCAGTGTCAATACAAGAGTAGTAGCTGTTGATGTTGCTAATACTGCTTCATCTGCAAAAAATAAAATTATTTTTAAACCACTTTTACTTCCCACTGTTTATGCTGGTTTGTTTTCCACAAAAATCTCTGGACAATGGCAGACAGATTTTGGAAGACACACTGTGTGTAATTTCTATTTGTAAATATTATGATTCTGTATTTAAACACAGTATTTACAGTCACATCCGAGGAGGTAGCTGGCCGCTCTACATTTGTGCACACCTCTTATTCACACAGTCATGTTTTTGAGGAACATAAATTTACTTTACCTTTCAGTTTGCCAGGACCTCAGTTTCCTGATTTTCAACAAAAAGGGTATTTCTTTGCTCCAGATTTTTTAGGAGGGAGTAGCTGCAGAGCAGGGGTGGGTTTCTGAAAGGGGTTGTGATTTTCAGACATTGTTTCTATTTGTGCAGTTTCTGCTGTGGTAGCACAGCAAGCCGAAGCACTGGATTGGCATACTGTTAGAAGTTTAAAAAAAAAAAAAACTACAATAAATAACAGAAAGTTAACCTTGAAACCAGACTGATTATCTTTCCTTCAGTTTGCTAATTCATTTTCTCATGTCTACTGCTACTCCATGTGACCTTATATGTAAAAGTGTTCCAATTCTTTAAATTGTAGTAAGATTTGAGTCCTGAACCCAACAATAATCCCTATTAGTGATAAAATTACTTGAAAATAAGTGTAAAAATGCAAATGAAAATAGAAATATCCATTAAATAGGGAATATTAGCTTATGAAGGGATGTACACCGAAACTGTAGTAAGTCTAGTTTTTCAAATAAGTTAATAGACTTCCCAAATTACTGCACTCTCTTATTTCACACTGGAACTGACATTTCAGTTTTCAATGTCAGAGAATTGTATTTAAATTGTTCTGCACAATCTCAGACCTCCACAGAAGTGATAGGAATGGAAGTCAACCGACAAGTTTGGTTCATATTTTTGCATGATTCTAAAACATTGCTGTAATGGAAAAACCTTCATCAAAGCTTGGTGGTTGTGGGGACTGGACCACCACCCGCTGCTTTTTGATTTGGAAGGTTTGGGGTGGTGGTTTTTTGATCATCTGAGGATACAGTTTTAGAATATGTTTCCTAACATGATAAAATGAAAACAATTTAAAGTAGGTCAACATAAATTTGAACGTACAATTGCACGTGCAAGACCTTTTTTTTTAAACAAGACTAAAAACAGGGGATTTTAAAATGGCAAGCACACCTGCATGCACATTTTATGTGCTTACAAGTGGCTCATAAGTGCTCTTTTTTGTGCATTTCAACGTATTCAAGTCAGCGGGAGTTTTATCACTGGCATCACTGAACCCCGCATCAGCTCCTGAGTGCACTAAATTGAGCCTTCGCTTCCCAGGAAGGTTGACTGTCACTCACAGCTTCTCTGCTTTGGGGTTGAATGCACCTAGTTTGGTAAAGAAACATGTAAATCACTTCGGTATCTTTAGGAAAAGCTAAGTAAGGTATCCCATAAGGGAAACAGTGCCCATGCATTCAACACAGCTGAGTTGACTACTTCTTTGTGTACATCGTGTCCTGAGGTAATTCAAGATCAGTTGTGGACCCTGTGGTATCTCTATTACACAAGAGTGTCTCCTGACACAAGTTAAAACCTACAGGAAATTTCTGCATTCTAACATTTTCCCTGTCATATTTGCCACATTTCGTAGGGACGTTTGTTGGCGTGGCTGAGTGCTGTCGGGGGGGTGAGGGGCGTGCTCTCCAGAGCGCAGCTCCAGTCCTCCATATGCTATACATTTAGCTTTAAATACAGCATTTATGTATTTCGAGGGAACTGCACTAACTTGATAGTGTTGCCTGGGGGAGAAAGAAATGCTTTCATGCAAAGACTGTCATGGGCCGTGGAGTGATAGCTGAAAGTAGCTGGCCTTATTAAGCAAAGTTCCTGGAGGTGTTTACATGTCTATGTAGCTGTAAAATAGCCTTTCTTCAGTCCTGAGGGTTTTTTTTCCCTTTTTCTCTCAGTTCTGTGTTTCAAGTTAAAATATATATTGTTATATGCGAGCTTCTGTCTAGAAAAAGATTAAGAGCAAGAATTAAATCCCATTTGTGTTACTTATGTGGTTAGCTTGGTTGCTTTCAGTGTGTCTACTTGAACAAGTAAAATAAAAACAGATTTAAATCCAAATCCTTTTACTGACTGGCAGGGAAGAGTACTCATTGACCATAATAATATCTTAGCTGAGTACTAGATGTCATCTATAAATTATACACATTTTTTAGTCATTAAGTCACATTAAGCAGTACTAAGTTTTGCCCTCAGCATAAGTAGTCTCTTGCAATTGCATGTCTCTTCAGTATACAGAGAACATGAAAGGAAAATTGTGTTTTACCCTATTATCTAAGAAATTGTGAAGCTATGAAAAACAGATTACCATTAATAAACAAAATTTCTTCAAAAGGCTATGTGTACAGTTGTGAGGAAACAGCTGCTCTCCCTTCCAGAACATACAATTGGCAAGTACATTAATGTTAAAAAAGATTCTTTTGAAGGCATCAGAACCAGTAGAAGTGCAGAAACTGTGACAGGAATACATATGCACACTGTTGTGATTCAATATGATCTGACAGAGGAACACTTTTTCCTCTTAATACATAAAGTGGTATATTTAAATCCTTCTCAGGCAGCTAGATTTCTGCTAAATTATCACAAGCAGTATGGGTGAACCATTGCTGATCTTGATCATACCCAAGTTATTTAAACAGTAATATGACTTGAAATATCTCCACCATGCCTTCCCTCTGCGTTAGAAAAAAAGTTTTTCTGCTAAAACTTTTCCACCCAATGCGATGTTTGGGAAGAGTACCCAACTGACCGTTACAGCGATTAGTACAGATACATTCCTAATTAACCTGTGAATAACCAGTAAAGACAGGCAGCTGTCTGTCACGTGTTCCCGCAGCATTCTCAGGGCCTCAACCAAGAGCTAGTACATGCAGCCAAAGAGTATTTCCTCCTCCATCCACTCAGAGTTGCCAGCGAGGCTGCAATCAGCAATGATATTCTTATGACTTGGGACATTTGTCCACTAAGAAATAGATTTGTAAAAAAACTATTCATTAGATGCAGACCACCAAAGAGCCTCCAAGTACGAACAATTTGGACAGAAGCCATCTAGGCTAGCACTGAACCAAAGACCACAAGATGGAACATTTCTGGAGCTCATAGCCATTTGCTCCAGCTGTTTGCTCTGAATACACAAGACTTACACAGGTGTGTTTAGGATAATAAAGATAAGCAGTAACACATGATAAAGATAAGTAATATAACTCTAGTGTTCATAGGTTAAGCTACATGTTATTTTTGTGTTGCGAATTTCAGGATGACTAGTGCAGTGTTCTGTGGTTCTCCTTGTGGTAGTAGCTGTGACTCAAAGACTGGTCATTTGTCACTTAATGCACACAACCAGTCATACTACAAGTGAATAAACAATGATGAGAGAAGGTATCACCGGCAGCTGAACCAAGGAGATGAGCTGGAACTGAAAATGGGAAAGAAAACAACACAAATGTAATTTTTACCATGGAAAAAACATCTGTGTGAGTAAGGATTCCAAGTTGTTGCTGCCAAGGAAATTATAATGGCAATTTCAACTGTTGCTGGTATTATATCTTGGTGTAGGGAACATACACTGTGGTTATAAAAAACCCCAGGTCTTACATACGTGACGTTTTATTCTTCTGTGATAGAGTTGTTGGTTACGACTTACAGATTAGAATGCTGGTTCTCCCTTATTAATTAGAAATGTTGATTCTTCATTAGACAAGGCATCATTTCTAGAGTGAATCATGTGTGAGGCCTACAGCAGTGAAAGTGTGACTTGAAACTTTGAGAGGGATTTTACGGACCTCTGAGTTCCCCAACTCCGGCTCTAAGGTGAAGACTTTTCAGAAACAGGTACCTGCACACCAGTTGTTTGCCTTCCCATCCTGAGAACACAGGCTGAGGACTTCTCTTTCCAGCCATATGCGTTCATTACGGCTTTCAAATGACAAGCAAGCATCCTTCTTTTCTTGAACCAATTTTGCCATCATCCTTCCCAGGACCACTTTCCATCTTTCCATCCTAATGCTTTTGAATAAAGCAAGGGATGAAACTAAGCCATTTTATAGGGAAGGGGTTTCTAATCAGAAGACTTGATCCTGGGAACACAGTGGAGGTCTGTGTACTGAGAAGAATGTAGCCTCGGTTGTCGCAGATAAGCTCACCTTTACTGAAAAACACATTGGAATGACCCCGTTCTTATAGTGAAGTCTGTGGCATAACCAGTTTCTGGGACTGTTTTAGCAACTTCACTTGGTAACTCCAGGTCTGACTTTGAGACGATTTCCAGCAACCTCGGTACAGAAAGCTCAGTCCTACGTAAGCCCCTTCCTAACCTCAGCCCCAAAGACTCTCCCAAAAGATCCTAGGAGAAAATTACCCTGATAGAAAAATGAGAAATTTCTGTATATTTTATTTTCTGTTCACCCTGTCATGGATCCAGATAAGTCCCCCACCCGAGGGAAGGAGTACATTAAAAAGTCTTAATGATATTCTAATGAAGTAGAAGAAGCCGCATTACCGGGTCCCAGTCTCACATAAACACTCCCCAAGAATCTGCCAGATCCCTGTTTATTTCAGCTAGTCAGTCAAGTGGTGTAAATTGCTCAGTCCTCACAGACACTGCAAAGAAAATTGTCTATAAATAGTGTTTTCCTCTGGTAAGTCAGAATGTGAGCTGCAGTGAGGGCAATCAGTCTCAATCAAAAGTTGAGGCATTTTAAGGTTTCTTTCACCTTGGACCTATGGCTGGTCTCCATATTTGAAGAGAATAATTTCAAATTAAGAACAAACGTTGTGAAAACATGTCCGTTTGCCAGTAATTTCTAAGTGTGTTTTCTTCTGTTTACCAGAGATCTGGAGAAATAAGACAGCCTCTTAACTAAATTGACTAAATAAAAGGAATCTGCTTTTGAAGTATATGGATTTCAGAATCAAATTTCCTTTTTCTGTGCCTGTTGGCTTTATAGGCTTGTTTACTCAGGAGGAAATGACTTGTTTTATAATGTGTTTAACATCATGTTAGTTAATCTGTACCATAATACAGAGTTGTTTCCTTGTGTAAGCAAGCATTTCACGTGTAAGCATGTGTGAATCTCTCACTGAAATGAGGGGAGTCTGTATTCAAGCCTGTTCCTCTGTTTACAGGATGGACAGAAGAGCAGACTTGTTGGTTACACAGCTGTAATGTATGTTTGAGATATGTCTCTCTGTAAATACTAATTCTTTAACTTTTCTTCTCATTGCTTTCCCTCATTAATATTTTGGGACAGTTTTACAGGCAGCTTATGTGTAGAAACGAAAGTCTCTAAAATGTCACAAAAGGAAATCTCAGAATCGGGCCCCTTCAGAAAAAAAGCTACAAAATTATTCTTGTTGCATAAGGTTTCAAAATTTCCAGGCTCCTATTTAGACAACTGCCTGTAGACAGGATTATTAAAGATGACAGTCTTGAGCAAATCAAACCTCTTTATAGGCAGTTGGATAAATCATTTCCAAGTAGGGGAAAGATAAAATGACTAGTGGTTATACAGAAAACCAGCTTTGTGAGGAACAGAGAATATGCAGTCATTGAAAAATATTACTGCCTTGCTTATAGTATTCATAATAATCAGAAAGTGTGTGTGTACATGTATTAGAAATAATCCTGTATAAATCGTTCTCAATTACTGAAATGGCTGACTACTGCAGAATTATCTTTACACTAGTATTTCTTAAAGTAAGATACTGTAGAGATCTTTTTTGGGTAAGACTTCAAAAAATTTCTTACATGAAATCATCAGTCCATCATCAGAAAGTGAGAGAGATGTTAGTTGAAGTTCAGCTCGCTAACACGTTGCGCATGTTTTGTTTGGGGTTGGGGTTTTTTTCCATTTTTCATCATTTGTGATGAAAAGCAGGAGTTTGGAATCATTTTTTATAAGTGATCAAATCAACATATCAAATGGTTTTCAAATCCAAAGCTTTCAAGTATATTGCACCCATTCGTGACAAGTCTTTCTAGTCTGTTTGAGCTCGTCTGCTTTAGCCTTGTCTACCTCCCTCTCCTGCGTTGCCTCTAAGGTTTCCACAGAAACTAAAAAGTCAATGCTGTTTTAAAGCATGCTTTCTTCCCTACTACACCTCTTAAATCTTCCAGCTGCTATGGGGTTTCTGTGCTATCTGTCCGCACTCAGTCACCTCATCCTTTTAAATTAGATTTAGAATTTAAAAATATAGTGCCTGATGGTGCCACCCCACTGTTGCGTGTCATGTTTTCTGTTTAACTTAGAAAAGATAGAATGGTAAATTACAGCTGTTGTGGGTAAAGGGGAATGTTGTGAAATTAAAAAGTAGTTACGTTTTGAAAAATAGATGGCAATCCTGGGAAAGAAAAAAAAATCAAGGAAAAGCAAATTAGGAGTAACATGGAAATAATATCACTTGGCAAGTTGCAAGGTTGGAGGTCATGTTACAAGGTCCCGGGACAATCTATTCATTTTTTTTGTAGTGTTTTTCATTCCTAGTTACTTGTGTTTTCCTCTGTTGCCAAAATATGGCTACAAATCATGCTTGATATAATTTACCATAGAGGCAAATCAGGCTGATAAATATTTTATCTTATTTAAACGATACGGTCCATTTCTGGTGGTATAAAAGAGCTGGAACTACAGTTAGTGGTATTACTTTAAAAGAAAAAGAAAGAAAAAGATGTGGCGAAAGGGAATCGAACCCATAGATGTGTAATAGGAGGCAAATGATTGTTTCCGGCGCTGAACAAGGAAAGCCTTCTGTGAAGGGTTTTATGTAATTTTGTTCAGCTGAACGAAGTGGAGAATACTTAACAAAATTGCCATTTTTAAAATCTCATTGTGAATACTCAGCATGCTGTGATCATACACTGTGTAATGGTGTTTGCAATGAATAAATTGCTGTAGATACTATAATATAAATAACTGTTTTGTACATTAAGAAGCAGTTCTCTTCATGATGGTTTCTATCTCAGGAACGCTCTGAAGACAGGACTTCAGAGAAGAAAAGCATCAAAGTACTTTTTGAATAATACCAGTCTGCTAAAGTGCTAGGATACTTTTAATAATTTTTAGTGGTATTATTTAGAAGTGAATAATAAAATCAACTAAGAAGTGGTATTCGCTTTGGTCTTAATCTTTTTGTTATTTTTACTGTGGCCAAAACTTACTAATTTTAAACACAACACAGCTTCAGCAGCTTCAGCCAATAATTTTTAATGGCTCCAGTGACAGGAGGGCAGAGAAAGTTAATCATAAGAAAAAAAGGATTTGGCTCATACAGAATTTCAGCACACTGACCTGGTGTGCTGCAGGTTTGCTGCAAGGAAGCGGCAGGAAGTCCCAGAGTTAAACTGCATATCGCTTTGGGTGATAAATGGACCTCTAGAAACACCATGCTAAAACTAGAGAAGATTCACAGTGAAAAAATGCCGTACTGTACTGAATTCAATCGCTCTCAATAAGCATAAGAAGCAATATCTTGTGTTGTCCTGTAATATGTTGCTGCTCCTTTGACAGCTCATTTGGATCGGTTTTCCTAGATATTTTTACAATCGCATTTACTGCAAACATATTGCTTCCAAAGTGTAGATGAAAATGGTAACTGGCTTCAATAAAAAGTACTTGATAAAAGCAGGATTTAACCACTTTGAAAGAATTGTAGCATGAGTTAGAAAAACGTCTTAATATCCTCCTTCCCTTACCGCTTGCCTAAAAGTACTTTTTGTAAAAAAGTTTCTTATGGAAAGATGGTCTCAATCAGAAAACTGGAAGAAAGTCTGATCCAAATTTTTCAGCTGAATTCTCTCACTGTAATGGAAACTAAGTGGTGTAAGGGAGTTGTCTGAAGTTTCTCTTTCTGCCAAAGCCTTTCTGGGTTACAAGTGGCCCAGTCACTTCACCCTCAGTTTCCATTATGAATAATTAAGTCTAATGAAAGATACCTACCCAAAAATCGTGCTTATTTCATCTAATTATGCTGATACTCCAACACATGTAAGACATAAATTCCTGGTAATATTGCAGGGTGACCAAAAATACTGGATCTAGCATAGACGCAAATTTCAGTGTTAGATCATGGAAAGCCAAGCTTTTTCACTACATATAGGGTCTAGTTAAAGTAAAATGAACAACTCTTTAAAAATCTATATATATTGTTAATTTTCTTAGAGTAATTCAGATTTCTTGGGCCTCAAATTTAATGCTGAAGAATTTCTAACTTTGGTCTAGATAGTAACGAGTAAGAACCATGAGCATCTTCCAGTATTTTGATAATGGCACTTTTTGCACTATCTAGATGAAGGAACTGAGATGAGGATAAATGTAAAAAAAAAGGAAAGAAGATTTTAGGAGTTTTCAGCAGATCTTCAGGAAAAAAAGGAAATGAAGAAAAGGTTATGCATTCCAAAGGTACAAATTTGGGGAGGGTTTATTTCTTGATGAGAGTTTAAGTCATCGATATTATAGCCGAACTAAGCACTTATCTCTAATTCTGAAGGGGTTTATTTCTTTAATTGTTCTTTGATTTTACTTCTTGGAGGCTAGCCTGCTAATTTTATTCATAGCAGAGGTGTTATTAACCATACAACTGTGCCCATTGCCACAGGCAGTCTCAGTGCTAGCTACTATCTCTTTGGTTTTGTTTTGTAGAAATGTATTCCTTTGGCTGCTGTGGCAACTGTTTATTACATACATTTATAAAAGTACCTACTGATATCACTGTAGCATCTGGGTAGGCAGCTGTGACTCCCTTTCCCTTCCCTACGCCGCTGTTGCTGCAGCACCCCCTCTGCTTGGTTGCTCTTCATTTTCTACGTCTCAGAAGAAGGGCAACAGGGAAGGAAAGAAACAAAATGAGTAACTGCTGTACTGTAATAAAATCCCCCTGCACTATTTTCCACCCCCTCCTCCTTTCTGGAGAAAGGTGAAAAATAGCGGGATGTGTTGATGGCTGTTGATGAGAGAAAAAGAAAGGGGATGTTGAGAGGAGGGGTTTCTGCATGTACCTGAAGGGAGGAAGGATCCTCCATGCACCATGAAGAAGGAGCAATGAATTATCACCATACAGAGAGGGGGTGGGAGGGAAACCACCCTCAAGCAGAAGATAGAAAATACAGGTTCTACGAAGAAGAACTGTCAGTAACAAGGGAAGAGAAAGGGTGAAGGCTCAAGAGGTGGTGGATCAGGTGGGCTTCCAGAATGGAGAGGGGAGAGAACTGGGAGAAGAGCAGAAGAAATTCAGCAGATGACCGGTGCTGCTGGCACTGTCTGTATCTGTTCCAAAGGCACTGGCACACAACAGTGAGAAAGGCGGGCTGAGAACTGTGGTTGCTCACGGAGCTGTGATGCCAATGCTCCTCAATGGCTCTGGTTTTGCATTTTGTTGGACAGGGCTGGGCTGGGTGCGCAGGTGGGTCTGAGTCACCGGGTGATGTTAGCGTCAGCGTAGCTCCTGCTGACTGACTTCTTCCAGTCTGAGATTACCCATCAGCCGCTTTGCCAGCACAGCCCCACTGCTGGTCTCGCGGCTGTCCCCAAGCACGGGGACAGCCCCCATCTGTGGTACAGACCAAAGCAATGCTTTTGCTTAGGACCAGTTTCAGTACCGGCACCATGTTCAAAACAGAGAGCAGAGGTATGTACTGGGTTTATTTTAATGAGATTCGTATGAGCTTCTCACGAGACGTATCTCACTGAAAACTGAATCTGCAGTCTTCTGTTTTGTCACATCCATCCTCTTCCCTCACCAGCTGTGCTCTTAAATTATTTTGCCAATCTTCCAATACTTTTGTATCCACTTTGCTGGCTGGGCAACTGGCTTCCCAGAAGCATTCACAGAGGGCAGCTAGAGGCAGGATCTTCTCCAGCATAACTGTTAGATGTGCAAGAAACAGGATTGTAAGAAAAACTGTTGTATGTCTTATAAATGGAGATAATTCTGTGGTGAGCTTCTCTCCTCAGAGGGTAATCTCTTAAATAGTAAAGTCAAGGCTCTCTGTAATAAAAGGAAAGGAAGAGGCTTGGGTGTACCCCTCTGCTTTCTGCTGTCGTATGTTACTGCAGTTAGTTGAGAGGGTCTACATCCTCCATGGACTGCACCCAGTGCAGGAGTACCCCAGTTCTGATGTGGTTTTCTGTGTGCTAAGGCAATTTAGATTAGGTAATGCAGTAATAAGAATGAATTGCCATAGACAATGCCATGGAAAGTAACTTCGTGGACAAAGTTTGTATAATATCCTGGTCCTGCTTTATTCTGACCTGCAATAAAGGATGAGGATAAAAATTAACTTAAACTCACCCAGTCCAGAAGAATCTTTCCATTTCTTTCTGAGTCCTGAGGAATGGGAAGGCCTCCCAGCCGTCTCGCTTTCCTGTTTTATTTGGCCTGATCGCTTCCCCACACACACCATTAGCGTGTCGGAACTAGAAGGCAATTTAAGTTACAATTCCTTTTCTTACTTCCTTGGTTTGTGCTATAGACTTGCCTTTCCCTTGTGTTAAAGAGTACAGTTACACTTTAAATGTGGATACCAGCAAGATTCAGAAACCAAGAATGGGAGGGAAGACATTGAACTAGCCCTCATTTTCTACAGTGTAAGGTTATGCTACCTCCAGTTACAGGCTCTGGGGAAGTAGGGGATCCCTCATCAAGAAACATAAGTTAGGTTAGAAAATAATAATATTATTTTGACTAATTTATTCCATATGACTCCTTGATAAACATGGGGTACTGTTGTTTCTTTGAATTTCTGCATTTTGGGGGGGGCGGTATTCTCTGGAAGTTGAATAAATTTTTATACAAATTGCAGCTCTGATAAAACTAAAAATCAACTGTACTTTCATAACTTCTCCAGATAGGTTTTCATCTAGTATGTCTCATAGATGCTGTTGTTCTCACACAACTCTCCTAATACATCATTTTAAATTTTAATATTTCAGGATATTCTAAATGCAGGGAAGGCTTGGTGTTTATAATGGATTGTACTCGCCAAGCAGTTTTTAGCAGCACTACTTTCAAGTGACTGCCTGCCTAAAACATGTTGAGGGAATAGAAAGAACTCAGCGCGTTAAGCATATTTAAAGCAAAATGAATTCAGTTATAGTAGCATTTAAAGTATTTTGCTACTAACTGTAACTGATGGGCATACATTTCACCTGCAAGTATGTATGTAGGAAGCAGTGGCAGAACTAAAATATGTAAGGAGAGGCAAAGGAGAGTGAAATGCAAAGGAGACTGTTTTACATGTCTTGACTCCTTTGTCCTGAATTTCATACACCCGTACTGATGTCACATTCTGGAAGAGGAAGAAGGCTGGCTCCATGTCCATCCACCCCAGCTCTTCCAGTGAGCAAGGCCTCCGCAGCGGGTAAACCAGGCAATATTCTGTGCAGCGTCTCATCAGCTATAGGGGCATAGTGACAGCAGAGAGCTAGCTCTTGACAAGCCATTGATAACTTCAGGTCTCCAGGGCCTTTATGCTCAGCTGCACCTCCTCGGTCCCATGCTACAAATTCCACCTGGGCGATCATGCTGGAAGCGTGGGGAGTGCCAGCTCCAGAGTCGCACCGCGTGCTTCTCGCTGGGCTCCGTCACTGCCTCATCCTGCAGGTTCACTAGGGTTTCAGCACCAGGGCTCAAACCGGGAGGCTGTGCTGCTTGGTCTGACAGCAGACTTGTCCTTCTCCTGACCGCCTTATCCTTATTGTTCAGCCACTTCCACGCGGAGCTGCCACCGCCACCGTTATTTCTGCCCTGAAGCCGACTGATTTAGCAGCAGGTTAGTAGCAGACAGCACACCTCTGCTCCGGCCCTCGGTCAGTTGAGTTCAAGACAGATTTAGCCTGCCCTTTGCCGAGTGGGTGCACATCTGAATCTGTCCTTCCAAAGATAACAGAACTTCAGGCACTGAGATGTTTGGTTTGCTTTCTTTGAGATCTGTGGTTTGGTTGCCAGTAACATTGATAGAGCTGGAATATAAATCATACTGAATGTAAAACATTTGGGCTTCAGTGTGCTGGGCAGATATCCATGTAGAGAGAAGGGCAATTAAATCCTCTTGCATTATAAACCTTATAGAATAAGGCTCTGGCTGAGGTCTTGCACATATGGGAGTTTTCTCTGGTGAAGCCTGATGAGTCGTCGTTCTTGTTGCCAATAATGTGGATAAATAAAAGGCTTAACAATTAGGAAAGAAGGAAAACAAAGATAATACACCTGTCAAACTTTCTGTATTATTAATGTGCAAGTGAAAAAACGTTATGCTTGTGCATGCTGTTGCCCTTAATACCAGCTGTTGCCTGTGCACATGGATCGGTATTTTACATCGGCTGAACAACCTCGCTGCCAGCAAGCACTCTAACAGGCAGCATCAATAACAGCAGTCTTCCCACACTCCATACAATTCAAGCTATTCTTCAAATTAATAATAATACTTAATAAAGCTTCATCTCTCATTTGCAAAGAAAACCTTCAATTAATGTTAATCAGCATCCTCAGAATGTGATCAGGCTGGGCTTGTAGCTGGACGTGCCGAAACAGTTCAACTGGCAGATGGAGCATTTTCCAACTATTCTAATTAATGACTGCTCATTTCAAATGTTAATGCAATTAAATAAATAGGCAAAACAAATAAAAATAATATACGTTATGAAAATGCCACTATCAGAGAGAGTTCTGATCAAAAAAGTGAGCCTCGCTCAAACCCGGAAAGGGCCCAACCATCCCCTCCTGGCTAAATAAGGTCTAAAAAAGACAGGGCTTGCTTTTGTTACTTGCTTTTTCCAACCATTTCTCTGGGATCGACGTTTATATCACTTCCATTTTAACCTGCTGGCATCACCTGAGTCATTGCTTCTCCAAGTATTAGAACATTTCTCTACAGAAAATGGGAAAGGATTTCCTTCACATATTATGGGCTTTTTTTCATGTACGTTTTAGACTGCCCCTTTTCCATTTGAACTAATTGTCTGATTATTTTTTTTAAGGGTTTTACTTTCTGTGAACCTTGTATACCTTAGCACTGATGTAGGACCACATTCATTTGGGCTTATAAAGAGTTCAATTAGCCCCTTAATGCCTAGTTCAGTCACAATTAAACCTTCCCTGTTGACTCGGGATTGGTCTTTCTAAAGGCAGTGGAGATGTTTTTAATTATTCATTCTCTGGTTTGTTTCTTACAGCAGTCTCAGCTGTGCTTTATTATTCAAAGGTTAATGCAAACTGAGAACTGGGTAAATTAAATTTGTTTGGCAGCTAGCAACCTGATGTATTATAGACACTGTGAAATATGGATGGCAACACTTCTGCTATTGTGACACTTAAAAAGCCAGATTTTATCTTTAAAACAATTGCTAGTTTTGTTACTATGGCCGATAGAAAATGAATGTTCCATAATGTTATAGTCTCTGTAACCCATTTTTGTTAAGAAAGCATGTAGTTTGTAAAGCCAAGAAGCATTAACAGCTATTATAGAAAATTGATGTAGGTACCATGACTAATGAAGTACACTGTGCAGTACTAAGTCACGCAGTTATATGCAGGGAATCATGCAGTCAGAAGTTTTAATGAAGGGAGCCCAAGGAATTTCAGGTGAAAGAGGGTTTTATTAACTTTCAGTGAACAAAATGAATAGTTGAGCAGTGAACATGACATGATGTCGTATAATAATTGTATGCCTTGGGTACATTGTGAGGCATGGAGCATAGCCAAGAGCTTTCATCTGTTGTACACACAGCGTTATTTCACAAACCCTCGCATGCTGTGGAAATCTTTATTGCAAACGTAACAAGAATTGTTTCACAAGAAATGCCTTAAGACAATACCACGTCACTTATTTGAAATATCTACCAGCACTGCCTTCCTCTGAAAAATATTAATCAGATATCTAGAAGTCACCATCCCAATTGATCCTAATTAAAATTCAGGTCCTGTATCAGTGACTGGTATCAGCAGGCTGTGAACCAAAAAAGAAATCTTCATATTCCTTAAGAGGCCACCCTGAGTAAAATATGTGTTTCTATGGACAAGCATTATGTTGTATGAAAGGAGGCTGTGTTGGCTTTTGGAAGAGTCATGTCCAAGAACTTTTATTAGTTTTTAATTAGATTTTGTCAAGAATTGACTGTGTGGGTGAAAGATTTTTCTTGTTTCACATACAGGATTATGTTTTGTACATTTTAAATATTGTTTCAGTACTGTGTTTTTAAAAGAGGACTTTGAATTAACATAACCCAACAGTTTAACCCACTTCCTGTTTATAATATTTTTAAGGTAGAGTAACAATTGCAGAGGAAAGCAGCCTTCTGTACTAGTGACTGGAGACCTTAGGTTAGTAACTTAGAAAGTGCAGCTGCAAGGTCGTTTGTACCCTGCTCAGTCTTTAGTACAGTCTGTGCTGTATAATAATGTGTGTAATTATACTGCTACTGACTGATGAGGTAGGTGGATGAGGAGATAAGTGAAAATAGGATGGCTTGTGAGGCAAGACAGTGACAAGACATCTCAGCAAAGTCTCTGTATCCTTGCACTGTAAATACTTCACATCTGCCCACTAAAATATTTGACATAAGACAGTCGGGAATTTTTCTGTGCTTATTTGAATAATTTATAATGTGATTTTAATACTTCATCCTGGCTGAATATATCACTTCGCTGACAGAGCTTAGGACACCAGTTACATGTTTTATCCAGGACTAACTTAATGAATGCTATACACAATTTTAACTTGTAGTGTTACTGCAAAATCAGTGATACTACTAGTAGAGTGTAACTGATGCAGTATATTCTTGATTATATGTTGTTATTATGTTATATTTTTGTTTTCTATTTTAGTGCTGGACCCAAAGGAGACAACATTTATGAATGGAGGTCAACTATACTGGGGCCTCCAGGGTCTGTATATGAAGGTGGAGTTTTCTTCCTTGACATTACCTTTTCACCGGATTATCCTTTTAAACCACCTAAGGTTAGTAGGAGGATATTAACAGTCTGTTAGGAGTCCTCGTGATATTTTTTAATGTGTATGTTGGTATATCATTGTAGGATGAACTATAAAACTTTCAAGGCAATAATGAATATTTAAACTGAGTATTTGGATGTGAAGAATTTAAATAACTGCCTAAAGTTTGCCTGCATGTTGCTGGTATAGCTGGATGGATACGGATTTATTTAGCAAATGGTTGCATAATTTCCAGCAGTTATTTGTTTGATTTGGATTTGTTTCTAATATGAAGGCATTTATATTGGAGTTGTACCCCTTTATAAGCAGCTGGAGATATTTAATCTTTCCTATTGACCCATATCATTCATCAGGGGTCTGTGGCAGTCTGACAAAAATATGCACCTTTTGCAGTACCCCGTATAAATTACTTCTGCAGGTGCAAGATACACTATTGTTCATGAAGTTATAAGTAATTGCTTTACATCAGTTTTCTGGAAGAATGTGGAAATACAGCAGCAAAGGCAAGAAACTGGAGTGAAAGACAGAGATTTACAGAATTCCTTACAGATTCATTTTCTAATGCTGTCAATAATGACGCTAACCACTAACAACACAAAGGTGGCCAGTCATTACCATGGTCGAATAGGCTCAGAATGTCAAACAGGAAAAATCTAGTGATTATGAAGACTGGAAAAACAGAAATGGGATGAATTGCGGTAGTGCAGAGTGGCATCGATAACCAGTAGCAATAATTGAGGGAGGGTGTCAAAATGAGGCTTTATTGGGTGATCACAGGATTATTACAAACCACCCATCTAATGCATCTATAAAAAAGGCAAATACACTCCTAAGATGCATTGTTACGGATGCACGACTAACCAAATCCAACAGGTGTTAAAACTCAGATTTATTCTTCAGCAAAAGTTAGTTAGAAGTCCGGTAACATTTAATAAAACCACAGGCTCAATGATGTAAAGAGAATTAATACTACACGGCCGACTTAAGAATTCCCAAGATTTAAAGTGATGGCTCAAAACGCGCGTATCACTCACCTAAAAGCTGAGGGCTCTCTCCCTCGAGGAGTTACCTCGGGCGGTGCCCTGACCCGAGGGGGAGTCCCCGACTGCAGACCCGCTGCTCCGAGGAGGACTGCCAACGTGTCCTCCGGCGGGACCCCGTTTATACCCCCATCGAATCTGACCTGTGGTCATTGAATCCTGTTGGCCAGGAGGGTCACCTCGGTGTACCTGGCGCATCTCGACTGGCCAGTTCAAATTTCAACCTGCAGCCTCCAGGGTTTCCTTCCCCTTCTCCCTTCCTGGAGAAGTTTCATTTCCTGCTGGCAGGATGGGGGGGGCGGGATGTACTGCCACATGCATCCTCTGGCATCACCTGTAGAGATAAGGAATTACCAATGTCATATAAAGACACTTGCAAGACCTTATCTGGAAGACTGAATGCAATTCTTAACATACATGTTCGCTAACAGGAACAGAAACTGGGAAAATTTACCCCACAGGGCTGTTAATAGAATCAAGTAAATTGATGGGCCTGTCTTTTATGAAACAAAGTGAAAAGAGGTGAATTGTACACCTTGCCAGTGTGGAGAGTGAGGGTCTAGAACAGCTCCCCAGGAGGAGCTATGGGAGCAAAAATATTTACCTTCTTTTTGACACATTTGTGAAAGGGTTGGTATGCCACACTGGTCTATAATAGAAAGGTATTGCATTAAAAGAGAGAGTAGCTGATTCCTATTTGATTACCGTGAGTACGCTATTGAAAGAGAAGTCTTTATAAACAGAATTTTAATGCCACAGTAGTAATGTTTATAGTAGTTAACATTGATATTATCAGGAAAAGTTTTAATAAAAGAATGAGAGATGTGAATTCAAAGTACTTGTCATTCTGTAAATTGGACTTTCCCAGCCAGTCGCCTAAAGATGGGTCAGTATAGCAGTATTAGAGGTAGTCTAACTTTGTTTCCCGCTTTTAGTGTTCCAGTTTAGGGAAGCTTTGAGGTCAATGACAAGTCTTACAGGGGTTGTACACCTTGCTGACTGTACATTTTCTGATTAGGTAACTGTGATTACACAGTGAAGAAAGAATTTGAAACTTTATAACTTCTTCTTCAGTTAGCTAAAGTTTTGGGCACGCTGAGCTGGGGTGATGCCCTAGTCTTCCTGCCTCCCACCCAGCCCATGCCAGTCCAGACTTCTTACTTGCTATACAAGGTCCGTCTTAACAGGACCCTTTTGTTTGCTTCTTTGCTGGGCTTAGTCTGTTTGTAGTAGCTGTAATGCAATGGTTACATTCAGTCCACCAGCAAATTAAAATTATATTTTTTAGGGGATATTGGCATATTCACTAAATGGATTTATTGAGTATAAAATGGAGCTTGAAGTTCTCAAAGAGATCCAAACCTAATATGTAAAGAACTAGATGTGAAATACAAGTTGGAGGGATATCTTTTGTCATTCTCTCTGTTGAATCTGTTGAGTCTTGAGGCAATATATGCAATAGGCATCCTTTTAAAAGAGAAGGTGAAGGTCCAGTTTGCTGTTTCACCACGAGGTAAAGATTTTTTCAAACCACACTCAGTTATGTTTGGTGACTGTATTATTTTGAGATATGAGTAATGCAGCTGTGCATTGCTTATTAATGAAATATCAAGCAAAGAGGTGGTTCTTGTCCTGCTTTGTAACAGATCTTTTTGTCTGCCTTTATCTTGATGCCAATTGTCATTGTAAGAAATGTGTGCATATAAATCACATGAAAATGTACTGCTTGATAAAGGATGAGAGAGTTGATGATGCCCTATTGTATTACTAAAAGGCCAGTATTTATGATGAGGGAAATTGTTATCTGAAAGACAGTAATGAGTACATGTGCACAGGTGACTAATGTCAGATATGACCAACTATGTTGCTAGCGTATTTTGTACACATGGATTCTCATTCTATTTACTTTGTCTACTGTTGTAAATGACCCCTATTTTCAGTCATGCTGTAGGATCTCTCAAACGGTTGCTATTTCATTACACCTATTTTCCAGACCCTGTGAAACTGATTCAGAGGTAAAATAGTTTGGGAAATCCTTTGAATAAAGCAGAGTGGGAAGATGACTGCTTGTCATAAGGAAGCTGCTGCCAGTCGGTAGTGTTGGAAAATGGTGGTTAAATATGTTCTCCACAGGCTAATTTCTAGCAAAAGAAAGGTAGTGAGTACGTGGAATGTAACATATGGCCTCACAATACAGTGCTATCTGTGTCACTGCATGTTGACATCTCTTCTACTTCACCACAAGATTTGTGATACTTGGTGCTGTTCTCAAAATCATGGGTCCTAGGGTTATGGGAATAGATCATCCTAGATTTTTTTCTGAGTATAGTCCCACTCCTTATCATCTTAAAAAATCTAGAGATAAAGTACAAGACTGTGGAATGTACTGAGAAAGACATAAAATGTATTCCTGAGTGTTGGCAAGATTACCTCCCTGTAAGTACATAGCAGAAAGGGTCTAATTCACATTTCTCGCTATGATTGAATTCATACATTACTCCTGAGATTTCTGTGGGCCATTTTCATCCCTCTTTTACTATGAAGTAAGGAAACATTTACATGAGTACTGTCAAAATTGATCTTCCAAAAATGTGACCGCAAAAGACCGGGGAAGAAACAGAAACTGTATTTCCCAGATGCAATTACTTGACCCAGCCTGAGGTTCCAAAGGCAAATGCCCATATCAGTTAACATAGTTACTGTTAAAGGGCCTAATCCAAAGTGTATTAAAATCTGCAGAAAGATTTCCACAATCCCTTTTCCTTATCTATGCTCAGATGTTATGGAGTCTGTTATCGTGCATGTGTATGTTGCACATGGATGTTGGGAATGGTAAAATAATTTTTAAAATAAGAAAAATATATTGAAAGTAGATTCTGGATAAATATCTTTTTATTATTATTATTAAAATACATTCGTGGTGTAACCATTGTTTGCTTTGTATTATACAAAGTTCTCTGTGTTTTCTAAAGGATCCAGATTCCTTCTATAAACAATGTTGATGCCTATTCTGATCATTTGGTACCTTGCTGCATATTGGAAAACATTAACTAAAATAAAATTAAACATCTGAGAGCACATTCGCACGTGAAGAAAAGATGTTTGGCCTATATTTGGGGGTTTTTTAACAAATGTATAAAGTAATTTTCATTTCTTCTAGATAGTTAACCTGCTTTGCCACCTTATCACGTAGAAGAAATTGAATCACTCATTCATTCAGGTTTTGTTTAAACAAAGAAAAAGTATCTATCCAAAACTTTCATTTTTATGTATTTCTTCAGTTTTTACACCTTTGTAGCCTTCAACATCACATCCCCTTAAGATTTTAAAGTTTTATCTCTATTCTTTACATCCTCTAATTATACCGTGTGGTCCAGTTCACATTCTTCATTTTGTATAGCCAAGCATCACTGCCATCAGTCTTCCCTTCCAGTCTGCACCAACCAGTCTTTCCCCTGCAGGTCTGTCTGTCTGGTTCTTTTTGTCTGTCCTTACCTGTCAGTGTCTCTCTAAAGTTAAGCCATAAGCATAATATCAAACTAAGTTATTCTTCACCAAAACGGAATATACCATGTGGTAAGTCGGAGTATAATTTGGGGTCGTGATATTCATTTTTTCCCCCTTTGAAGTCAATTTCAGTCTTTCGAACTTTGTCTTATGCCTTGAAACTGGACTCCAGATTTTCCGAGCCAGAGGTTACTGACCCTTTCAGCTCTGCTTTCCTTTTAAATCAATGGCATTTGGCTTCACTCACAACTGCAGCACACTCATGCAAAGGAGGGAGTTGTTCTTCCCCAAAAAAGTTTATCTACGTGTGACTGATGCAGCCTGAATAGGAGTGATGGAGGGCCATCCCTGCCTAACTCCAGTTTATCTCTACAACCAGAGAACATGATTTTTAGAACAGCTCATCTGAGAACTGACAAATTAGCTTTGGCTTTCTGGGAGGCTCTAATCAATTAAAAATACTTCCTCGCCTCCACTGTGAGGAAGCTTCTGTAGCACTGCGGAAATTAGCTGAGCACCCAGTTGGCTGAGTCAGCAAGAAAGCAGGCAGCCTGCAGAATCGCCGTTCTCTTTTCAGCTGCATCCTAAGTATCACGTTGGTTTTATGAGATGCCAGACAGGAGGAAGGTATGGAACAGACAAAGCGAGGCGTAGATGTGGATGTGACCTCACCTTCTGCTAAAGGCCAGATGCTGCTGAGGCTTCAGTCTTGGTCACAAGGTGAGGTTTCACTTCAGCCCCAAAATACAGCATCTCCCTTGTGGTGCAGTGAGCTGAAGAACAGAGAAAGCTGTGCCCTGTTCAGAGCAGCCACTTAAAGAAATGAATAAAAATACTTAGATGGCCTGCCAAGGAAATAACCTTACATTTCTCCAGTGCCTCAGTGACCCCTCAACCATTTTTAGAAATACCTTTGAGATTTCTTTTTCCTGCTAACTATCTTCCTTTCATCCTTAATGGATTCAGACACTTTGCCCCTTGGCTTTAACAAAGGAAAGCTCTCTCTCTCTCTCTTGCTCTTTCTCTTTCTTTGGGGTATTGAATGGGATATATAGCTAGACATAGATAGATGTCTCTTGGCTGGGGGGGGGCTAATCTGTGGGTGCACATGTGTATATATACTTATATGCACACACACACACACATGTATATGACTAGGAGGTATCACATCTTTTAGGCAGCCTGATCTGACAGAAAGAATTTCAGCTCAATTTCTGTCCTCAGTCCACGTAAGAAATTGGTGAGTTACCCAAGTATGCAAACTTTTGATCTGATCCTTTAAAGTTTAGCCATAACAACAAATTAACACTGCATCATTATGTTCACTATCATTATTGAAGGAAGGGGAGTAATTTCATTATCCTGCATACTGTCCCTCCGGGACAGGAAGCCTTGACAAATCAGGAAGCCATACCAGGGTCTTTCATACAGGTGTTTGTAGAAAAATGAATGCTCTCCAGGAGAACTTTCCCCTCAGGAATTGTCACTGCGGTGGTGTCTGCATTTTCATAAAGAATAATCTTTATTAATAACTTCTACTCTCATATTTGACTGCATTCAGTCTATTACAGTGTCAATTCAATTCAGCTGTAGCTGATACAATATGGATATATCTATCATTATCCTAGTACTCTGCTAGCTTTATTTTTGAATTTGAGTGATTTATAAAATCTCTTAATCCCAACTCTACAATTAATCTTGCTAGGGACTTTAATCTCAGCTGACTGAAAAATCGTTCTCAGCATTTGAAAGCTTAGCTGTTTTAAATCAGCTGTTGGACTGCAAGGAGGGTCTTTTTCCTTTGTAAATATAATGCAGTGTCTATAGAATCTGGTCTTAATGGCAATATTAAGCATCTCTCCAATTTTTTATAGGTAATTGTCATATAGCACTAATCTCTATGCACTAAATATCATTATGTGGAAACCTTCTTTTGTGGTAGAAACTTTCTACCTGTTTCATAAGTTCTGCCTCATGTATGAGGGCAGTTCTTTTTGTTCCCGGCTTCGACTCTACTTTTTCATACTTATTTTATATGTGATTGGCTGTTAAGGACACTGTTATCTGCAGTGTAATAGAAAAACAGTGCTTACAAGAGTAGATGAGAAAAAATAAGCATTCCTTGGTATTTCTAACCTAAATTGTTAAAATGAACCTTACAAGGCAGACCCACACTTTAACTTGCATATCTCACTATTAACACAGTTCACATTTGAAGCTCTCAAACTCGGAATAACTTGAAGTACAGCCTATTTGATCATTGCTATTTACCATCTCTGCAACCCTGGTGCAGGTAGGGCTTCAATCTACCTTCTCTTGCCCTCCCCCCCAGATATTGCCGTCGTATGACCAGCCTTCAAATGCGATGGTCTCCTGTCATCCCTTAAGTTCATTTGCCTCGTCATACTTCTCTCGTAGCCTCTGTCACATCACATGAGCTCTCGGTGCTGTGCTGTGCTGTGCTGCGCTGTGCTGCTCACAGCTTTTCTCAGCTGCCTCCTGCCCTCCCCATCCTCCTCCTGACGGTCTGTCTGGTGGTTCCTCACCTGGGGCACTCCCACACCGCTGCCTTCCCCGGACCCTTCACTGTGCCTCCGCACTCCCTCGTTCTTCACCCGGCCTTGCTATTTACGTCTTCTCGCTGAGAGCAGCCCGTGGATCCTTCCATCCGTGACAATAAATGGAGCCGGCAGGCTTTCCCAGCGAGCGAAGACTTTGGGTGGCTGCAGGCAGAAATCAGATGCATGGGAGTCTTTGAGAGGGAGAAATGGACAACCTCCCACCAGCGGACCGGTGTCAGAGCTAGCAGTATCAGCCCGAGTCCCGCTCTCCTCAGAGCGACTCTTCCCAGGCACACGAACCACAGCGTGTGGTTCCCACCTGCAGTGAAACTCTGTTCATTCCATAGGTCCCGTATCTTCAGGCAACACTGAACCTACAGGGCAGCATGCAGCGGTGCAGGGCTCAGGACAGGTCAAACCCAGGCGGCTCCTTTAGAAACTTTAACATCTCTCAAAATGACAGAATCACAGAGACGTAAAGTGGAGGACAGAGATGCAAGCAGGTACATGTCAGGCTGAGGAAAGGATCAATAACTACCTTTTATTGTGAATAAATGCAAAAGTCACTTCTGATGGGAACAATACCGTGTGAATCTCTGAGGTTTCCTTTCAATTCAGTTATCTGATAATTCTTCTAGTAATTGCCAAATTGAATTGCCATTTCTTCTAATGAATAGCCTTCTTTTTCACTCTGTTTTTAATATACTAATTTATATCAGTAGTTTGTATTGATTTATTTAGTCTTGATGAAAATGTCCCTGTCCAACTAAAATCCTCCTGTTTTCCCTCTCCAAAACTTAGGTGGTTCGTAATTTCTTTCTATTTCCTATAAATACCCAGTACACGAAGCTCCTCAAAAGGGCCTGTAGAGGCATCTTGTAGGGAGTATGTTCTGCCTCACAGCAGTGGTTTGCATACTGCCTGTCAAATACATTTTCAAAAGAGGACTTCTGGTGTCTATTGGATGTTTCAGAAACTACGTATTATGCCATATCACACACATTTTACTACTGCATAAAATCCACACGTGATCTAAAAAGACATCATGTATCCATGTTCTTTCTTGTCCTCTTTCACACCCACAGATATATACACAGATGTGAGAGAAAGAATTTTACGTACATTGTTACTATAGAATAAGAGCAGATGAAGTGATTAGGACAGAAAACTACGATTTCGAGGTCAACCTGCCTAGAATTTCTCATGTAGGGAGCAGCTAAATACCCAAAGGCATATTAAAATTGGGCGAGGAAAAAAAAAAAAGCCCAGGTTTCTTAGAAGAAAATTTAGGATGTGGAAGTGCTTGCCTCTGCCTTGATTCCTTCAGCAGAGCCCAGAGCTCCCTTCTTACAGAAGCATGGCAGAGTTAGGAAGAACAGTAAAACGCCAGGTACTGTCTGTCACATGGTGATATACGATTGTTTTCATGTAGAATAAAAACGTTGCTATGTGCTAGGCTTACTCACATTTGGGTGAGAAGAGTTGGATTGCATTAAAGCAAACATGAAGGAGCACTTTGGCAAGCTCAGAGAGGCGTGTGTGTAGGACAATACAGCCTGCATGCTTTCAACTATGAAAGGGAGGATTTATTTTATAAAAATTAAATGGCCAGTAAATCTTAAAAAAATTTCCTCTCTATAAAAGGACTTTATTGCTGACTTTCCATACGGAATTACTAATTGTAAGAAAGATTATGCTGATTAAATTAAAATCATTTTATAAAAACTCATATTGACTTTGTCAGAGAAAGCTTTTGATGCTTTGCATCTTACAATATTGTTTCTATTCTGATCGTCCCTAACCCGAACAGTAATCCATTTCCCTTGTTCTCTCCTGCTCTTCCTTTATTTTCAGAAACCTTTGTACAGTTTAGGATAATTTTTTATTGCCCTCTCAGGTATATCAAAGATTATCAAGGTCCCTTTTTACTTTTTCTGTTATTAAATCTGTGTGCAAAATGAGTTCATTTATATAATGTAGATGTTTAGTATTGCTGTGCTTATTCAATATTTCTTTCCCTGCAACAGTCTGTTCAATGACACGGTGTTAGTAGTTACTCAGCTTCATAATTACCATGAATATAATTAATAATTACTCATATGGCATACTGTTTCATTTTCAGTAATATTAAAGGTTAACTCATGTGGATGCTATTATATCCCTTTTAAATTATTAGCACTTTTGGCTAGCTATGTCTCACGTAGTGCATTTTACCACAGAAACCCAGAGTAGTTTGCATATCAGACTTCTCTGTAAGTCAAGCAGATGACATATATTTTCCTTCAGTAAAATAAACTATAGCTGTTCTTTACTAACTAAAATTAGGTGCGAGCAAGTTTTTTTAAGAACTGGCTGAAGTTCATTTCTTAGCATATATTTAAATCATGCTTTTTAACAATGAGCATCATGTGGTTGGTCATTTATTATGCACTTCATGTGATAATCCACTAAATATCTCAGCAGTTGTTCATGTGCATGCTGCAAATCTGTAGTTACAAACCAGAGATGGACCACCCTGCCTTAGAAAGGCAGCCTCAGTGCTGGGTATAGATAAAATGAAGTGCACTCTGTAACAAATTTAAGGATGCTAATTAATGTAAAAGTTGTTGCATGAACATCGTGTCACTCAGAGCTATAGATATTTTTCATTTAGGTTGTTTTGGAGTATTTTTCTAATATGACTAAAAGAGTCTAGGCCTGATCTTGTTCTTATTATTCTCTCTATTCAAGCAGACAAATCTATTGCTCATAAAGTCTGACAAACTGAGATGGGAACTACTTACTCCCTCCTGAGCAACATGAACATCATCATAAAGGGCGTCATATTTTTTAATATATATATAACCTTTTCTGTATGCAGTACAACTTCTTCCACTTCAGGTAGTGCCACCGCAGTTTTATTAAAACAGAACTCCTGGGGAATATTTGAGGAAGACAGAAGTTTCATCTCAGGTAGGCATGCAGGATTGCACCCTTGTAAGAAATGAAAGAGCTTGAAAGGAACTTCCCAAAACTGCGGGAATGAGAGCCCTGGGATCTCAGCCCTGCTTCCAGTCTTGGCCGAGCAAAAGGGGGTTGGTTTTGTTTATTCTCCTGTTGACTCTGGGAATCTTTCATCTCTCCCCGCACAGTCACCAGGCTTCAGTGGGAGGAATGAGGAACGGGAGGTGAGGGTTTGAACCCAAACAGGCTGAAGAAAGCAATTCCTGAGTGCGCGCTGTAACCCCTTGCGTGCTAATATGCAAAACTGGAGAATCATTTCTTCCTCTTGATAACGTTTTTGGAGAGAATTACGACTGAATTCAGTGGAGTCTGAAAGTGCATGAGATGTGTTTGTGGGACCAGCCCTTTCAGAGCTGTGGTGCCTTTACGTGCCTGTCTCTGAATCTCACAGCAAAGGTTAAGCAAGTCACACACGTGGATGCCAGCGCTGCATTGGCTGCTTGGGTTTAGACCTAACAGAGGAACATTCAGTGTAAAAGAGAGATAGTGAGTGATTTTAGGACTACATCATGCTGGAAAACTGGTCTTCAAAATCACTCTGAGGTCCAGGAGTGATTTATCTTGCCTATAACCAGTTGCCTCCAATCACTCAACTGAAATACATCTTAATTCACTCTTCCCAGGTTTTATAAACAGTCTTTTTTCAGTCCTAAAGCTTATTCAGTTACAGCCAGCCATAGCTTTACGTGTACTTCTTTTCCTTCTAATCATTTTTTCTCCCACTTTTGAATAGATAACCTCATTTTCTTCTTAGAGACCGTATAAAGGGTTTTTTTATTTGTTTAATTCTGTTTTACAGTATTCAGAACGGTTTGGCATTCAGCAGTCGATAAACAGATGAGTTTGTTATTGTTTACTTCCAAAACTGATTGAATATAAATTCCTTATCATTACCTTTCAAAAGCTTTTTTATAGTACTCCTACAGTTTTCAGAAGATAGTCCCATTTTTACCTGTTTCCTGTAATTTGCATTTTTCTGACCTGCACTTTTATTCAACAAAAATGAGATACCCTCTTAAAACTGCAGAATCAAAGAGAGTAAATCCATGGAGGACACTTACCGTTCAAAAAAATGATAAATTACTCCTCTACCATTCAGTTGTCTGAGGATAACTTCTCCTATACACCCACACACTCCCTTGAGCCCCTGCATGGGATTGTTCAGGTATTTTCATTAGGGGATAAATAGAATTAGAGTGCACCATTTATAGGAACGATTTAAGTGGCATCAGAGGTAAAAATATGACCATAATAAAGAAAATGTAGTTCCCCTGGAATGGTATTATCACTTAGTTTCTCTCTACACATATAATAGGAATGACCCTGCATAACTTTAAAATGTGGGTATGGTAAACACAACATCCAGAAAGTTACATGTCAGCATTTCCAGCACTAGCTGCAATTTGAGGCAATACCTGGATGAGGAAAGCAGTATGTCATCCCAGTTGTACTCTGTGCTGCTTTGGGATAAGAACACTGTTACCTGCCACTGTCAGTCCGCAGTTCCCAGCGTATTAAGGCTGTCATTAATACAGCTTCTTTTGAAATTCTGAAAACTTTGATTTTTTTGTCATTAAAATGTGTCAGTGTACTTAAGCAGGCATTTTAAAGTGCACTGGCATGTTTGGCGATAAGTGACATACTTATCAGTGATAAGCAGCAAGCCTTTATCTTGTGAGTGGGCACCTTCTTCAGTGTCAGGGGTTTAAGACGTACTCATAGTGAAAAAATGCTACATTTCAGGTCTAAGAATTTGCTAAAAATAGCCTTCCAACTACAAAGGGGTGTAGTCCCACCTACATTTATCCACCATATAGCCTAAGGTGGCAATGGAGCGTTTAACAGTTTAGGAACACATGAACTACCTCCATTCATCCCAGTGGCTCTCTGAATCCTGTCAAATTCCCAGTGTCCTTGCTTCAATGCTTCAAAAGCAACTGAGGCAGGGGAACATGTGGCAAAGTGTCTGTCCTCTCAGCTGACAGCAAAACAGTTACATGTTAAAATACAGACTCAAATTGATGGCCTTCTCTTAAGCAGGTTACAAGCTCAGACTGACCTGTCTATAAATAATTTAGAGGGTATAATTTAATCTGTGCGATGGATTTCGTGTGTTTCCCCCGCATTCAGTGAGACCGCATGTATCTTATTACTCGGTGTATTCAGATACCACTGAATA